>NC_060144.1:409883302-410203124 GCF_021461385.2 Schistocerca piceifrons | reverse complement strand
ACCACCCTATGGAACATCCTCATCCATCCCTGCCCCCTACCCCTTTCCCTATGGCTCACACCACAGTAAAAGACTTTGATGCAAGACCTGTCCCATACAGCTGCCTATTGTCACCTAGTCTAATAAAAGACAGCACCACCTAAGAAATCAGCCATTTAGTCCACCACTGCAACCACTATGTGGAACTCTATGTGTGAATGATCACTAACAAGTCATATGTCCGCATTTAATGTCTACCACCTAACTGTGGCCAAGAGACAGTTGCAAAACTCCGTTGCTCGTAATGCCACACAAAATGGTGTGCTTCACTTCTATGACTGCTTCACGGCCTGTGCTGTCTGCATTCTTTCTACCACCATCCTGTAACATATTCTTCATTATTGTAACCCCCCCTGGCCTCAAACCCTCACTAGGTCCTGTCCCCTGCCTGCCCCTATTTGCTTCCCTGCTGACCTCCAGCTTCAAACACATCTTCTGTTCCCCCAGTTCACCAACAGTCCTTTCCCTGTCTCTGGTTATCTTCTCTGCCTCCTCTCCCCCCCCCCCCCCCAACCCCTCTAGCACAGTTCTTCTTATGAGATGCAGCATGTGGTAGCCCACCACCCTGTCCCTCCCATGTCTTTGCACTCAGTGAGGCAACTATACAGCATCTTCCCCCACCACCCATAACTTGTTATCCCTACCCATCACCCCTCCCCCCAAATACATATTGTCTGTGTGTTTATTAGTTCATCTGATAAACAACTTTGTCCGATGGCTTAATAATATCCAGCAGCTTACTTTCAAATGTGCCTGTCAGCTGCTTCATGCCTCCTCGATGTGGTGAGTAGCAACTTATGCTAATTTATATTGTTATTGTTATTCAGTCCCAGATTTTCCATTATCTGATATCAAATACAGAAGCATTAGATTTAGTTCTGCAGATGCTCCATGCATCACCAACAGACATTAGTTCCAAGCAGCAACTATTATGGAGATTACAGAAGTACCCATGTCACTAAAAAATAAACTGTCGTTACTATAAGGCTGTATATTTCCTGATCAACTAATGTGAACAGAATTCAAAAAACTGTTCAGCACAATAGTAGTTAACTTGAAAGACCTGAGTAACTCCATTTTCACATATATAGGCACTCCCTACTTTTTCTTGTTGGTTCTGTACCAGACCGCACAGTTTTTGAGAACTTCATTTGGAACTGCAAGGGGCTACCAGTACCATTCATAGGTTACATGTGGTGTGGAGAGAGGCACACAATAGAGTGCCAAATGCATCTACAGCATCAAGTTCTTGTGGTTCCAACCACAAAAAGTGTCATGGGCAGCCAAATTACTGATGACAATTTTAGGTCATTTAGAAAGCTGAAAGGTTTGCAGTAAAATGGAAGTCTGGAACTGAATAATGGTGCATTTCTTTGCAATGATGAGTTTTATTTCCAAATGGTGATAATACATTCAATGTATAATAATACATATACCTTGTTTAGCATAAGGTTTACTTGTACTTGAGGTGGCTGATATTCATAATATGATTACCTATCCAATTTTTCATAATA
Organism: Schistocerca piceifrons; assembly: GCF_021461385.2. Taxonomy (NCBI): domain Eukaryota; kingdom Metazoa; phylum Arthropoda; class Insecta; order Orthoptera; family Acrididae; genus Schistocerca; species Schistocerca piceifrons. Next base: position 410,201,571 of record NC_060144.1, on the reverse strand, counting down.
AGGAACAATGCATACACTTAATGGATTTATGTGTTTTCAAACTGTGTTTTCTTATAATGAAATTTTTTTATATGTAAACAAATGAAATGTACATGATTCTTTATGTCAATTAATGACTGAAGTTCAAAAATTGTTCATTAATTTTTTCAAAATATTAAGTGCTGCCTTTAGGCAAAATTAAACAATTAAACAGATTGGAGGTTGGAATATCGAAGATATTATGAAAAGGATAGATTGATATTTACTGTAACGATGACAAGTTGACTTGCAGACAGGCACAAATGAAGACTGTCACACATTGAGCCTTCAGCCAAAGCCTTCTTCAGAGAGGAAAAGTACATGCACATTTACACAACCAAGCACACCCTACACATACATGACTGTTATATCTGCCCATTCTTGCCAGAATGCAACTGTATCGCATCAAGCAGAAACATCAATCTAGAGCGGTGTGGGGAATGGTGATGGATAGCAGGGTAAAGGTGGGAGGAAGAGGAGTCAGTGATGCCTGGCAGGGATTGCAAGGAGTAAGTGGCAGGACAAATTTGCCAGGCACAGCTTTGGCAAGCTGTGGGGGAGGGAGATCAGTGGGGAGAGGAGGACTGGAAATGGAGAGGAGCAGAGAAAAGGAAGAAACAGGTGGGTGCAATGACAGGAGCAATGCACAATTAGGGCAAGGGGACATGAATTGACAGGAGATGATAGAACGGAGATGGCAGAAACTGTTGGCTGGAAGATGTGGGGACAGTAGGTTACCAAAGGTTGAGGCCAGGATAATTTCAGGAGCAGAGAATGTGTTGTAAGGATAAGTTCCATCTCTACAGCTCAGAAAAGTTGGTGGTGGAGGGTAGGGTCCAGATGGCATGGGTTCTGAAGCAGCCACTGAAATAAAGCATGTTAGGTTCAGCTGCATATTATGCCTTAGGGGGGTCCACTTTGCTCTTGGCCAGAGTGTAGCTGTGGTCGTTCATCCTAGTGTACAGCTGGTTGGTAGTCATACCAATATAAAAAGCTGTGCAGTGATTGTAACAGAGTTGGTATATGACATGGCTGCTTTTCTGATGGGGTAGGATAAGCCCATGACAGGACTGGAACATGGCATGGGAAATCTGTTTGTGGACTAGGTGCAATAGTCCCATGCCCCTCCTCCCTCCTCCCACCACCCTCAAAAACCAGCTACAGAGGAGCATCTGACTTAATCACCCAGGCAGGACTGGAAAAACTGAATCACCTCCTTCATCAAGGATTTTTTTATTACCTTTCATCTTGCTTCAAATGAGGGACATCACACACAAGATCCTTCCCCTTTCTCCTAAAGTGTTGTTCTTTCACCCACCCAGCCACCACAACATCCTGGTCCACCCCTATTACATTTTCAATGCCAACCCCTTGCCACAAGGATTATACAGCTGTCGAAGAACCAGATGCAAGACTAACCAATCCACCCACCCAGAACTTCCTATTCCAGTACCATCACGGGCTTATCCTGCCCTCTCCAGGGCTAAGCCACCTATGAAAGCAGCCATGTCAAACACCAGCTCTGCTGCAATCATTGCACAGCTTTTTATACTGGTATTACTATCAACCAGCTGTACACCAGGATGAATACCCACCACCAAACTGTGGGTGAGAGTGAAGTAGACCACACTGTGGCATAACATGAAGCAGCTGAACATAACATGTTTGATTTCAATGGCTGCTTCAGGACCTGGGCAATCTGAATCCTCTCCTCCACAACCAACTATTTTGAACTGCACAGATGTGAATTATCCCTTTTGCTCTCTAAAGCATCCCATCACCAACCTACAATAACCTACCTCCCCACCATAGCCTCCTGACACCGTGTCTGGCAACCTTGTCCTGCCACCTAGTCCCTGCACACTTTGCCACGCAGCACTGTCTCCTCTCCACCCACCTGTACCTGCTATCCCTCTCCCTTCCCTGCTCCAATTCGAACTGTTGCTTCTATTCAACAAAATACAGTTGCAATCTCTCCAGAGATAGCAGTCATGCGTGTGTGTGTGTGTGTGTGTGTGTGTGTGTGTGTGTGTGTGTGTTCCTTCTCCTTCCTGAAGAAGGCTTTCACCAAAAGCTCAAAGAGTAACAGTCTTTTCGTTGTGTGTCTGCAATTCAATGTGTCATCTTTATGGCAAGTAGCAATCTATCCTTTTCATACTATTGTTAAGTGTTACCTTTGCAGCATCCAAACAGCTTCTGTATTTCATTCAGTACTTTGTTGATAATATCAAGTACACTTTTCATATATCAGCAAAAATACAAACGAACACAAAATGTATACTAAAATTTTTACCTTCAGTATGCATAATTTTTTATTAGAGTGCAATGTCATTGTTTGGTCTTCACGATCAAACATGTGTATGTCTAATAGCATCTGATGTTCTTCCATGTGCAGCAACAACCTCATAAATTCACTGTAGGTTTTGGGTTTCATATCTACAATGACTTTACCTCTGTTAGACTCCTTCAACATCCCTCTGCAAATGAAAACATAAGGAATTACAACACACTAAGTGAAATCACAAAGACATTGTTCAATGGAAGCTACCAATACAACAAAATAACTTACACAGTTGTCAACATTCCCTGCAAGCTCTCATATTTTAATTCACACTGCATTGTTAATCACATGGAATTAAAAAAGTAATAACAGATAAGTAGTTGCCAACTGATATGAAAGAAGCACTACACAAGATAAGTCTTGCTACATGCCCTTTAAGAATTCAATTTACATTTACAGAAACTGAGTCACTCTTTTGTTAGATGTATGATGTACTTACTGGAATTGGAAAAAGAAAAAGAAGAAGAAGAAGAAGACAGAGAAAAAGAGGTTTACTAAGGACCACACGGTATTTATCATATTGGAAAATCAGGGATATTTTAGATTGTATGGATGCTTGCTAACAGCCATTCTTCTGGCACAACATTTGTGAAGGGAACAGGAAAGGGGGAAAATTAAAGTTGTGTCCTAAGTACCCTCAGCCGCATACTACAAGATGACTCACAATGTTATTGTTGAGTGGGCAGTGCTCATTTCTTCCTTGTGTTAAATTTGTGAACACTTTAACAGAAAATTTTGACAGAAAAATTCAAATGGTTTCTGCACAGGAACCTAATTCCAATTAAATATTTTATTTGCTAACAAAACATCATTATTTGCTAGAAAAATGTTGTGAAACCTGATACCTTTTAAAAACTGGAATAGTAAGGTAAATGTAAGAGGTTTTGGATCCCATATGTTAATAACTGTTGATATTAACAAGATTAAGAAAAGGATAGATTGATACCCCCCGTAAAAAAGATTCATTGATTTGAAGAAAAGTAACTGCCTCAACTCAACAGGTAGTCTTTACAGTGAGCAGTGGTCTATCCTTTTCCTGATATTGATGTTATACCAACCTGGTGTTTCAATTGTTTGACTTAAAATGTTGATATTGTTGCTCTGGAATCAAAAATATGACTGTTTTATTGAATGTTTGTAGCAAGTTGTTTAAGTGACTTATTGCAATTCTAATGGTTTCAACTTCACCTTCATAATTTTAGTGGTGTGACCCCAAAATTTGATAGAGAAGAAAATTTTGTTCTATATTCCTATTCCGACATTTCCTTCTTTTTTCATTAATGAACCATTTGTGTAGATGCAGAGCCACTGATCTTCAAAGTGTCTCACATTTATTGTTTCCAATGCCGCAGCTCTCATAATTAATTTATCTATTCCTCTTTTTTATAATTATAAGTTGTGTCTAGTTTGTACTGTAATTGAGGAAGCACAACTGGAAAGAGTAAGGAAATAAATTCAGCTTCAACTTTTGGCAGCCTATATTGTGATCTTATGTCTTCTACTTTCTGATGAACCCAATCTGTGTTTTCAACTGTTATTATTAACACACAAATCTTTATATTTCAGCCGTTTAATATGATTCGGTACAAAAATCTGAAGCAGTGTTAATATTTGAATACTTATTTCAATATGTTCTAATCCAGTTAGAATTCTCATGGATGCTAACGATGATTTTACTCCATCAGTTATTGTTTTCATGGCTTGGTTCTGGACTAAATTCTTACAACTATTGCAATTTTGCAGTGAATTTAGTTTCCTTTCAGTCTTTTTGTTCATATCAGGAATCCTATGTTGTGTGTACGATGGCAGATGTAAAATTTAACAGATCATGAAAATGGATTGCCTTTGCTACTCAATCAGTATTCTCTGAAGAATTACACTATTTAAAACATGAATGAAATGTGCATCAAATCAGTCAGTCCAGAATCAGGCAGTCTGTGATTCATACCTGTCTCTGTAAGCACTTATACAGCCTGCATAGTACGTCTTGCAGCACAACAAGCTCTCTTGTGTGTAATGATCCATGTGCGTGTTTTTGAGAAACAAACTTCTTCTGATGAGAAATAGTTTAAGTAAAAATGTCAAAGTTAAGATTCTACTGAAATGCTTCAGTCTTGTATGGCTAAAAACCCAGATAATCCTTGCTAATCAAGACAGGTTTGAAATTATCCCCTAGACACTGTCACCAAAATGAATGTAAGTACTGATACAACATCTTCTCTTGGGCATTAAACAGTAAATGCAATATTACTGATACTCACTAGAAGTGCATGCATAAAGTATTTGTGGTTTATCCCAGGTGTGGGTTGTTATACTTTCCTGTCAAAATTATATATCTGCTGTTCTTGGTGAAATTAACATACTGAAATGTTGATATATCATACTATGACTGCAGTAAATCAAAAGATTTACTTACTACAGTACAGTACAGTAAAATACAGTACAATACAATATGATCATCTGAACTTCTCTGATGATGTGGACACATCAATGGTTGTATACAAAAAGGCAAATGAGCAATATAAACACACTAAATCTTGCATTCACAGTCTAGCACATACACTGATCAGCCAAAATACTATGACCACCTGTCTGCTAATGATATGAACCCATCCAGCTGATAGTAGCATCACCTGTCGAGGAATGACTACTAGTCAGACACATGCTTGGTGGATGTAGTATCAGCGAGCATGCTGTCTGTGTGTAGAATTGGAAAGGCGCACGATCTATCTGAGTTTGACCGATGCCAGACTGTGAAGGCCCAGAGGTTCAGCATGAGCATTTCAGAAACTGCATGACTTGTTGATTGTTTGAGGAGTGCAGCGGTGAGTGTCTTCAACATGCGGCAAATTCAAGATGAAACTATGGCCAGGCATCATGGGGCTGGATGGCCACATCTCGTTGCAGATGTCGGACGTTGCAGGCTGGGCAATGATCTGTGGTGGAACTAACATCAGACTTTAATGCTGGGCAAAGTACAAGTGTGTCTGAATACACAGTGCTCCAAACACTTCCTAACGATAAGCATCTGCAGCTGATGATCCATGCATGCACCAATGTTGACATCGGCAAATATGACTGAAATGGGGATGTGACCCATGGCACTGGATGTCAGCGCAATGGCAGAGTGTTGCATGGACTGATGAATACCGATACCTTCTTCATCATGCCAATGGGACAGTACAAATCTTCCAGCTGACCAGCTTCTTGACAACTGTACTGCAGGATGGAGACAAGCTGGTGGCAGCTCCATTATGCTCTGGAGAAAATTCATATGGACACACACCAAGATGGTTAAGGAGTATCATACACTGGTTGCAGACCATGTGCACACCTTCATGATGGTCATGTTTCCTGACAGCAGTAGCCTTTTTCAACAAGATAATTCACGATGTCACAAGGCCAGGCATGTGATGGAGTGATTTGGGGAACAAAGCGATGAGCCCCAGTTGATGTGCTGGACCTCAACTTGCCAGATCTGAACCTGATCAAACATATCTGGGATATTGTTGAACATCAAGTAAGAGCCCATCACCTCCCTCCCCGGAATAAACATGAATTAGGTGACTTTTGTGCGCAGATGTGGTGCCAACTCCCTCCAGTGACTTACCAAGGCCTCACTGCTCCCATGCCACAATACGTTGCCACTCTTATCCATGCCAAAGGTGGACATACCAGCTTTTAGGTAGGTTGGTTATAATGTTCTGGCTGATCAGTGTACAGTATATATACTAACTTGGGAAAGCCTTCATGGAAAAATGCCACTTAAACCTAAGCACATAAACAAAAAACAAAAAAAAACTTACAAGATTTTTTTTAGCTTTCCCTTCACATTATTTTCCATTCCTGGGGTCTCTCTAAATCCATTATTAATTATGTATTTCAGATCAGCAGGTATCGGATAAGAGTTAAGTGGTCTAACACAAGGAGTCTTTTTTTTGGACCTGAAAAAATAAATTTCACATGTGTTGGTTATGGTATAAAGTATCACAAACTAATTTAAATTCTAAAATTCCATTTGACAGATATTAAATATTTATAATCTAAGTTATATAAATACATCAGAATAATATTTGAGGTACCAATATCATTTAACTGATGTGATAACCGAAAATTTTCCAAGGAATACAAGCATTTGCATGAAGAAAGACAAACGTGCCTATGGAAAGAACATGGGATCACAGCTCAGTGTTAAATTTGCATCTTTGTTGTACTACACAAATATACAAAAAGTATAATCATACATTTATACTTTTTCCTTGCACTGCAATCCAATGGTGCAAGTAGATGATTCTCTTCACTGAAACTGCTCACCACAGTACAAATGCATTAAGTTCAAGATAAAGTTTTGTAATTAATTTGTAATTAGTTTACAGGTACATGTCAGCATTCCAGGCAGACCTTGAAATCCCAATGCCACAGCAACACAGCACACCAGTAGAAGAGCCAGCTCAATGATAAAGCGAAGTATGGTGTGGTAATTTGTTTTGTGCATCAGAAGGGAGCAGTGCCGCAAGAACGCATGTTGACTTGGTGGAAGTGCACGGCAGCAGTGCACATTATATGGCACATTTATTAGGTCTCACAGACACATCCATGCAGTCAAACACGAATGATGGATAACTAAGCAGCAGAACATTTCTCTGTGGAGAACCAGGATGTTGAGAGAAGTGTAGGCCCTATAGCTTGAAGATAGGGGAATCACAATCTAGGGGATAGTGGAAAAAGTGAAAAACTAAGTCAGTTTTCAACATCCTGCATGATATTTTGACCATGTTGGAGGTCACTGCCCACTGAGATATGGAATTGCTTACACCCACTCAAAAGCCAGCCGAGCTGAGGCAGCAGTGGAAATTTAAAAGTTGTGTCAGGTCAATCCAGATGTCTTCTTAATGATCTCTTAATACTCATGGATGAGTTCTTGTGACCTCTTCCTCTTTCTTCAGATGAAGAATAGATGACAGTGATGGCTAGATTATTTTAGAGGTGCAACTTTTTCTGAACAGCCAAAATGTAGACTTCTACAATCAAGGCATCTGCCAAGCCATCCATCACTGGGGAAAACGTGGTGCAGTGAAGGTGAATATGTAGAGAAGGGTTAACCCCCTCTATGATTCATGAAGGTGAATATGTAGAGAAGGGTTAACACCCTCTATGATTCATGGTCACATCTTCATTTCTTCATGACTACTCCTCATGTACAGTGAGTCGTTACCTTTTCTCATTTTGTTTAAAGTCATAGGTCCATTGATTGATTTTGAACACTGAAATGTGGTTTGTTTTATTTAAAATGAGGGAGAGGAAAGCAAGAGGAGGAGAAAATATTCTAAGACAAACTGCAGTTCTACATCCAAACAGTTTTGAAGTCCAGTCAAACACATACATAAAATTTAGAGTCTTCTTTCCCACATATGCTATGAATTATCTTTCACGTAATAGAAAAACAATATCACAAACTATTAACAAATGTATGAGTATGATTTAAAACTTTCATCTGATTCAAAATATTTACATAAATGAAAACGTGTTGCACAAGAAAGTTTTATTATTTTTGAGCTTATGTGCCAAGAAAAAGAAAAATCAGAGAAGAATAGTAAAACATTTTTAATGGAAACATCCACCATAAGCTATTCTGAACACTGGGTTTGCTGAAGAAACACCAACCCTTTTATTTTCGACAGTTAATTGTAATTAATATTGTATATAAGGACTGATTTTGGTTTCACAGATCAGACTGAATAATATGACAGTACACCCACAGTTCCAAAATTCTCATAAATGCACCAACATTTGATTCTTCATCTGCGTGTTAAATATACCTGAAGCAGATTACTGTTTAATTTTAAAGTTTCAATCATCTCTGCACTTACATAGGTGGTGGTACTCCACTCACTGTAGGATATTCTGCTGTCTCCAATATGATAGGAATTATTCTTTTGTAAGGTGCTGTTGGACCCAAATCATCAACTTCTTCACTTTGAACTCTGAATACCTATTACAATTACAAGATTGTTAAAGTTGTTGGCATAACAACTACAAATGTTAACAGGTTAATAGCTACTGTTGCTTAAATTAATGGAGCAACAGAGTAATTACCAGGAAAATATGTGAGTGAATGTGAGGGTTTGTCATACATATCCAAACAGTTACTTTTTTTTTAGGGCCTTAGAAGTCACATTTCACTGTAGAGTGATAGTAAGTAGAACATGCACATCTTTCCCTCCCTCATTCACCATCACCAGAGCCTCGATTTATGGTAGGCTGCAGTTGCACCTTATATCAGTTAAGCCAATGAGTATGGGACGGAGGGGGGTGGGGGGACGACAACTTCGTATCTTTACTCTGTCTATGAATAACACTCAACTACAATGTACATAATAATATTAATGATTTAAAGAGAATCAACTCACTGAATAGTTGAGGGGCTGAATTGTTGATAGGCAAATAAACAAGACTGAAAATGTTTCTAGCTTTTTAATAAATTACTCTTTATGGCCCATTCTTACAATGTCCAGCAAAGTAAGAGTAAGAATTAACCTCCAGTAAACTTTATGGTCAGAGTAAACATACAGTAGATTCACTTTGGTTTTAATATCTGAAGGTTAAGTTTTACTGGCAGTTAATAAATCTGTACAATATTTGGAACAGTTGGTACACATGTTTATGGCATATGTATTATTGTCTATTAGTTGTTTAAATTTTCTCAACAGAAGGGTTTATAAACCAGCCATCAAATGTGACAAGAATACAGAAAAGCTACGGGGCTTTGTGGGTGCTTGGGCTGTAGAACTGGATAATCCATATGATAGAGATGCAGTAGGTATGATTATTGTCACAGTTTAATTCTCTTTAGTCAGTATTTTATATTTTTGTCATCAACTGCCACTTTGAAGAACTAAAACCTTACACCATTGTTATTTAAAGATTCATGTAAACTGTTACTTGATTTCGATTTAAATTTCAGATACTGAGAAAGCAACAAGCAGTGGGTCTGCAAAAACCTGCTGCCTCACTGATGTCATTAATGATCCTACAACTGAAACTATTATTATTAAAATGACTGAGGAATGTAGTGAAGAACACTTATAATCACTTGAGTCACCTGCACACTTCAGATCAGTTACAAGACCTCAAATTAACAACTGGGAGTAGGGCTTAAAAAAAGGAAGTTGAGAGTATTACTTAAGACAGTCTGCACAACAGATGTGTGTTTTATACAGAAGAAGAAGAAGAAGACAATAAAGAGAGTCATGAATGGGAAAGATAAAGATGTGAGTGGGAAAGAGAAAGCCACAAGTGGGGATGGTTAGAATATGAACAGAAAATGGGCTAACAAACATAAAAATAAATTTGAAAAAAAAGACAAAGATTTGTAAATGAATAATATATTGTACATTATAATACCATATCATTGCATTTATCTTTTAATATATTGTAAGTACTGATGGGAAACACATTTTCCATATTAGCAAGATATGATTTCACTGTTGTGTGAAACAGTCTGTTCTCACTGTAGGTTGCTAATGTGCTCTACAATATCTGAGGCATGAACTTCTAAGTTGGTATTTGGCTCTAGAAGAGGCTCATTTTCTTCTTGTTTCTGAACTATACTGTGTAGTACAGAGCAAGCAACAATAACTTTCAAGCCTACTGATAACACTGGAAATCTTCGCTTCTGGTATGAATGTGTGATTCATTACAGAGCCTCTCCACTTTGTTACTGGGTATGGCAAGTTATATCAGTAAATAGGTTTTCCAGGGATATGCACTGTCACTAATATCTATGAGCTTTTATGGTCTCTTCTTTCTAAGCATGCCCTTTACCTTCTATTCATGAAAATGTTACTATTATGTATTCACCCAGGTCATCATGGTACAATGCCAGTAGTAAACAACTCTGCATTACCAGTACTTGTACATTTATGGAAAAATAACCTTTTCCATTCCTACAAATTCCAGCATGGTCACCTTGAGATGATTGAATTCTAAAACAGGCGCAGTCTAATGTACCCAAAATTTTAGGAAAATTTTGAGTATGAAAGAAATGTAACTTAGTATTTTCAATTGTGTCTTCAGTTTCTGAAAGTTTTATGTACTCTTTTGCCAGCTCTCAATAGCATCACTTACAGTTTTTACTACGAGAAGCAGCACCAAATGCAATTAGCATGCATCCTAAAGTGTGAAATTGGAAGGTTAAAAGTAATTGGTTGATCAGTGATACAGCATTATTCCTCAAATGGAATAGAATGCACAGTCTTAAATGTATCATGTATTCATTAACATTTTGAAGAAACATTAAAGAAGAGCCAAAAAGAATAATGCAGAACTTATTACACTGTTGTAGCAAGAGGAGAGGTGATACTCGTATGTGGTGTGTCCCAGGTGGTGGATAGGAGGGTTCTAACCAGCTTACTGGTGGACTTGAGTGAAATGAAATAGCTCTCATGGACCAAACACTCCCTCTGCAGTTAGTAATTGTAGTGGTAAATCAGAGCTTGCTCCAGCTAAGGTTAATTACTTTTGAAGGTCAAATATGGAAAGACCCATTGGGGAAAAAATACCTCCATTCTGTCCAAAAAGGCAGGAAAAGGCTACAATGTATTTAATGGGTACACAACTAGAATACAGCAGTGAAGTGGAGCATTTGCAATCACCTAAATGCATAAGGACACACAAAAAGAGGATTCAACATAAGCAAATAAATTATATACCAACGCACAACATAAATTCACTACTTAAGACCAGAAACTCAAGAACTTCACAGATGAATTAAATAAACAAAAAATGTTAATAGTAGTGCTCCAACATATGAGAAACGCAATAGAGAACCTAGTCAAATCACAAGGATGTAGAATTTATAACAGGAAACCACGAAGCAATGTCCGCAATTTGGAATAGGACTTACAGCGAACACAAAAATAATAGATTCAATAACTGATTTTCAAGCAATATTGCCACAAATTGCAACCCTGACTTTTAAAACAACGAATAAAAACTACATAACTGTAAATGCTTAGGCCCCCACAAATGAAAAAAAAAAAAAACTAACGAAAACAGAGGAAGAGGTAGATAAATTTTGGGACCTTTTCCAACAAACTGCAAGCAGAATAAATAAGAGGAATGTAAAAACCTTATTGGGAGATTTCAAAGAAAGAAAATATGAAGATATAATTGGAAAATGGAGTCCAAATAGCTTTACAAACAAGAATGGTCAAAGGCTTGCAGAACTCTGCAGAGAACACAAACTTTCATCTAAATCAACATACTTCAAGAGGAAGCTGATCAAGACAAACTGGTACCAAATCTCAAGAAAAATCTCAGGAGACAAGCCAAGAATCCAGCTCCCTTGAATCCACGAAGAAAATGTGCATGGTGGACTCCAGAATGTGACAAATTTCATGAAGAAAAAAAAACTAAGCACAGTTAATTTTTCAAACAAACAAAACAGAAGAAAATTCCATCAACATCAAAAACAAAACGAAAAAATTCACACAAAACATCACGAGAACTAGGAGAGGATTCCATAAAGACATAATAAACTCTATAAAAGATAATTACTTCAAAATCAATTCCAGAACTACTACAAAATCTTTGGACAACAACTACAACAACTTGAGCCCCCGACACTAACAATGAAAGATGAAGATGGAAAAAAGGCACACAGCAACAAAGAAAATGTAAAAATCATGGCAAAACCATCTAATAAACTTCTGAATTTTGAAGAACCCAAAAGAACTCCTACAAATCGATGTAAATGTCCCAATTAACACTGAAGCTAACAAATTAAAACAGTGAGTACCATTAGTTAATACAAATGCTTCCTTTTCACTCACAGTGTGATCATATGACACTGTCTGTACTAAAGTATATTTACTGCCTGTGCAATGTAGCCACAAAGATTATTAACAAACCAAACAAGTTACTCTGTAACAAGCCACAGAAACTAATAGCTCCACATATCTGAACACTCAGGAAACAACCCTCACTAGTGTCACAAATTTATGAGTATAGTTGAGATTCGTAGTGAACAAAAGCATAGAATACAATGACAAAACAAACATTAATGTAATTCATGTTACTCTTACAGGTTCCCTAGTTATATTATAAAATGACATGTATCCTTTTGTTTAACGATTATCTGAGAAATTTTAGCACATGGAATTTCAAATATTTGACATTCAACATTTTGACTCACCATTTCATGCAGCACAAGTAGGTTCTTATTATCCTTGGTTATATGAAAAACTAAAGGATAAATTACTGCTGCAATTTCAGAGAACTTAGCTTCTACAGTGAACTGTATGGTTTTTCCTGTAACAGTAATTTTAACAATAGTAAACAAATAAAAACTCGTAAATCATGAATGCTGCATGAATCAGTGACTAAACTTGTTAGCAAACAAATACTTGAAGAATTCTGTCTCCAAAAATGACATCACTTGTCAATACTTCTATTCTTTACAAATATTTCAACAGGACTATCCAATAATTCCTAATACCGGACCCACATTATGAACTCAATGGCTCATAGTAAGATGTTTATCAGTTGGTTGCAGGTGCAGGGTAGTCCATGCAGCATATGTAAACACAGCAGTTCTTGTTATTCCACTGAACGAATTGATGGATAAATTTATTTTACTATGCACACATCTGAAAGGTCACTAGATGCAGTGTGAAGTGATGCATCTGCCACAGCCAGTTGTCATGGGTGAAAAACAGTGGCAGATTTAAGAACTGTCAGACTGTCTGGTGTCACTTGTCTCAGCTTGATGTCTTCTACATCCTCTGCAGCAGAAAATAATTGACTATTTTCTGGACACTGATATGGACTTTGTTATACCTCCCATCGAAGCTTGGCCTGCGCACAGACACACCATTTTCTTAATGCAACAAGTCTCCATTTGACAGCATGTTGTGCCTATAATGAGAGCACTGATGTGGTGTGTGTGCGTGTGTGTGTGTGGGCGCGCACCGAGAGATGATACGTATCAGTGTGCTACCCAGCCCAACAAAGTTAAATCTCCAGATTAGTTTAATTGCCAGGAGATATCCACCTCTAGAAGTCTTTATTTCTGTGTGGTTCAAGAAGAGTCGGGATCTATTATTTCCCATGATTTATTTGTACTTAATTGGTGTTCAATAAAACCAGTATTGTTGAAGAAACAGACATACAACACTAATGCCCTACTCGTCACTCAGCCTGCTACAGTATGCTGCACACTTTAGTGGTCATTCTACGTTTCTATACACTTTTATTTTGCAAACTTGTTTCTTAAAATGTAGGAACAATATTTGCTAAAAGTTATAGCTGTCCTGTAAGCAGGCTCCTTTTGCCAGTTTAAATTAGAAATACTGGTTATTTTATTTCTTAAATGAATGAAAGTTCAAGTTCTGTACAGTGCTGAGCTCAAATAACGAAAATTAGATGTGTTTGTGAATTTCATACTTCCTGGCTCATGAAATATATAAACACATAATTATGCTAGTTATAATTTCCTATAATGTTATTTCCTACATTTGTACTTTTACTTTTATTTTGTAACACTTCATAAATATTTACATGTATTAGGTTAACATTTGTTTTTTCATTTTACTAATTTTTTTTATAATTTTCTTTATTTTATGATTGAAGTATCTTCTTTACACTGTATCACTGTACTGGTCACTGGTGTGATGGTACTGATTTGTGCATGTCACTTCACTGACTATGAAACTCTTTCCATTGCATCCTCTGGTCCCTGGTCCCCTCCACTTAACATTCTTACTCAATTAATAAATTGCACTTGGCAGCATTTAATATGAATAAGTCACAACATTTTAAAATTATTTGTAATAACATCATTGGTACATTGGTATTATTAAAGGTGTTACACTCACGTGTTTTATATATATATATATATATCTAAAAAGAAAGATGATGAAACTTACCAAACAAAAGCGCTGGCAGGTCGATAGACACACAAACAAACACAAACATACACACAAAATTCTAGCTTTCGCAACCTATGGTTGCCTCGTCAGGAAAGAGGGAAGGAGAAGGAAAGACAAAAGGATATGGGTTTTAAGGGAGAGGGTAAGGAGTCATTCCAATCCCGGGAGCGGAAAGACTTACCTTACGGGGAAAAAAGGACAGGTATACACTCGCACACACACACATATCCATCCACACATACACAGACACAAGCCTTTACAAATGTCTGCTTGTGTCTGTGTATGTGTGGATGGATATGTGTGTGTGTGCGAGTGTATACCTGTCCTTTTTTCCCCCTAAGGTAAGTCTTTCCGCTCCCGGGATTGGAATGACTCCTTACCCTCTCCCTTAAAACCCATATCCTTTTGTCTTTCCTTCTCCTTCCCTCTTTCCTGACGAGGCAACCATAGGTTGCGAAAGCTAGAATTTTGTGTGTATGTTTGTGTTTGTTTGTGTGTCTATCGACCTGCCAGCGCTTTTGTTTGGTAAGTTTCATCATCTTTCTTTTTAGATATATTTTTCCCACGTGGAATGTTTCCCTCATTATATTCATATATATATATATATATATATATATATATATGAGGTGACTTACCGAACAAAAGCGCTGGCAGGTCGATAGACACACAAACAAACACAAACACACACACAAAATTCAAGCTTTCGCAACAAACTGTTGCCTCGTCAGGAAAGAGGGAAGGAGAGGGGAAGACGAAAGGAAGTGGGTTTTAAGGGAGAGGGTAAGGAGTCATTCCAATCCCGGGAGCGGAAAGACTTACCTTAGGGGGAAAAAAGGACAGGTATACACTCGCACACACGCACATATCCATCCACACATACAGACACAAGCAGACATATTTAAAGACAAAAAAAAAAAATATATATATATATAAAATAGAGGGAAACATTCCACGTAGGAAAAATATATCTAAAAACAAAGATGATGTGACTTACCAAATGAAAGTGCTGGATGGTTGACAGACACACAAACAAACACAAACATACACACAAAATTCAAGCTTTCGCAACAAACTGTTGCCTCATCAGGAAAGAGGGAAGGAGAGGGAAAGACGAAAGGATGAGGGTTTTAAGGGAGAGGGTAAGGAGTCATTCCAATCCCGGGAGCGGAAAGACTTACCTTAGGGGGAAAAAAGGATGGGTATACACTCGCGCGCACACACACATATCCATCCACACATATACAGACACAGGCAGACATATTTAAAGACAAAGAGTTTGGGCAGAGATATATATACCCGTCCTTTTTTCCCCCTAAGGTAAGTCTTTCCGCTCCCGGGATTGGAATGACTCCTTACCCTCTCCCTTAAAACCCACATCCTTTCGTCTTTCCCTCTCCTTCCCTCTTTCCTGATGAGGCAACAGTTTGTTGCGAAAGCTTGAATTTTGTGTGTATGTTTGTGTTTGTTTGTGTGTCTGTCGACCTGCCAGCACTTTCATTTGGTAAGTCACATCATTTTTGTTTTATATATATATATATATATATATATATATATATATATATATATATATATATATATATATAAAAACAAAGATGAGGTGACTTACCGAACGAAAGCGCTGGCAGGTCGATAGACACACAAACACAAACATACACACAAAATTCAAGCTTTCGCAACAAACTGTTGCCTCATCAGGAAAGAGGGAAGGAGAGGGGAAGACGAAAGGAAGTGGGTTTTAAGGGAGAGGGTAAGGAGTCATCCCAATCCCGGGAGCGGAAAGACTTACCTTAGGGGGAAAAAAGGACAGGTATACACTCGCACACACGCACATATCCATCCACACATACAGACACAAGCAGACACATTTAAAGACCAAATGTCTGCTTGTGTCTGTATGTGTGGATGGATATGTGCATGTGTGCGAGTGTATACCTGTCCTTTTTTCCCCCTAAGGTAAGTCTTTCCGCTCCCGGGATTGGGATGACTCCTTACCCTCTCCCTTAAAACCCACTTCCTTTCGTCTTCCCCTCTCCTTCCCTCTTTCCTGATGCGGCAACAGTTTGTTGCGAAAGCTTGAATTTTGTGTGTATGTTTGTGTTAGTTTGTGTGTCTATCGACCTGCCAGTGCTTTCGTTCGGTAAGTCACCTCATCTTTGTTTTTATATATAATTTTTCCCACGTGGAATGTTTCCTTCTATTTATATATATATATATATATATATATATATATATATATATATTTCCCACGTGGAATGTTTCCTTCCATCATCATATATATATATATATATATATTGTTGTGCCTCAGTATTCATTTTCCCAATATAGATCTGAAGGCATTTGCAGTCAGATTGAAACCAGTCATCATTAATAAAAGAACAGTTATGTGCATAGTGGCTTTCACTCATTAAATCAACAGAGATTACTGTTTCCTGAGACATACCATCAATAACAAAGTTACAGTATCTGTTCAAGTTCGTTGGTTTTCTAGGGTGTAGAGAGGGGTTCTGTATTTTAGAGGTAAGGTTTTCAACAAGCTCCCATGTGACATAAAGCAACCAATTTTAATGGCTGTAGTTCAGAAGAAAATTACAAAGTTTTCTATTTGTTGCCCAATTATATAAACCCAATGTTAAAAACCTCTGTGAGTAGATTGACAAGTAACAATGTCAAAAATAAACAGAATTCCATTATATGTGTTCAGCTGCTACAATCCTTCGTAAGCTACAAGTGGACTTAAAACCCACAGGACCCATGTAGCATCTGACACTGGCAACTCACAGGACAAACCACTAAACCTTGCGCAAATATACAAGAAAAATGTAAAAGTGAATCATAATTAATGGCATCCATGCATAAAGTTGAATGAAGATGACATTAAAAGTAAATAAGTCTCGGTAAACACAGCTCCACAAACGAACAATTTGCGAGATAATTGTGACTTTTTGGTTAGCAGCCACAAGTGACGTGATACTGTGATACTGTTTAAATACTATATGCGAATCCATGGCATTATCTTTGTTTACGTTTTCAAGACATGGAGTTGTAAACAGAGCAGATAAAACAGTACATTACACAGTTTTTTGCAGAGTGTCAATTGTGCTGTGTGAGTGTTGGAGGTAACATGGAACATTACAGTAACAAGGAGTATGCAGATATGTATTTCATGTATGGTAGGGCTAAGAGTAATGTGTGGTAGGCTGCACACTTGCACCAAAAAGTATACCGTGCTCGAAGGCACCCAGAGAGTCAAACGTTTACACGGGTGCATCGACGTTTCTGAGAAACTGGGGGAGTGGATAGGTCTGCTTGAATTATACCTGGGCTTGAAAGTGTGGTGCTGGAAACAGTCAGACACTGTCCAGGAGCCTCAACAAGAAGACTTGCCATACAAATTCCTGGAACACACCAGAGTAATGCTTGGGAAATAATGCATCACACTGCAACGTATTCGTAGCAAATCCAACGATTTCACTGCCTTAGTGAGGTGGACTTTGGGCCTAGACTAACATCCTGTCAGTGGATGCAACAAAAAGCCGTTGGTAACCCTCCTTTGGACAATAACATTTTATTTACAGGTGAAATAAGAGTTCACTCATGATGGTGTATTTAATTATCAGAATTCTCATGTTTGGAGTTATCTAGGCTCCAACCCACATGTTACACACGAGTCTCCATATCAGGAATATTTCTCATTGAATGTGTGGTTAGAGGTACTTGGTAATTGACTTACTGCACCATAAATGTTACCAAACAAACTCAATGGATGGTATTCCCTTCCATTTCTGCAGCATGATATTGCAGGATTGCTTGAGGATGGTCTCTTAGAGCAACACCAGAGGATATGATACATGCATGATGGAGCACTGATACATTTCACTGCTATAGTGAAGCAACATCTGACATGCTGATGTTGTCAGAGAGAGACTAGGTGAGGAGAACCTGTACAGTGGCCTCTGAGATAGCCTGATCTGAACCCCATCGATATCTGTGTTTGGGACCATCTTAAAGATGTAGCGTACACCACTCCATTTAACACGGTTGAAGAATTGGAGCACAAACTTGTTAATGCTTGTCAAGAATTTTGAAATGATCCAGGCATATCTGAAAGGATTCAGAACTCACTGCAGCAACGGGTACAATGACAACACTTTGAACAGCTCCTTGAAGAGTCATGTAACTGTTGTCATACTAACTGAGAACATCTCCATTTCTACCATATTATGTCTAATCACTTTTCTTGATGTTGTATAATGTAATGTTATCTTTTCTTAACCAAAATGATATTTAGAATGAAACAAATCAGTGGTGGCTGGTAGCCACAAAGTCAGAATTACCTCGCAAACAGTTCATTTGTGGACCTACACCTACTGACACTTTTTTCTTTCTACGGTTGTGTAATTTCAACTGTATGTGTTTCTGCCATTAATTATGATACACCTTGCATATGCACAATTTCAGAAAAAGAGAGCTCTGAAAGCCAAAACACCTCACCAATCAAATGAAGAGGAATGCGAAAGATGTAAAATCTACAGCCTTGATTCTGTACAAAAGAAATATTTACTCAAAAATTATCAAATTCATGATGGACATTAAGAAAATGAACTCTTCTGGGATCTGTCAAGGATGATCTGCTTATATGAAAAGTGGGAATCTACAATTTCCTTGCCAGTGGTGGTAGAGGTTTCATAGAATAAATGACCCACACTACCAGAAATAAGTATTAAACATCAATGCCACAGCCACCTTCTACAATCTAACAAATCTGCAGCAGTTAAACAACGTGTTTCCACTGAATATTTCATGGGTTATGGGAAAATTAAGTTACTGATCACAGTCTCATCCTACCAGGATTCAGTAGTGAAGATAGGTTGTAACAGTCTCACTTGCTCAGACAAGGCAAAGGATTCCATCTGAACAAATGATGGAAACTTCTTAGTTTGTGCCTTTGCTCTTAAAGGAATATCTGTTCTGAATCTTTACTGTCATCAATTTTAATTATTAACTAACTAACTAATAAGCACCATGACTGGCAGCTGCTCTACATTTGCTAGAAATGTTTCTGTATATAGTGTAACATAGTATTTAAGTGTATTTCTACCAATCCTCTTGATAGTTTTAGAACTGTCATGGCAAGGTAGCAAGATAATTATTTCAAAACAGTCCATAACATCTGCTTCACACTACTCTACATACTTTAACTTGCAATATCTCTCTATTGTGTATGGTTTGCTGTAACATTTAACTTGTAAAAACACATTAAAATATACAATGCCATATTCATGTAGCTGTTTATACATTCTCATTAGTTTACGTAACACATAATTACTTTAGGTAGTAACACTGATCAACACACATCTGGAAATTCACTAAGAAAAGCATATAGCATAACTGCTTGCTTCCATCTACTGAATAAATACTCTTGCTGATAATTTCATAAGATACTATAACAGGGAATGCAAAAGAAGAAAACATGCCTGCCTCTGTGTCAACATAATAAGAGATACTTTTAAGACCAAAATGTGCTGAACTGAGTTTCTTTGTTAGTTTAGCTATGCACTGACTCCACTGTAACTTGTTATTCAGCTGGAACCCAAGGAATCTTACACACAGTGTTTTGTTTAGTGTACAACCATTAATACCTATTTCTGGTACAGTAGGTCATTTTTGCTTCTCCAACATCACACAGTATGAGGCCCACTGAGACTAAGACTTAAATTATTTCCTGTGAACCAGGTGATGCCTTGATCACCTATCAGCCAGGCCGTGCCTGAAAAGGTTAGTATGCTTGTGTCACAAACAAGAGTCACAGTTTTTGTACCATTCTTTAAAGTTTCTTTATACGGTTTTCAGTGATTCAAGAAACCTTATAGTCAAACAATGTGGTTTCAGTTGCCTGAGACTGCAGTCGTGTGTGTGAGTTGCATTTGCATTTGTGTGTGTGTGTGTGTGTGTGTGTGTGTGTGTGTGTTGTTGACAAAGGCCATTGGCCAAAAGCTTTAAGTGTGAAAATCTTTTTGTTGTGTCTATCTGTGACTCAGCATCTCTGCTATATGGTGACTAGCAACTTTCCTTCTCATAATATTGGTAGAAATCTTATAGTGTGTTATTAAACATATGTATGGTTCCAGTGACAGGATACCAGCACACATTAAAATTACAGACATTTCTGAATTTTAATTTTAAACATTATGACACACACTGTTGATAATACACCATTGCTTTTTACACAATGATATCAGGCATGGCAGGTAAAGGATTACAATGTAATACACTTAACACCACTTACTAATTAGACCAGGTTGTCACACTTTTAAATAAATCACAACAAAAATCAGCAGTTACATATCACATGGAACAACATGACATAAAAAACTGAAACAGCCAAAAGACACGGTCAAATATTATATTTACTTCTTACACATACACACCATCAACGGCTACATAAATGATCGAAGTTGCAATTCTCTGTGAGAGGTAGAACAGATGTCAGCATGTATTAGTGTCATTTGTGTTCAGTGTTGTTTACCAGACCTGGTTGTGTACATAACATGCTTAAAAAGTGTCAGATGTTGAGTGATCACTGTGAAAGACACGGAGATGCTACATACTCATACTCGAGTGAGAAAGTGTTATCATCACTTCAGGGAGTATGACACAGACCTCATTGTCGGTCAGTTGAATTGTGCAATATCCATATTGTGGAGCATTCGAATGTGAAACTGCCCAATGTTGGACTTCATGGGAACACAATGACGGTCATACTTGTCATCAAGGCTTAGGTCAACCACATCAGATCTTCCACATGGAAGGATCACTATACTTCACACCAAGCACATTATATCTCCTTCACATCTGTGTCTGCCATCTGAAAACAAGTAATGGATTCCCTGCAACATGTCGGCAACTTGAATAGGGAAATACCATGCCATGTGTACACTGCTTTTAACATCACAATGTGAAAGCTGTGTTTGGAGTTATCCCATGACTGGAAAGCATGTACTGCTGATGAATGGTGTCAAATTGTATTCAATGATGAATCGTAGTTTTGCACTATGCAGGTAACCACTGTTGGAGATTGTGGCTACAAGGTTGGGAGAAGTCTGATTCTTACATGTTTTCAGTGGTATTAATCCTGGTGTTATGATATGAGAAATCATCTGGTTTGGCTTCAGGTCACAGCTGGTAGTGACTGAGGGAACTCCAACAGCACAACAGCATGTCATGAACATCCTGCAGCCTTGCATTACCTTTCATGTGACAGTATTACGGTGCCATTGTTCAACAGGACAATAATTATCCACACATGGCATGTGTCTCTAAATACTATCTGTGTGATGCTGACATGATCCTGTAGGTAGCAAGATCCCCAGATCTGTTCCCAGTAAAACATGTGTGGGACCACCTTGGTCACCAACGTCATCTGAGCCAAAGTATGCAGGATACTGAGGACTAGCTGCAACAGCTGTGGGACAGATTATCTCAGGAGAGGAAACAGCAGCTTGATACAGCCTTTCCAACGAAATCAGTGCAGGCATCCAGGTCACAGGGAGGGCAACATCACACTGATAAGTGGACTCATACAGCCAAGTCCTTTGTAAATCTGATTTGATTTTGCAATCACTTAAATAACCCTCTCAATCGATGATGTTTCATTTTTTTTCCTCCTCCTCTTCTGGGTGCTTCACTTTTTTTGTCAGCCAGTGTAAATAACACAGAAATTAAACAACGAGTAACATTTCATAACATGTACAGTTTCACAGTCAGAAAGGTTAAAACACTGGTTCCTGTATCACATCCCAGAAGAGCATGCGCGCACGCACGCACGCACGCACGCACACACACACACACACACACACACACACACACACACACACACACACACACACACATCAATGAGACAGAACTAATCTCTGGGCAAAGAAAAAAGGTTTTATAGTAAGTTACCACAAAGCATGACAATCAACAAAAGATGCAGACAAATTTAAAGTTGCAGGGAAAAATGATTTGCAGGAAAAAATACTTTTCCTGTGCAGAGAAACCCCTTGTAACAAAAACATTAAAATGTAAACTTCAAGTAACTGAAGTCTGTTACACAAAATAAAAATAGAACTCTATAAAATGTATGTTAATATAAGCTAAAAATGGAATGATTATTTGACATTTATGTATAAAATTTATGACTGAGTTTGTAAAGGGACACCCTCCTCTAGCATTACTTTTCTTCAACAGAAGTTATCGATACCAAACATACTGTCTATTTTTTAAAGAGGTTAATATTATCTCAGCTGTTTTTCTAAAAGAATTTCATATGATTTTGTACACGATGTGATATTATGTCAGGCTATAACCCATAAAAAAAATTACTTTAGTTTCATTGTTACAATTGATATGTACTAACTCTGTATGTATAGTTAAAATTACTTTTCTTTTAGAAACATTTGAAATTACGAAATATCTGGTACACTTAAAATTCCTATTATTAATTGCACAATCAGATGATATTTATTATGTTTACTTCTGGATTCAATTATAAAATAATGGAACAGATTAATATAGAAAGTATTTTTCAAGAACATTTATAAATTCTTTCGAATATTGTGAGTACCACAGAATGGATGGGTAGTAGTGGGCAAGCTTCTGATGTGATCAGACATGTTTCTTCTGTTTGGCAATAACAATGTAATTTTCAATTTTGAAAAGGAAATTGTAAAGGCAGTGTGATATAGAAAAATGTGAAAGAATAAAAATCAACATAAAAATAGACAATTCTTCAGTAGTTAAAAATTGGAACCACGAGAACTTATCAAGCCCTCCCCCACCCTCCCCCCAATAATTTAAGAAAATTATTGGTTATATTATGCTTTGTAAAATCACAAAATTATGTTGGAATTTTTTATTTTCCTTGTCTGGCGATAGTTACCTTTTAAAATACATTCAGTAATGAGTTAAAACAAATAATTATTACGGTAGTAAGTGGGTTAACTGAAAACAAATGGTGTGAATCATGATAGTGTTACGATGCTGTGAGCACACTTAGAATTTGTCCCGGTGTGCGAACCTTCAGGTAAAGTCTGGTGCCGGCAACTGCGGCCGCACCAACATCAGAAGGCCTGGAGCAGAAGTGCCTGGAACTCTCCGCCTTGCGTCGCCGTGACACTTCAAGACATTATGAAACCGCCGCTATATAAAGTCCAACCTGCTGTCACAGTCATTCAGTGCAGATAGTTTCATTTACAAAATAATGATATAACTAGGTGAAGATACTTCTTTTGTCAAGAAAGTTTATAAACTTTTTTGTTTTGTAAACTCTTTGGAATATTGTTAATACCACAGAATGTGGAAGTAGGGGGCATGCCTCTGATGAAATCGAACGTGTTTTATGTTGGCAATAACAATGTAATTTTTGACAATGAAGAGGAAACTGTAAAGATGGTGTGATACAGAAAAATGTGATGTAATAAAAAGTACAGAAACAGAAATTACAGAGCAGGCTTACTTAAACATTAACACATTATTTGGAACCAACAATGTCAAAAATTTCGGCCTTGAGAATCAACCCTTAAGACGTGACAAACTGGAGCCAACTACAAGAAAATAAGATTAGTAAAAAGTTATTTGTGAATCTTACTCCACCTGAAACTTATCAACAGAAATTAATTAGAAAATGAGTGACAATCAACAGGTGATGCGAGGGAGCGTAAGATTACAAGATGCTATTGTCAATATGTAAAGACAGAGGAAGTTACTGTATCATGATCAAGAAGAAGTAGTACATAACCTGTATGATAATGGGTGCATGCCAAAATCTCAATGGATGAGCTGACCAGTTGGAAAAATGAGCAGAAAAAAAGGGAACAACAGGAATACTCTCACAAACAAAAAGTTGCTGCTTTCTCAATTATACTAAGGAGTTGTTGTTTACACACTATTGCTTATGGAGTATTCACATTATTGCACAATTTAAAATAAAATTAGCTACACCTGACAGGGGAAATGCCTGTTTTCCTGGACAGTACGACAATTTGTGTCAGAAACGGCAGATACAAAAAGCTCATAATTTTCTTTCAAGTATGCAAATATTTACAGATTTTTCTCTTTAAATCTGCTAAAAACTTTTTTATTGAATACAAAATCCCACTATAATTCTTAAACAATTAGCCAGACACACTCTGAATAATTTTGTGTGTGTGTGTGTGTGTGTGTGTGTGTGTGTGTGTGTGGATTGTATCATGGCTGTGCAAATTGCAGCCAGTTGAAACGGATTCTTATAATTAGTCATTAAGGGCATTACAAATTAAACTGACTGTGAAAGGTCTACACTTTATGCAGTTGTTTGCTTTACACAATATTGTAAACTTTTGCTAGATATTTTATTTACTTTAGTTATTTTGAATCCTGAAGGTAATTGTGTAGGACAACAATGACTTAAAATATGAAAATAAGCTAGCACCCTTGTCTGCGATTCAATGCAATGTTAGATATTTCTATGTGCAAAACACTGAACTTAACTTCTTGTTGTTACCCAAATCAGACTCAGTAAGCAGCATCACTATCATTACACTCATAGAAAGTTCTTATAGCTGACTAGCTTATATAATCATATTTAAATTCTTGCTACACCTGGCACTTTATGGATAATAAATAAATGAAGTTAAAATCTGGTACTCTAATTTACATTAACATGTTTCAGACCATTTGATTCAGCTAACATTGCTGATAGCTTCAACTACGGATCTATTTACAGTACAAAAGCACACAATTACAGAATGTCATTTATTCTAAACCAAACCAAACTAGCAACAAGTTGACAGTCACTGTATGTCTTCTACAGCTGGTACACTTACCTGGTTGTACAACTGATGGTACACGGTAACCAAGCCGAATTTCTGTTGACGGTATTAATTCAGAAACATCAGTAATAGTGCACAACATGTTGTCCCTGTTGGCAATTACTGCTGCAGCTCTTACTTTTTCTTCCTTTCGAACTAAACACTCTCCATTTGACACTTTCACACTTTCAGATACTGTGGATGTGTCAATATTGAAATGTTTTCCATCCAAAGATTTCCTGTATCAAATATAAAAGTGTTCTGTTAATGGCACTTACTGAAATGTGCTATACCCATAGCTATAATTTTTCAAATGCCAGTGGTGTACTGGTCATTGCAGATCAAAAAAAACCACAAGGGGAAAAAAGAAATAAACCGTTAATGAACCATCAAACATATTAGAATGTATATTGTCTGGAAAAAAAGTTGTTTTCCAAACATTTCATTCATGTACTTAGTTTCATTGATTTCACCTATCAGGACTGTCAAACTATCTTCAAAAATGAAGGTAAAATGTTAAGCCTGAAAAAGTGGCAATGAACAACATACAAATAATTCCTGACAAAAACAACAAATAGCACCACATTTTTCATCATTCTCACTAGATCCAAACAATAAATAATTATTTAAGAGGAAAAAGACACATATATTTGACAACAATTGTCATTCTTATAATCAAACCAATAAAGCACATCTGTGACCTATTCTAGCCTGAAAAATAAAATAATTATCTCACAACAAGCAAAGAGAACCAAGTTGGAACTACCTTGTGTTCATTCATAAACACTGTCAGTGATGATACAGCTTTCAGTGTCCCCACTAACCCCACTACCACCACACTGGAGGACAGCCTCATAGCCACCAGTGGCACATGTACAGGATCTACAAGCCCGACACATCAATAAGCTACAAGAAATGAAAAACTTACTGAGGTGGGTTAAACGATACCCTGCAAAACCAATACAAAGAAATTCATATCTTCTCCAACCTCAGTTTATCACTAAAATGAACAAACAAACAACCTAATTAACTACACTCATACCTCCATACATGTCATTCTGCAAACATCTTGCTCCAGCCATACCTGTGGATGCTCACACTGTAGCAGAGATTATTCAGTATAGTGTAACTACTGATTTGCTCTCTTCAGTTTCTTTAGATGATGATGAAGTTGTCAAAGAGCACACTACAGTGAAGTGCTATGTCACTTAGATCCAATAAAGAGAGTCTCATCCACTTCACCAAACACACAAATTTTCAGTCTGTGCCATTTCTAGAAAATGGCTCAAGTCCATGGAGAACTTCCACTTCCCTGACTGTGACATCTTTAAAAGTGACAGAAACAACCATACGCAGGGGTAGTTACACCTGTGAAAGGAAGTATATCTGACAATACTCTTGAACTTAAATGCAGCAACCAAGACATGTAAGCCACAGAAGTTTTCACATGAATCTTAGAACCCAAATTGAATATACTGATTATCTACAGGCCACCTAACATGCTCCTATTAGGCCCAATATTACATCTCTTTTACAACAATTTGGGCATCTACTGCATATGTTGTGGACTCATCAAACATTGTATAGTGTTCGCAATGGTGAGCTATTAATGAAAATCCTAGAAGACGAAAATTACTGCTGCTGAATGACAGATCTCCAACACAAATAACCCGCCATTATAGACCAGATCAGCAGTAGGCCACTGCATCGCATTGCCTCATGTGGTACTACTAACCACCTGGGAGGTAAAGGTAGATCCTTTGGATTCTGATCACCTGCTAATTCCTCTGACTTTGCCTGGCACAGAGGAAAAATCTCACTTTATGTACCCCACACAGAGATGGAAAATTGGGAAAGCCTACTGGGATAGATATATTGATAAATTAAAAGTGAGCCTCCCACAACTAGACAACCAAAAATCTAGGTTCTGAATATTGTAAATTAATACAGTGCATTATTGAGGCTGCTGCAAAGGCAATTTCTCAACAGAAGCCATTTTGCATTACAAACAAAGCCAGTCCTGTGTGGTGGAAACCGAATGTCAGAGAGCAAACAAATGTAAGGAAGCACAGAGGAAATATAAGACACATTTTACCCAACAAAACTACATCAGCCTCCAAAAAATACAGGCAGAAACAAGAGGTTTTTTTGAAAAACAAGAAGAGGACAAGTTGCAAAAACTTCTGCAAGTCTATAACTAAGGACACTACAATGTCAACGGGTGTGAATGAAGATGAAGAGTTTCAAGAAAACCTCAATAAATTACCATTACAATTTACTGCCTACAAGTTGTGTTATGGAACATATGTTACACAAGCAGAAACTTACCTCCTTCAAACACCCACTTAGCACAGAGTATACAAATTCTAATGACAGTTAGCCTCTTCTAAAGTCATTCTCAATGGTCAACCTGCAGAAAGCATTCTCCTCTGATAAAAATTCTGCCCCTGGCTCAGATAATGTCCAATACAATATGCTATCATTTCCACCTTGTGGAGGACAATAATACCTACTCCATATTTACAATAAAATGTGGTGTGAAAATTACAACATTGAGCCTCTAAAGATAGGCAGGATGACACATGTGTTCAAACCAGGGAAGAATCTTGATTCAGTGGCATCATACCGACCAATAATATTACTAAAATTCCCTCACCAAGCATTGTAAATAATGGTCAAATTCCACTTAGAGTGGTGGTTTGAATTCCATAAGCTATTTGTTAATAATCAGGTGTGTTTTCACAAAGGTGGGGGGGGCTAAGCAGCTTGTAAATGTGAGATGGCTGTCAACATGTAGTACTCCCACTGTGAGGCACAAAACTAAATGAACAACACATTTCCCACACATTTTCAGAACAGCTGTTATCTTTTCTCTCTGACTGATTGCTAATAGTCGTGCAAGAAGAACATATGATAGAACCATGAACTAATGAACTATAAGTATGCGGCTGTTGCAAGGATCTGTTTTGGCACCTCTTTTGTTCAATATCGATACCACTTACTTAAATAGAAAATCCCTGGAGAAGGTAAAATACTTGCAATATGCAGATGATACGCATATGTCCAAAAGTACATCCCTTGAAGTCTGCAAGGCCCGACAACCCCAATGTTCCTGTTCAAACAGTGGCTAAAAAAAAAAAATAAATAAATAAATAAATAAAAAATAAAAAATCCACAGTTTCCCTTTGAAGATGGTAGTCAAGTACCTGGGACTCTTTATCAACCATAGGCTAACTGGAAGGTACACAAAAAATATGTTGCTAAGAAATGTGAGTGGCTGTCAACATAATCAGAGCTTTGAGAGGAACTGAGTGGGGCTTGAACAACAGTACGGCACTAAACTTTTTATCGTGCAGTGGTACACCCAATTATTGATTAAGGGAGTGGATGTTATGGAGTTGCAATTGATAGTTACCGTAACATTGTTAATAAATGCAGGTATTAAGTGCCAAGGGCCTTTTTGGTAGCAATGTGCTCCATCCCTACCAACACACTCATATCATCTGCATATTGCAAGTATTTTACCTTCTCCAGGGATATTCTATTTAAGTAAGTGGTATAGATATTGAACAAAAGATGTGCCATAACAGATCCTTGCAACAGCCGCACACTTATAGTTCATGGTTCTATCATATGTTCTTGGTTGAAGCGCATGAACCTCTGATCTATGTCAGCGGTATCTCTGTTCCAAATTTCTTCTTAAAAGAAATTGTTATGAATCCAACAATCTGAAATTAATTGCCTTAAATCTCACAATACAGTGCTTCACTAGAAGCTTCCAGAGTGCCAAAGCTCTTTCTTTTCTACTTCAAACATATTTACATACTCAGGAGATGTCAAGGAAATTCATTAAGGTATCTATACTAAATAGTTTTAGCATCCCATCCCCACTGGAATTGTCCAAGGTGAACATAGTAACTGACAGTACTTTTGACCACGAGGCTCACAAAATATTGGTGCAGTTTTTAAGATAGTACCCATAGGCAATATATACTGATGTCTCCAAAACAAGTGTCTCCATTGGAAGCACATACTGAATACCATGTTTGCAGAAGTTTGGGCAATTCAGATTACCGGCAGAGACAATTACCATGGCTGCAGAACTTGTTGTTGTAGAAGCACTTCGTTTCTGCTAGATGACAGCATATCTATAGTTCCTACCCAGTGACACTTTATATAATCTAGCAGCAGCACTTAAAAATTTTAGCACCTGTTTAACAGAAAACCTCATTGTATAAAAGGTTATAGAAGTGTTGGAACTGATGTGTGATTAAGGTCATTCTGTCAATTTTTCTTGGATGACATCACACTGTGAATCACTGACAATGAAGACGTGGACCGCTTAACCAAAGAAACTGCTGTGACAGGGCATACCACCTGGATTGCAGTCCCAAGTACAGTTTACTGATATGTCTTATACAGACATATGATAGAAGATTGGCAATGAGAACAGGAGAAAACAACAGACACCTTTCTGCTCTTGTGGAGTTGAGGATGCAGATCACCCTTTTTTGGATGCCCCACACTACAAGAAAGTAGTACATTCCTTTTACAAGCACTTGTGAAGCTTGAGCATCTGTTGCCCACCTGCATTATGGCTTTGTTAGAAGCGCAGGAGCATACTTTTCTATATGATGTACAGATTCACTGTTCCATATCAAAGACCAACATATCACCGACAATGAACTATTCAAAAGAAGTATTCTACAACATTTGATTTTACAATGATTATACAGTATTGATCTATCTCAAATACATCACTGTTTGTGTATTGGGGGCGGGATTTTTTTTTTTTTTGGGGGGGGGGGGGGGGGAGAATAATGGTGAGCATTTCACAGGATGATGAATGATAACTGTAATCCTGGTGGAGAATGTGATTCAGTTACCCCAGTCCTGGGCAGTGAGTTCTGTTTCAGAGCTAAATTGAGATGGTACATTTGATGGGTGAAAGCCTCAGTGAGATATTTGGCATATTTGGGGTGGAACTGTTTTGTCACTTCAGATGTGACGATCATGGGTGGCTAGGCTGCATGAGAGGGACTTCCAGGTGTGGAACTGGTGGCAGCTGTGAAAGAGGAGGTACTATTAGTGATTGGTAGATATGATGTGGCCGGAGATACTTACGTGGCCATCCTTCAGGTAAAGGTCGACGTTGAGGATGGTGGTTTGCTGGGCTGAGGAGGACCAGGTGAAGGAAATGTGGCAGGAGGTACTGGGGTTCTGTCGTAATGTTGATAGAGTGTCCTCAGCCTCAGTCCAGATAATGAAGAAGTCATCAATGAATCCGAACCAGGCAGCAGTTTGGAATTCTGCGTGATCAGGAATGACTCCTCTAGATGGTCCATGAACAGGCTGGTGCCTTGCAGGTGCCAATTGCTGTACCATAGATTTGGTCCACAAGTGCAAAGGTTCTCTTTGTTTGGGAACAGTAACCAGCCACAAAAGGGGATCCTAGGTGGCTGAGTTTATATACTTTATGAATCATGTAGAAAGTAGGAATGCAGAAGTGTGGGGGGTGAGGAGAGAGACTCAGGGGAGAGCTTATGGGATGGAGCCAAGTATTTGATGAGGGACTGGAGATCCTGCTGGATTCTGGAATAGAATCACTGTGGCAGGGTTTGTATGTGAGCTAGTCTGACTACTGCTGATGTAGTCCCTCCACCAGGTATCCCTCTGCAGTTCGTAACAACAGTGGCAGAGCCTTTGTTGGCAGGTAGGATTATAAGGGTGGAATCAAATTTTAGGTGGTGGCTTGCAGTTGTTGCTGTTGATCTAAGGGCAGTTTCCATGTTGATGAATTTGGGGAATCATGTTCAGGCACAGTTCAAGGCTAGGGAATTTTGGACAGTTAACAAGGTGTTATTTAAGGACAGTGGGAGTGGATCATGGTTGGATGGAAGAGTGAACCGAGTCAAGCAAGATTCAATATCAGGTTTGTATCGAGCCTGATGGGTAATGTTGGTGGGGTTTCCACTGAAGGGACCAGGGGAACAAAAAGTCTTTATCGGTTTGGGACTGGAGCAAAAGAGAAACCTTTTGGAAAGGACTGATACTTCTGTGAGACTGAAGATTTTAGAGGACTAGTTCATGAATGTGCTGCAGGTCTGTTTAGGCCTGGATTCTTTATGGTGGTGGATGGGTGTGGTAAATGCAGTAGGTCTGCAAGGCAGGATTTGGTGGTTATAAGAGGATACAGGGGTATGAGGTGAACAGATTGGAGAGTTTTTTGAGGTGGTGTTGTGCATGCTGCTCTAGCTTCTGGAGGACAAAAGTTTCAATCTGGGAGACTGGATGCAGTGATTTGTGTTTGGAGAGCACGGGTAGAGTGGAGGTATTGCAAGGAGGTTTGGGCCTGATTACCAGGACTAGGTTGCTGAGGGCTATGGACTGACAAAATTTGAACAAATGGATACGATTGTAGAAGTAGGGGTTGCAGCCATAGATGGGTAACCTGATGGCAGGCCATCAAGGACGAATTCCATGAGCCAGGCAACAAACACAGGAACTACATGTCAGGCTGGGTCCTGGCTAGAGAGACAGAAATTTTTCAGTATTGGCACAGCTGGAAGGAGCAAGGATCCACAGTGGAAGAAAAATATGCATAAAAATACACGAAATTATGTAAAAATGTGGGGAAAACTCGCATAAAGATGAAATGGATGAAGTATTGTGAATCCTGAGTGAGTAGGGCCTACAGGTAAAGAATAAAACAAACTAAAATTGACATGAAAACACATCATTGGCAAAATAAAAAGGAAGAGGAGAGAGAGAGAGAGAGAGAGAGAGAGAGAGAGAGAGAGACGATGATGAAGAAGAAAATGTTGGATGCTTGTTGATGGGTGGATATGTATGATGAGAGAGGGCAGCATGAGTAATTTGATTATGTCAGGCCCGTGTGTGCATGCTTGAATAAGAGAAGAGAGAGACACAGGAAGGTACAGAATAACACACAAATATAAGCAAGAATGAAGGGAGATAATGTGATCTGTTTGAAAATCATGAAATAATTACAGTGGAATGTGAGACATGAGAAACTGGACCTACAATCTGCATGGACATGTAGGCATGTGCTGTGCACAAAGGATGAAGGCAGTGATAAAGACTGACTTGGAAATCAGAGCACATGCATTTCAGAAGGCAAAAATAAAACACAGGGAAGAAGAGGCACAATGAAAGAGAATGCTAAAATATTTAAGTTTCTGCACAAAGTCGTTTTTCCCAAGTAGAAAACCATACACACCTGAGTGTGCACATTGACACAAGCACAATTTACGAGTAGCCACTGTCTCTGGGCCTGAGACCTGACTGTGTCTGATGTGAGCAGCAGTCCAGTGTGGGTGGTCAGTGGGGGTAGAACAGATGCATGGGGTGAGGGTCAGGGAAGGGGAGAAGTAGAAACGATTATGTAGGTGTGTTGCAATAGAAAGCATGTGTAGTCCTAGAATGTTGGCAGGGAAGGTGGAGGATAGGGACTAGTGAATGATGAGGCCAGGGGGCCTAAGGGAAAGAAGCATATGTTATAGGGAGCATTCCCACCTGCCCAAGTCAGAAAAACTGGTATTTGGTAGGAAGAATTCAGAGGGCAAAGGCCATGAAGAACTCATTAATGCAAAGCATATGATGTTAGGCGGCATGTTCAGAAACTGAATGTCTCCTGGCCACAGTTTGGAGGTGACCATTCACATGGACAGATATTGTGGCAGTTGTCACAGCTACACAAAAGTCTCACAATGGTTGCAGCTTAAATTGCACATCACATTGCTCTTTAACAGGTACCTGTCCATTTAACAAGGGATAGGAGGCAGCTGTGACAGGTTGCAGCATGTGGTAGTGGGAGGATGTATGGTAAGGTGTTGCATCTAGATGTATTGCACAGATATGAGCCATGCGATAAGGGGTTGGGAGCAGGTGTGAGTAAGGACTCTGTGTATGTTGGGTGGGTGGAAGAACACCATTGTGGGAAGGGTAGGGAGGAGAGTGTGGAATATATTTTTTACTTCAGAACAAGATGAGAAGTAGTCAAAATCATGGCTGGGAATGTGATCAGTGCTCCAGTCCTGGACAGTTGTGAGTTTAAGTTACATTACATCACAACCTGTTCCATAGATCATGAACAACATTTCGTAATGATGTGGAATGTGTCTGTCATGAAAGAAATGCTCCTTTGCCCGTAAATCCATAGCCCTTGCCAACTAAGTCCTGCAAAACCATATAAATCAGTCCCAAACCTCATTGCAATACATTATATCCATGTCTTCAATCC
The DNA here is from genome assembly GCF_021461385.2 of Schistocerca piceifrons. Classification (NCBI taxonomy): domain Eukaryota; kingdom Metazoa; phylum Arthropoda; class Insecta; order Orthoptera; family Acrididae; genus Schistocerca; species Schistocerca piceifrons. Next base: position 410,168,190 of record NC_060144.1, on the reverse strand, counting down.
CAAATTCCCACATCCAATCGAAACTGTTACACTCCAGGAACTAGGGCAGCATGCACATCACCACCTCAAAACCTTCTCCAACTTATTCACCTCATACTCCAGTCTTGGACTACCAGTATCCCCATCTCTACAGGAGCTTCTATCAACCTCTCCTGCATCCCCTCCAAACTGCCAAATTCTGTCTTGCTGACATACTATGTTTAGCACACCCTCAGAAACTCACTCTCACCACCATGCATAATCCAGAACCTAAACAGACCCACAACACAGTTGTGAACCAATCCGCCAAAATCCTCAGTCTCACAGAAGTATCAGTCCCTTCCAAAGGCAGTGCCTTTTGCCCCAATGACAAATTCAATCACACTAGGCTTCTTAAAGGACATTCTCTTTTTCTCACAGTCCTGATAGTGGAGACACTTTTTCACCACAAATCCTACCAATCAACTTAATTCAAAACCAATATTGAATTCTTCCTGATTCAATTCACTCCCCTTTCCAAATGTGATCCAGTCATATTTTAACCACAGGGCTTACATGGCAGAGGGACTCCACCAGGTGTCAGATATGCCCACCTACAAGCCCTGCCACTGTGAGCCCATTTCAAAAGTCCAACAGGATCACCAGTCCCTCCTCAAATCCCTAGGCCTATCTCCCCCCTTTTCTCTCTCTCCTTCCCTCCTCACCCCCACCACTCCCACCTTCTACATGATTCCTAAAATTCATAAATCCAACGCCCCAGGATGCCCCACTGTGGCTGGTCACTGTGCTTACAAATGCTTACAAAGAGAGAATTTCTGCTCTTGTGGACCAACATCTTGACCCTATTAAGTTGCCTGTACAGAGAGGATCTCTGTTCTGGTTGACCAAAACCTTGATCCTATTACCTACAACTTAAACTCCCATACAAAATATACCAACCACTTCCTCCACCAGTTCTCCACAATTCCTGTTCCTTTACCACCCAATAGCCTGCTCCTCAATGACAATGCAACCTCCCTCTACACTAATAACCCCAAAGCCCTTGCCCTTGCCCTTGCCCTTGCCATTAGTGAAGACTACATTTCCCAACGTACACCTGAGTCCAAACCTACAATATCCTTCCTTCCTTCCACCATCCGCAATTACTTTTCCTTTGAAGGCATCACCTACAAACAGATCAACGGCACAGCAATTGGCACCACTTGGCACCACACAATGTCAACCTATTCGTTAGTCACCAAAAGGAATCCTTCCAAACCACTCAGACCACAAACCACTCATTTGGTTCAGAATCATTGATGACATCTTTGTGATATGGACTGAGGTGTGTGGACACCTCATCAACATTCCTACAGAACCTCTACACATTTCCCCCATACAGAAACTCAATGCCTTCTCCCCCATTCACTTCGCCTGAGCCTTCCCACCCCAACAAGCCACTGTGATTCCACTGTCAACCCACACAATATCCTTGTCTGTCCGAACTCCATTCCCAATCCCAACACCTTGCTTTATGTCTCATTTCCTTGCAACAGACCTAGACAGAAGACCTGTGCCATACACCTACGACAGTATTGTCACAGGCATCTCCTACCCTATCAAAGGCAGGGCTACCTGTGTACACACTCATGTGATCCATAAACTAAGCTACAAACACACTGTCACTTTCTATATGGACGTAACTACCAAGCTGTCCACATAATGGCTATTGCCAAACTGTGGCCAAGAGACAGCTGGATTACCCAGTTGCTGAACTTGTTGCCCAATATGATTCTGCCTCCCTTTAATGACTGCTTCACAGCCTGTGTCACCCAAATTCTGCCTAACAACATTAGCTTCCCTGAGCTGCAGAGGAGGAGCTCACCTTATAGCTTATGGTTTGTCACCGTAACACCCCTGGCCTCAACCTCCACTAGTCCCTCTCCTTCACCTGCTTATCCCCTTCCCTGTTCCCACTCCAGTACTAAACACATCTTCTATCCTGTGAATATATCAACATTATTCTTTCTCCTTGTCTAGTTCTCCCCCCTCTCTCCCTCTCCCCACCAAACAATCTCCTGCCGCCATACCTAGCAGCCCATCTTGCCCCCACAATGTCCATAAACACTCCCAGAGGCAGCACTAACATCTTCCTTCATCCCACCCAGCCACCCTTTCCCCTACCCACGTCATAACTCTTCCCTACCCCGACTACCCATACACGCCAGATTGCTGCTCACATCAAATGCAATTGTAATTGGTCCCCAGCACCTGGAGATAGTGACTCTGTGTGAGCGAATTGTGCTTGTGTGATTGTGTATGTGTGTGTCTAAGGCAGGATCACAGAAAATGTTAATAGGGTAAGTTTCATTGTTTAGTTTTATCTGACATGGGTTTGTGAGAACACAAATTGTCTTCTCAGTAGAGCAATTTATATTAATGCCAAAGTGAGGTCAAAATTTTTTGACAACATTGGAATGAGGGGAGTAAGCCTATAATTAGTGGCCAGTGGCTTATTTTCACTTTTGCAAATTGAATTCAGCAGGGGAAAGATTTTGTCCAAAAGATTAAACATTTTAGTATTCTTTTCCATTGTGCCTGTCTGTAACTCATGTACTTCTCATCAACACAGTATATGTAGAAAATATTCCTGAACATTGAACAAACATGCTGGAAAAAGTAGACACTTAGTTTTGTTCTGGACATTGGTAGTGCTTTTATTTTATTTTAAACCACTTGAAAGTCTTCTGCACAATAAAGGCCCAGCTGTAGTAGAGACTATATGAGTCAACTGCAGCTGGACATTGTTAAAGTGATAACCTTCTTCAACTCTTGTGTTGTAATTGTGTAGTTCTCTGTTTAGCATTAGAGTACATGACAGTTTCAAATATACACTCAGAGGGAAATGACAAAATCATCTAACTGATATTTTTTGCAGTTTCAGCAGTCTATTCATATGCACATCTCCTGTGGTACCCCATATATTATACAACACAATAAACAAAAAACATCATACAAGATACTGACTTGAAATGTAAAATGCTGCATAGCAATGATTTTATAATTTGTGTAAGTGGTGAAAATGATCTGGGAAGTAATGAAGCTGATGTCTGCATTGAAGCTCTGAAGAATTTCCTTAAAGAAAATAAGCAGAAAAACAGAACTGTTGCTACTGTCCCGCATCGGTACGATCTGATCTATAACTCATGCATAAACAAGGAAATAATAGAAACAAATATTAGAATAAAGGCACTATGTTCAAACTATGGAAATGGGTAAATCCTAGATACAGGGAAGGTGGATAGAGGTGAACAAACTAACCACGGATTTCAACTGAATTATGTAGTTGAATGTAATTTGCGTGAAACATTAAATCAAATAATAAAAGAAAGGATTGAACTGAAAAGTCTTACGTATAAAAACAGTTCATTCATAAGTGAAAGTGGTCATACAGAAACATTTTTAGAGTAAAACAGCCTTCACTATGCATATTTGAAGGCGAAGTACTTGACAACAAAATCATAAATGACAGTACAATCAAAATAATATCACAAAATGTGCAGTATATTACCAACAAAACTGACAAATTTCTAAGTGATTGTCAAGTGTGTATTGCAGGAAGCAACATAAAAGTGGTGGTGTTGGTATTTATGTCAAAAATAATGCCCAGTGTGAAAAAATTGACTAGGTGGATAAATTTCCATGTGAGATGGTTTTTGAAGTAGCTGCAATAAGAATAAAGCTTGGAAATAGCAGTTTAATAATAGCCAGCCTGTACAGATCCCCTAACAGTTATACGGAAAAATTCTTTCGTCATTTAGAGTAACTTATTGATAAAATCTCATCTCACAAAAAGAGACCATAATATTAGGCGACATGAACATTGACACCTTAACTAATAGTATTAATTATCTTAGATATATTGATATGTTACGGTCCTATAAATACACCCATGTGAATTCAGCACCAACAAGAACAATATGTGACTCTCAGACATGTACTGACCATGTTACTACAAACTTAAGCTAGGAAGACCTTGCAGTTAGAACCGTTGAGAACCACATTTCAGATCATAGTGCATTAGCCCTAGAACTTCATACAGACAAGGAAATAGTATCTCACAGGGACCTATTTACAGGGTGTATACGCAGGCAAGGAAAAAAATTCCCGGATTTCTCTCGGATTCCCCGGTTAAAAATGCGCTTTCTCTTGGGTGTAAACATACCTTTTCCCTGTTAACTGACAGTATATTTTCTCACGGAACTGTATAACTTATCAGCCCTCTGAATGATTATGGTTTTATACACGAACGTAGAATTTCCCGGCACTTGAGAAAACTAAACACAGGGAAAAAAACATGTTTTGGAAAGATCTCTGATGTGCAGCAACATGTACGCTGCATATTTTCGCATCACGAAAGTATAAATTCGAATTCCACCAAACACCGCATGTGACTTTCTGAAGTGTTGAAATCAAGATTGCGATGCGCTTTTGTAAGTCAGTCATAGCTCATGTCACGTGATCTCGCCAGCTGATGACAGCGGGTAATCAGAGCTTAGGACACATGATGTCGTCAGTCAATAGCAACATCACTGTTAAGTAGTGCGAACACACAAACAGAAAAAGTTAATAGTTTCAATTAATATACAGGGTGATTCAAAAATAATACCACAACTTTAGGAATTTAAAACTCTGCAATGACAAAAGGCAGAGCTAAGCACTATCTGTCGGCGAATTAAGGGAGCTATAAAGTTTCATTTAGTTGTACATTTGTTCGCTTGAGGCGCTGTTGACTAGGCGTCAGCGTCAGTTGATGCTAAGATGGCGACCGCTCAACAGAAAGCTTTTTGTGTTATTGAGTACGGCAGAAGTGAATCGACGACAGTTGTTCAGTGTGCATTTCGAACGAAGTATGGTGTTAAACCTCCTGATAGGTGGTGTATTAAACGTTGGTATAAACAGTTTACAGAGAATGGGTGTTTGTGCAAAGGGAAAAGTTCTGGACGGCCGAGAACGAGTGATGAAAATGTAGCACGCATCCAGCAAGCATTTGTTCGCAGCCCAGGAAAATCGACTCGCAGAGCTAGCAGAGAGCTGCAAATTCCACAATCAACTGTATGGAGAGTCCTACAAAAAGGTTAGTTATGAAACCTGAACGTCAACTACCCGAGGCGATGGATCGGCCGCCAGGCAGCCCATGACAGAGCACTTCATCACTGGCCTCCAAGAAGCCCTGATCTTACCCCCTGCGATTTTTTCTTATGGGGGTATGTTAAGGATATGGTGTTTCGGCCACCTCTCCCAGCCACCATTGATGATTTGAAACGAGAAATAACAGCAGCTATCCAAACTGTTACGCCTGATATGCTACAGAGAGTGTGGAACGAGTTGGAGTATCGGGTTGATATTGCTTGTGTGTCTGGAGGGGGCCATATTGAACATCTCTGAACTTGTTTTTGAGTGAAAAAAAACTTTTTAAATACTCTTTGTAATGATGTATAACAGAAGGTTATATTATGTTTCTTTCATTAAATACACATTTTTAAAGTTGTGGTATTCTTTTTGAATCGCCCTGTACATAGTGTTGCTACATGAAATGCAAAGCTTTTCACATGTAATATTGGTCTATAAGATTAATATGCTGCAAGAGAAGCTAAGCTTTCATGTATAATGTTTGTCTTTTATGCAATTTAAGATATATCCCACAAATGTGACAGTAAAATTATTAATAACTACATGAAATTCTGGGCTCAAAATTCATTTAAATGGCTCGTCATCAAAGAGTTGATTTTTAAATGAGAGTTAAACGCTCTGTGGTTTAAGAAATTCATCGTACATTCTCGCACATAGTTCAACTTGCGTAAAAGAAAATTTGCTTTGATGGTAATGCTTTTCAAACCACCATTCAGAATATTTTCCTGCGACCTGTTAGAAATAGGTTCGTTTCTGTAATTGCCAGAGAGCGCCAGATGACAGGCATCACCGCACTTGCGCAGCTACGATGTCGTAGGGAGCCCGTATGTTCATACGTGTAAAACATTAAAAGATCTTACATTACACCATAAAAGAAGACATCAGAGGATACTCCAAGAGAATTGGAATTTCGTGACCCATACTAAAATGTCCACATTTAAAGTGCACATTCATATGTCCAGGTTCACAGTGAAGTAGGCCACGACCTGATATAAAGCTTTTCAATGTGGTTTTCGAGGCGTAAAGTTTCTTGGAGTACCAGTACTGTGTTATCTCATGTTTGGTTCTTTATTATGGCATAATGCCATACATGCTAGAAGTTGAAAATGTGCACTTGAAATGCAGGGAACAGTGTGTGGAATCAAATACTTCGTTTCAAATATATTGTCTGCCTCAGCGAAAAAGATTAAAAAAAGAAAATTTCTTTAGCAAAACCACAAAAATAACTTCATTGTTCTGCAAGTCAATTAATGCCTAACTGTGAGAAAGGTGGAAGTAACAAAAAATCATTTTAGCCTTCCATAATTATGTGAAAAGTATTTTAATTCACTTGATAATTCCCGGCCACAGAAGTATGTTTTGTTTTCATTTGACGTAAGAGCAGTAAACTAAGATGAAACAGCAAAATCACAAACTGTAAACATGGGACACGTGAAGACTACCCACTATAACTCAGACTGCTCTGCCCATCAGCCCCCGATCTACGATATTTCCGAACCGGGGCAGTACCCCACCACTCCCTAGAGCGTTTGAGAAAGGACGTCAAAAATTTAAAATAATCGAGTTTTCAAAAATACGTTCATTTTTGTAGCACACATCTTTCTGAAGAGTCTGATGCATAGAACATATGTTCGAGGAAATGTAAGACACGTTATTTGGCCATAAGTGTGCCAAAGTGCAGTACCACACCTCGTCACACAGCATTATCCGATCACACGTCACTGTATTTCGCTCTGTGGAATTGAAAAGTGTATGTTTTGTAATGGATGCCATCCAACCACATTCAGGACAGTGGAAATTAAAATGTCCAGTGGTGCCTTTCCTGTTTACAGTTGGCCAAACTCTTCAAAAAATTTGCACTCTTTACTCTGTATCAGCTAACAACTTGCTGCTTTGTGTGACATAAAATTAAATATAGGATCCATAAACCCAATAAAGACATGAGACAAGCAAGACAGTACACATTTCTTCAATCCTTAGCTCCAAGAATTTTTTCTCTCTAATCTTGCTACAGCTTTACATGGTGTGCTTTCCTTTCTGCGAAAGAATATATTACCTCATCAAAGTACGTCAAACGTTTTGCTACATGAAAAAACGAAATGTCGTTGTCTAATACTGAAAAAGCTGTTAATACAAATAGGATCCAAGACTGGTGTGGTTTCCCGATCTGATTACATCTGTTTTGTCACTGTCTGCTAGATAAAACAAAATAGGCCTTTCTAATACTGCAACAATTGCAACACACACCAAATAAACGAGACTGTTCTGGCACAAATGGTCTTATTTGTAACGACAGAATATAATTCACAAAGTACCAATATAAAATGCCTATAAGGCCTACTACAAGCAAAAAGCTTTACATTAGGAAATAGTTTCATACTTCATTCACATGTTCCATTTTCTCAAGCACGAGATCGAAGAGTAGTAGCACGAAATTTTTATACAAACTTGGAATCATCATATTGTTCCATAATTTGTTTGATTCCCCATTTTTGCTCCTACCTTGTTCTCACAAACAGTCTTGTTATCACTAATTCTGTAACTATTCCTGCCAATGTCAGAAGCTTATTCGGAGGTTAACTTCACTAACTCTGCCAGAATCACCGGTTTAGTAATCTCACGATTATTCTCCGGTTAGGCTTTGTTACATGTTCGTACAACGCATTTTCCATGCTTCTTCCAGTCTTCCAGAATAGAACTTAAAGCAGCTGCTAACTGGGGACTGTGCACCTGGCCCTTACTAGTATAGCAATCTGGCCAAAAATCTTCTGTCAAAATTTCATTTTCTTGGATACACCGAGATGGTATTACGTAATCTTTCTTACCTGTTATTTGTTTATTTCCACTCCTGTAGTATGAATCTATGGATGTCACTAGTAATTATAATAACGCTCATCGTTCGCAAACCCAATCAACCACACAATCAGACAGTGGTTGGCAATCATCCGTTCGGCCTTACTCCGCTCAGCTCGTATAGCCCCTTTTGTCTGTATGAAAGTTTGTTTCTACATGCGACGAGGATTCCCCTGACAGAGACATCATGTACATTATGCACGCATTTACAAATCCACTAACGATTCATTCAGAAATAAACTTGGAATGTGTTCAAAAACCGACAGGGATACGTTTCAGTCATAAGAATAATTGATAGACTAACGTGCACTGGATGCTAGTCACTTTGTGAAACAAGGTTTTTCCCTCAAGAATATGAATTTGTCCCCCCCCCCCCCCTTCCTAAATTTGGGTTTGCTGCGCATGCATGAATCTGGCAGCTTGGGCGCTCCATTAAAATTTTTCCCAGTAGCGTCTAGCTGCTTGCTGCGACTGCTTACACAGCAAACAGCCACATTTCTGTAGCCACAAGTGGTAGAAGGTACTATTCAACTGCACATGCGCATGATCCTGCTTGTTACTGCTAAAACGAATCTAATGCAAACAGTTGTGACGTCAAGCCCATCGGAGGCAATTTGTTACGTCACGCTTATTGGAGGCAATTGGTTGTCATGAAGCATTGTATAGTCTTCCTAAAGCCTTTGACACATTTTGCTGCTGGCAGACGTTAGTATGAGCACTGTGTTTTGTTGCTGTATAAGACACATTTCCTTTGCAATTTAAGTTTTATTAACGTTTCTCTCATTCATGTTTTATTGCTGCAGTATTATTCTGCAGTAGCGGGATACAGTAATATCCTTTGTTAGAGTATCGGTTCTTACCAGTCAAAATTACAAAAATTTAACTGAAAACAAAAACAATGATAAATTCCCGGAATTCTAAAAAATTCCCAGGTTTTTCCCAATTTTTTCCTGGATGAAAAAATTCCCGGGATTTTCCCAGATCTCCTGGTTGCCCCGGGTCATATACACCCTGTATTTACTTATAAAAGAAGGTCAAACTATCATAAATTAAAGCAAACCCTGGCATACATAAACTGGAATCAGGTAGGCCTATATAAAACAGAAGATATTAATGAAAAGTGGGGCAAATTTTATACAACATTAACCCACTGTCTCAATGAAGCATGTCCAATGGTCAAAAATCTAAGGAGTACTGACAGTTCTGAGGATCTTAAACTTCCCCGCAATGTTATAAAATTAAAGGAAGATATGAAGTATTTATACATTCTTTTTAGACACACCAAACTCCAGTACTTCTAACCCAAATACAAAGCCTGTACACGAACCTACACAAAAGCACTTAACACATTAAAAGCACAGACATATGCAGAACAGATGAGGCAATCCAGCTATATTAGCAAAGCAGCAAGAAGTACAGTACACAAGGAAAGCAGGGGAAATGACAATGCAGTGACAGGGCTCAGATTGGGACCCCTACTTTTCCTCCTGTACATTAATGACTTGAGCCTGAATGTCAATAGACACAAAACAATAATATTTGTGGATGACATAACTGTACTCCTCAAAGGGGAGAATACAGAGGCTGTGCAAAAAGCTGTGAACTTGGCCACTGAACAACTCAGCAACTGGGCTAAAATCAACAGATTAACTATCAACACTAAAAAAACAGCTTCCATGAACTTTCACACAACACAAAATGCAAATTCCTCTCAGCCACTTGTCACTGTAAATAACCAGCCAATAGCTACCAACACTGTTTTCAAATTCCTGCGTCTGTGGGTTCAAGATAACCTGAAATGGAATACACATACAGGAAAGGTAAATGCCAGAATTAGTACTGGCAGTTATGCGTTGAGTGTACTGAAATCATGTGCTAGCCTGAAAACATTAACCAACGTGTACTATGCTTACATACAAGCCCACCTAAAATATGGTGTGATATTCTGGGGAAATTCTCCAACTGCTCTGAGCACATTCAGAATCCAGAAGAGAGCAATGAGGATTATTACTGGGAGCAAACCCTGAGACTCTGGCAAACCCATCTTCAGAAAGTTGGAAATCCTTACACTGCCTTGCCTATACATTCTCGAGACTCTAAAATTTTTCAGAAACCACATAGTGCCAACTGACACCATAGTCATAAAAAATAATGAAATACATGAACACAACACCAGGAAAAATGTAAATCTGCATGTTTTACATACAAACACTCGGCTGTGTAAAAAGGTAGCTTTCCACATGGGCCTCCAACTGTTCAACAATCTTCCCACTAGTCCATCGAAGACAACATAAAATTTAGCAAAGCCGTGAAGGCATATTTCTTCTGTCACTGTTTTTACTCTGTATGTGAATACTTAGAACAGTAATCTTGCTATTTGTGTTAAATTGAAAACACTAAGCAATATAATACATTAGGATACCATAGGCCTATGTTAATATATGTTAACAATGTTAACTGATATTTTCCGACATCTGTAACACACTGTGTACCATCAGATCACATGGAATAAATAAAATAAAATAATAATAAGAGGCAATGAAAAATTGTTGAGTGACCTAAAAGAAGTGTGTGAGAAATTCATAGACCAATTTAGTAAGATGAGTAGGAAGGATGTGATTGACCCACCAAAGGTGCTACATCTCAGTAATGCCAGTAATTCATTCTTCTTGAGGTGTGATACTGAATTGTAACCATTTCCAACTTAAAAGCAAATGCGTCTGGTGGGTGGGATGACATCTCAGAAAATTTCTGACAGAATGTAATAATGAATTAATACAGCCACTACAACATTCAATAAACAGCTCTTTCAGTCAGGGGTCACTTCCTGATTTGATTTGATTTGATTTATTTCGTGTTCCATAGGTCCAACTGTGTTGGATACACAAGGACGTGGAACGAGTCAGTTTTTTACAAATACAATCTGATAATCTTATAGCATATACAGAAATTTGAGTACATAATTATATAAAAATTTATACAGTAAATTCTTTGGGCAGCAATATAGAAAAAGAAAATACATATTTTCTTAGAATCATTAAAACACTACAGAAAACAGATACAGAGCACACACAGTTACAGAGCTCAGGTTAAATAAAATTCATAGTGGCATTATGTCAACTTGTATTATATAATATTAAAATATTACAATTTATTTAGTTAAAAATTCATCTAGACTGTAAAAGCTTTTTCTAGCAAAAATATTTTTAGAGCTTTCTTAAACTCACTATTGTTGTGAATCTTTGTCTTTATTTCGGGAGGAAGAGCATTGAAGAGTTTTGCTCCAGTGTAGTGGACACCCTTTTGTGCCAGGCTCAAATTTCTGAGTTCACTGTGTATGTCATTCTTCCTCTGTGTGTTATGCTCATGATAATTACTGTTTGGTTGAAATATATCTATATTTTTACAAACAAAACACATGAGAGAAAAAATATATTGGCATGCAGTTGTGTATATTTTAAGATTACGAAAACTATTTCTACAAGAGTCTCTTGGGCGCAATCCACATATAATTCTTAAAGCTCGCTTCTGTGCAATGAACACTTTCCTTGATAATAGCTGGTTGCCCCAAAAAATAATTACGTACTCAATGAGACAATGAAAATAGCCATAATATGCCACTTTTGCAGTGTTAGGTTCAACACATGTAGTGACAACCCGTAAAGCATAGGTAGCAGAGCTAAGCCTCTCACAGAGATCAATAATATGTGAAGACCAGTTCATTTTCTTGTCAATGTGCACTCCAAGATATTTTATTGTTTCCGTTCTAACTATTGGTTGATTACAACATGTCACACTTATCTCTCTTTCTTTTTCTGTTTTTGTACAGAATTGAATAAAGCTGGTCTTGCTGGAATTTTATGAGAGACCATTCACCTTGAACCAATTAACCATATCTGAGAGTATGTGATTAATGAGTTCCTCAAGATTGTTGTCTGTTCTACTGCTCATAAAAATTGTGGTATCATCAGCAAATAATGTAAATTTACACGGCAGGCTTGTACATGATGGTAGATCGTTTATAAAAATCAGGAATAATAGTGGCCCAAGAATTGAGCCCTGGGGCACTCCACATGTAATGGAACTCCATTCAGAATCTGAGGAAGTGTCACATACTCCACCCGAGCTATTCAACACAACTTTTTGTTTTCTGTCTTGGAGGTACGACTGTAGCCAATTGCCTGCAACACCACTTATTCCTACTAATTTTGCTTTTTGCAAGAGAATCTGGTGATCAACACAGTCAAAAACGCTTTGGATAAATCACAGAAGACACCAAGTGCTAGCATTTTTTCATTAAGAGTTTCTAGGACTTCATTTGCAAGTGCGTAGACTGCATCTTCTGTTGTACGGCCCTTTTGAAAGCCAAACTGGCTCTTACTGAGAACTTCGTTCTTCATGAGATGATCAGTAATTCTTACATGTATTAGCTTTTCTAGAATTTTGGAGAAAGCTGTCAGCAAAGAGATAGGTCGATAGTTAGTTAGTTCATCTTTATCACCCTTTTTGTACAGGGGCTTCACAATGGCATTCTTAAGTCTACTGGGAACAACACCTTTCTGAATGGAAGCATTGAAAGTATGACAGAGAATGTCCCTTATTCACACACAAGAATATTTCAATAAATTATTAGATATATTATCAACCCCTGCAGAATTCGTACTTTTTAGAGACATGATGATTTTTTGAATTTCTTCTACAGTGACAGGATTAAGGTGCATTTCTGAAATTGTGTTTGAATATACGGCTTGACAAAGAGTTACAGCTTCATCAACATCGGGCTTGCAACCAATCTGTTGAGTTACTGATAGGAAGTGTTTATTAAAAATCTCAGCCACCGTTTTGGGGTTATCTACTAGGATACCTTCATATCTGATATTATTTATATCTTCTTTACTTGTTGTATCTCTTCCTGTTTCTTTTTTTACAATGCTCCAAATTACTTTTACTTTATTATTTGAATTATCTATTTTCTTCTCATAATAAAGGGCTTTTGATTTCTGTATTAGTTTCTTCAAAATTTTACAGTATATTCTATAGTGTTCCCATTTTTCTACATCTTTACAGAATCTTATTGCAGCATAAGTTTCCCTTTTGGTTTTACATGACTCTTTTATACCTTTTGTAATCCAAGGCTTGCTTACAGAATTGGAAGCCTTGTTTCTGACCCATTTCTTGGGAAATATTTCTTCAAAAAGAGCACAGAATTCATTTATAAAACAGTTAAATTTAGTATCAACATCATCATGGCTATATACTAAAGACCAATCCATTTGCTGCAACCTGTGGTTGAAAGTTCCTTTCGCCTCTTCATTAATTACTCTTATGAATTTCCATCGAGGAAATTCTTTTTTGAACAGATTAACGTCACAAAGAGTGAGAATTTGTCCATCATGATCTGAAAGCCCACTTATAACCTGCCAGACAATATAATTCTAATGTCTATTTACATCTAAAAAAAATGTTGTCTATCATAGTTTGGCACTCGGATGTAATTCTTGTTGGGAAGTTTATTACTGATGTCAGATTGTGTAAGGTCATCACAATCCCAAAGTCTATTTTATTCTTATTTTCTGTCAAAAAGTTTATATTGAAATCACCTAATACTACAATATCCTTCGCTTTTCAAAGTAACCGTGACAGTAGGAGTTCCATTGAATGCAGAAAAGCTTTTATGTCACCTGAAGGAGCCCTGTAGACAGCCAACACTATTATTGGGTATAATTTAGTTGTTATTTCTGTGGCACATGCCTCAAATTGTTGTTCCACACAATATTTCTTAATATCTATAGCTGTGTATGTTACACTATCCTTAACATAAATTGCTACTCCACCTTTACTTTCCCTACAGTAGTATGTTACTAAAGTATAACTTACTATAGATGGCAAGGCACATTTATCAGTAACATGATGCTCAGTTAAGCACAAAATCTGGGCATTATTTATACTGTCCTTTTCACTAATGTTAATAAGGAGTTGATCTATTTTGTTTAAGAGGCCCCTTATGTTTTGATGAAAGAACGAGATGCTTTCCTCTTGCTTTTTCATTCTATTAGTGCTGTTACCTGACTGAGAATCCATTGGAGTCTGCCTTGAGACAGGAGAGAGGAGACACCTGACACTACCTACTATTGTCCCTTCTTTTTCTTCAGGCCCACACATAAAAAATCGTTGAGATGAGAAGGAGGCTCAGCATTTCTTCTGTCCAACAGCCTTCTGTTTGTTGTTGTTGATGGTGGTGCTGTTTCTGACACTTCAAATGTTGGTTCTACCACTACTGCTGTGTTTCCTTGTGAACTTGGAGTCTTCTCGTTTTTGTTATTTTCGTCTAAAATAATACTTGGCTGATGAGGAACAGTAGTTCTTTTGTTGTTGAAATCGATGTCCACTGTTCTTTCTGTTAAAATTTGGTCTTTTTTTACATGTTTTGCTGCTGCTGATGAAGTTTCTAATGAATTTTTTTGAAGCGTTTACATTATGGAGTCAGGCGATGGCAATGCAATTATTGTTTTGGTTTTGAATTTATTTTGATGGTTTTTTTATTACCCTGGTTATCAGGCTTGTCAGATATTCTTTCCCCAAGCCATTCAGGTGAAGTCCGTGTTGCGTGTGGAATCTACGTCCAATACTGCTTATATCAACGCATTTCACGTTTTTAAAATGTCTGCAGATTTTTGCAAACTGACTGTTGGCACTTTCTATTTCCCTGTTAACGCATGACCATCTTACAAGATCATAGCGATGCGGAATATTGACAAGTATTACGTTAGTGTGAGTGAGGTTCCTCAGACACTGTTTAAGATCGCGCGTTGCACTCGCTGTTTCATTTTTGTAGACATCGTTTGCGCCTCCCATAAGTACAACGAAGTCTTTATCATGCAGATTTTTTGCCTCTGCGGATTCGGTCATTTTTTTAATTTCGCTAAGTGGGGCTCCCGGTTTCACTATACCACACGAAAATGTTTTAGTTGTTTCTTTTAGTTTACTCGGAAGTCCACGACCATGGCTGTCTGAAAACACAAACAGTTTCCTGTTATTGGAGTTCACAATTTGCGAATCGTTTTGTATTGTTTTACTACACACTTCGACACAAATTTTGGTTGGCACATTTATATTGACCTCCTTCACAGTTGATTGCGTCAGTAAATTTTCTTCTCTTACCTTATTCCCCAAAGTGCCTTCTTGCTTTTCCCATCGTTCATGCGAACTGTAAGTTGCATTTTCACTATCGGCGATCGAAAGTACTTGAAATGTGTTTTCGTGCACAAAGCTTGCGTAACTTTCGCAGGTTTTCCGAATTTGCACTTTGGACTTGCTGTTTTTGCACTTTACATTAGACCACTTTTCCGTAACGGGCGAACTATCTCGCACAAGTTTTAGCGTGTTCAGTTCACTATTTTCTTGTTGTATTTTCGAAATGTCCGTTTTCAAACTGCCGATTATGAACTGTAAGCACATTATGCATTCATTCAGGCTTGTTAAAAGTCACTGAAATAAGACTGGCACACAAAAAGGGAATAACTACCGATCTGCAAAATTATAGGCCTATTTCATTGACATTAGTACTCAGTAAGTTGTTGGAATGGCTACTTCTTGATCATAATTCCACAAAATTCAAAACAAGTAAATTATGGCGATGATACCTCTTTCATAAGTGGGGGATTTACAAAACAATTAAAAGTGCAAAATAATACAGAGAACATTAGCCTCCTCAAAGAATATCACACCAAAAACAAGTTGGCACTAAATAAGGACAAGACAATTCTGATGGAGTTTCTGCTCAATTACAAATCAAGACAAGTGGATACTGAGCCAGAGTATTCAGTTGAAACAATTGATAAACATAAATTACTGGGTTGATGAACATCTTATATGGAAGGAGCATATGTGTAAAAAAATCTCCTGCTTAAACACCTTTGTAGCATAATAGTGCCACCTATCTTACAAATCTATTTTGGAATTATACACTCCCACCTATAATACGGTATCGAGATTCGGGGTGGGGCGCCAATGGTATACATGGATGGAGCTTACAGAGCACAGAAAAGAGCAATTAGGATAATAGCTAATATTAGTAAATGTCAGTCCTGTAGAGAATAATTAATTATGTATACCATAATAACAGCATTTTATTGTATGTTCTCAGGACTATACTATTAGTAAAAGAAAATATGCAACACAGTATAATCAGTAGATAAATCCATAATCATAACACAAGAAAAAGAGAGGATTACCACATAAGATTTAGTAATAAAAGAGCAACAGATGATGGTCCATTTTCTGCTGGGAGAAATTTTTTATAACAGACTGTCAATTAATATAAGACTGTTAAATGGAAACACATTTAAGACAAAATTAAAGCAACTGTTAACTGCTAAATGTTTGTTCTCTATCAAGGATTTTAGTGATGTTATGTATATTTTATCTTTATTTCTAATCTCTTATTAATGTTCATACTTTATAAACAGACTATGTCCATGACTGTATCATTTAAGTGGATGAATTTGTCCACAGTACATCTTTGATAGTGCATCTACATCAACTGTGTGTGACATTTTCAGCAAATTTGTTAATTTTTTAGTAGATCTTTTCTGTATCATTTTCTCAAGTCACAAATCTGTTTGTTGGCAATCCCAGAAACTTGCTACTGTCAACTTTTATTACCAAGTGTCACTAAGTCACGTATTTAGTTCACCTTAATTTGTTGTTCTCATTGCAAATATATCTCTGCAGGTTTGTTTTCTGTAACTTATAAATAGATTGTTTTCATTTAAGAATTCATTTATCCTTTGTATGTCCATGGTAGGTGTTGTTTCTAAATCATTTATTGAGCTACTACTTATAATGATGAATGTATCATCTGCATGAAAGATTAAATTTTCTTTTACTGATGCTGCCATATCATTCACATACAATATAAACATTAGTGTACCACATACTGGGACGTGTGCTAGCCCGTGCTTTACAACTTAAAAACCAAAGTAAATAGTATCCCCCACTTTGTTTACCTTGTATCTTAATTCTACACTTTGTTCTTTATTATCTAAAGATGATTTTGTTAGATGGGCTGCATTCCCCCTGAATACCATATTGACACAGCTTATCTAACCAAATAGCATGACCAGTCAAAAGCTTTTATGCTACAAACATTCTTTTGTTCTGTTAATGCTCTGATTATGAGTTTCATGAAGATTGTTTTTGCTGTTTTTGTAGACTTTCCTTTCCTAAATCTGTGCTGTACTACATCCAGGACATTTTGTTTTTCTATTAATTTCATAACTGATGGGTGGAGCCTCATCCAACGTATGCCCATTGATCTCTGCTTCTGGTATCTGGAAGTCACTTTCATTGCAAAATTTTTTTCAGGCGACTGTCAACAGCAACAATATACTCGGAGAAATGCATGGTAACACACTTGCTGTCTTACAATATATTTATTTATTCACTACTGGTTTCAATTGTGGACCATCTTCGCAGTGGAAAAATATATACTGTGACAACTTCACGTGTCATACATGCTATTTAACCAGAAAAGTATACACCACTGTTGACCCAAAAATGTTAAAATTATACTTAATGCCATAATACTGGCCTAAACAAGCAGAAAACATTGAAAACAGGAAAACATGTAGCCTGTTGTGCCTGAGCTATGACAATGTGGTCTTACTGCAGCTGCATGTTTTCCTGTTTTCAATGTTTTCTGTTTGCTTAAGCCACTATTACAAGGTTAAGTATCATTTTAACATTTCCAGGTCAGCAATGGTATAGATTTTTCTGGTTAAATAGCATGGATGACATGTGAAGTTGTCGCAATAGATATTTTTCCACTATGAAGATAGTCCATGATCAAAACCGGTAGTGAATAAATATAGTGTAAGACAGCACAGTGTGTTATCATGCATTCCTCCAAGTCATTTTTATTTGTTTGGAACTGGGTATTATGAGTCCCTGTAAGCTTAAAGGTTATGTTGTTCATTGTGTATCAGTTGCTACCCTGTACCACTGCTGTCCTGCCTTTGTCTGATGTAAATGGTTTTGGGCCCTTGATCTATATATTTGTGTCATCAGCAAACAGTTTTTGAAAAGTCCTCCAATGTCCTAGATAAGTCATTTATATAGATCAAGATCACAAATGGGTCAAAGCTCCAAACCTTCTCCACACTATATTTAATGATTCCCTACTCTGAATTTAATCTTATTCTTGTCATCATTTGTCAATGTGACCCTCTGTTTACTCTTGTTAAGATGTGCCTCCATCAGTTCAAGGCGAAGGCCTTAAATGCTATAGTGTTTTAATTTACCAATCAGAATTTTATGATCTGCACAACCAAAGGTATGGCAAGATCACAGAAAAATGCTAACAGCGTAAGTTTTATTGTTTAGTATTATCTGACTTGGGTTTGTGAGGCCACATATTGTCTTCTCAGTAGAGAAATGTTTATCAAAGCCAAAGTGTGCAACTGTTGAGAGGTCAAAAATTTTTTAGAACATGGGAAGGGGGAAAATAAGCCTATAATTACTGGTCAGTGGCTTATCTCCTCTTTTGCATACTGAATTCAGTACTGCATACTTCAGTCTTTCAGAAAATACAGAAAGGTAACTCAAGGGTGGCACTATGGAAGTCAGACAAGATTTTAAGAACTTTAGCTGAAGCACAAGCCAACAGCCATTCCTGTCAGATCACTGAAGTTAAGCACTGTTGGTCTTGGCTAGCACTTGGATGGGTCACCATCCGGGTCTGTCGAGTGCTGTTGGCAAGTGGGGAGCACTCAGCCCTTGTGAGGCCAATTGAGGAGCTATTTGATTGAAAAGTAGCAGCATCAGTAACAAAAACTGACAATGCCTGGGAAAGCGGTGTGCTGACCACAGCCGGCTACACCCAAGGACTGAGTATGACATAATGGCCGGTTGCTACCGTAGAGCCTTCAAGGCCTGTTCAGATGGTGTTTGTTTGTTTACTTGTTTTAGCTGAAAGACTATCATAGTCAGAGGAGTTACTACTTTTTAATGGCATAATGATTTTTGTGATCTCTCTAACAAATGAGTTGATAAAATTGATGTCTGGTAGTAGGGTATGCATTACCTGTCTAAGAGCCAATTGCTGATAGGAAACCAAATTTGACATTATATCAGAAATTGAACTTTGTTCAGGAATCAGCTCTATTGCATAACACTGAACTTGGATCCACCAAACCAGGTTCAGATTTGATCTTAGGTAGCATGAACATGCTTGGCAACACAGCTGAAATCGGCTACCAACATGATTATTGCACTTTGACTGCAGATATTTATCATAGATCATAGATATGCAGTATTTATTACTGGAGGTGTTGTGTCTAGAACCATGGGAGCAAGTAAACAGAAAAAGAAGCAATCGTCAAACTTCTCTCAATACAGGAAATATTTGCTGCTGAAAATTGTATGGGGCCAGCCTCAAGATATAATTGAGAGAGGGGGGAAAAAGATAGGGTCACAGGCCAAGGTAAAGGTGTGGAGAGAAGTTGCTGTTGACTTTAATTCTCTCCTAAGTCCGATACCTTATGGGCAGCTCTGGAAGCTGTTGCTGTGTCTGCTTTAGATTAACAACCACTACTTGAAAGGTTCCTGTGGCAGTTCCTGTGGCATAAAACCTTATGGTTAACAGCAACATGCACATTGCAGCCAGTGGTTGGTTTCTTTTAGTTGGTTTCCTCGGATAGGCTCTGAGCCCACTTTTCTCCAAATGAAACCTCTGCTTAGATGGCGCGTAACTCCAAGAGTGTGTTCACCCTTTCACGGCACGTGCAGCGAGCTCACTGGGTTTTGTCGTCGTCATCCTCAGTGGACCCATCTGAATGCCCAGATATTTGTAAAGCAAATGAAAAGAAACTACATAATTCACATCACCTAGCATTGCTGCACACAGAATTTTGCCCCAACATTAGTTCAGAATGCTTGGAAAATGGAGAGTATGGTATCATTTCAAAGGTACGGAATGGCATGGTAGTGTTGTTGTAATTATCTTTATTACCAATAAAGTACAGAAAGTAGTAGCAAATGGAAAAAAATTCAAGAATTAACATGGGTTCAAATGTGATCTTGTGCACTAAAGTCCACAACGCAACGTCTGAGCAACTGAAATAAACGAAACAGGGTTATGTGGATAGTTTATTTCAAGACACTTGCATATGTGCTATTCACCAATGCATGTGGAATTGTCACACCAGTTTAAGGATGTGTTTGGTAGTTAAAAATTTAATACAAATTGCATAGTTACTGCTACTTGAGCAGGAAGAGAACATATATAAGTCATGTTGAATCGTTATTGGCTACTGTCAAAATTCCCAAACTCAACTAGTCATTGCAATTATTTCGAATTTTCCTTTCTTACTCTGCTGCTAAGTGTCTAGAAAATGAATGCCATTTAACTAATCACATAAATTACAAGTCATCTCCCAAGATCTATTATGAGACTGAGCATTAAGTATACATGGTAGCCAGTAATTTCCTTTAACCTAATCCTCCAGGTAAAAAAAGGTATTTTGAGCACCAGTGGTATAGGAACAGTGTAGTCACATATTTACTTCCCTTTTTTTGTACTGATAACAACTTTTTTTATTGTTTAAATTGGTATCTGCTAAAACCAAAAGTGATGAATCGTAGTTCCACTACACATTAAGCTGACGATCAGAGCTGCTAATTTTCACCGGCCAAATGTGATCTGACTTCACGGCAATATATGATATAGAATTAATGTTTATATAACACAGATTGCCAACTTAAGCTTGATCTGAGATCATTTTCTGTCTCAATATAAGGTTAAATGCTTTATACAATCAGCCCTAAGTAAGTTTAGTGGATCTGCTTGGGCGGGTTACTGTTAGTAAGTCTTCATTGAATTTAGTAGCTAATGACTTGAATTTCATAATATCTGTCTCACTGCTGTTGTCATCTGGAAGTTCAACATCATTTGCTTTGCCTTGCTCTTGGAATTTTGAACTTTTTATGCACAGAGGATGTTTTTGACTTTGTGGTAACACGCTGAAAAATAATGCAATACTGCTTGCAATGCATTTTGAAGGCTTGGTTACAGCTAGTTCTCTGCATTAAACAACGTTCTCTCTTTGTAATACACAATATTTTGATTCCAGATGTTTGCTTGTCTTTTTTTCAGCTTCCACTGTGAACTTCATTGACCATTTATAAAGGAATCCTGGATCCATTATGTTTAACGAATATTTTAAGGAAACAATGAAATTTCTTATCTACTTTGAGTCCTTGGTAAACTTCTTTCCATTTTTCATTTTGTACATTCTCTCTAAATAATGAAACTGAGAACGTTTTTTCAACTCAGTGAAATTTTATTTTACCTTATTATTTAACCCTTTCACTGCTGTGAAAATGTATACATGTCCTGCTTCATCATTTCTCATGGTTGCAGCCAAGTATACACACACCGCTTGGATTTTCCTACAGTGCTAATGATGTCTGTATGCATCCTGAGTTGCCAACTTCTCATTGCTGCGGATGAGTTATTCCATATCTCGGTGAACAGAAAAGTTTCAAGTATTTATCACACAACATATGGCCTCTTTCCATGCTATCATTTGCAAAACACCTTATTTTGATATCTTGAACTGTTTATGAAATATGACACTTGTTCTGACCACTTAGTTCCTAATTTGCAAGAACAGAAACGGGTGCATTGCACGCAACCGTAAATCATATGTATAAATCAGTAACTTGAGAATGAAATGAGATAGCATTCTGCTCTCAATTTTAACTAAAATTTCAATATCTTAACCACATTTCATATACTGCAATCTATGAGCTAAAATCAACCAATTGCAAAGTTCACACAATGTGTTTTTACCTTTGAAAACTCTTTAAAATTGTTTAGAATGTTTTACTTCATTTGATGCAGTGCAGTAACTATGATATATACGGAATGAAATTCGGACTTTTACTGACTGAAGATATGAGAATGTAAGAAATGCAAAAATTTAATTTTTTCAGCAAATAGTTTTCTTAAAACTGGATGATACGTATTTCATACCAGCTGTCAAGCTCACATGGAGTGAACTGGCCACGAGTGTAGAAGTGTGTGATTCTAACTTGAGAAATAGTTATAGTTATGCTTTTAAAAAGCGAGTTTGTAAGAATTGTAACACTGAAATATCAATGCTAAAAGAATGAATTGCTAGCTTACAATTCATAGTCAGTTCCTTAAGAAGCGATATTGACTCACTCAAGAAAGAAAATCGGGATCTACGATCGAAGCCAACACTAAGTGAAGTGATGCAAGATAAAAGTAATATATCGTCCGAGTGGGTAAAAGTGTCATACAAAAATAGTGTTCCAACTACAAAAAGAACAACAGTCTGCTAAAACAGTCACATTTTCGGAAAAAAACAAATATCATGTTTTGCAAACAAGTGACTGTGATACCGACTCTCCAAATGATCGTGAACTTGAAAAAGGCAGTGAACTGAAAATGAATAGCGTTTTTTCAAATAATGTCAACAACAAACACAGATCATCAGGGAAAAAGAGTAATGTACTATTACTAACACACAGTCATGGCAGAAATCTATCCAGCATGCTGCGTGAGAAAAATCGCGACATAGCGGTGACTAGTGTAGTGAAACCCGGAGCGGGATGTAAAAATGTTGTAGACATTAACTCCCAGACAAAATTAATGCAAGAAAATGACTTTATCGTCTGTATAATGGGTTCAAATGATGTGGCAAAAAATGAAGCAGAGGTTTGCGTGAAAACGCTGCAGAATTTTTTACAAGCTAATAAATGCAGAAACACAGTAGTTGCCGCACTTCCTCATAGGCATGATCTGATTTATAGTTCATGTGTAAACAAAGAAATTTGGAAAACAAACATTAAAATAAGAAAACTGTGTTCTCAATACGGTAAGTGCGATGTACTGGATATAAGCAAGCTGCATCGAAATCTGCACACGAAGCATGGAATGCATTTGAACTATGAAGAGAAGAGGTTTCTTTGTGATCGTGTTAGTGTAATAATTAAAGAAAGACTTGTAAGGGACAGAACAATCTATCAGCTTCCTGAACATCCTTCCAACAACAGTGAGGAAAACACAATAAACATGAAAGAAGAACGAAAATACAACACTGCTGACATTCCTAATTTAAACTAGAGGTATGTGACGCTGTAAATATGATTCCCAATTACCAAACCATGAATACGCCCGAACTAAAAATTTATCACCATAATGTGCAACCCGGTGTAATAATATCGATGAAATTAACGTACTATTAACACATGAACTTAATGATATCTCAGTATTATGCATTTCTGAGCACTGGCTTAACCCAGAATTAATCCAGAATACGAAAATAAAAAAAATTGTCTTGGCTGCTTACTACTGCAGGAAAAACAGCAAGCAGGGTGGGGTAGCAATTTACACAAAGGATAATGTAGATTTTATTACACTACCTGACTTAACTAGGGCAAATGTCGAAAAGGATTATGAAATTGCAGCTATAAAAATTACTCAGTTCAACCATTGCTACAGTTTACCGATCACCATCCGGGAATTTTGAACTTTTCTTAAACAAAATGGAATCATTGCTAAATAAAGTAAATAAAATAGATTGTGAATTGCTAATCTGTGGTGACTTCAATATTGACTTCCTCAAGAATAGTGGAAGTAGGGAGACCATTTTGAACCTTGCAACGCCCTACAATTTAAAGGCTGAAGTAAAAGCAGCTACCTGAGTATCAGAAATTTGCCAAACAGCTCTTGATCAGTTTCTAGTCAAGAAGAGTTTACACAACACCTCACTAAAAATTTTCAATGCAGGTTTTAGTGATCACCTTGCTCAAATATTAAGCATAAAAATACAAGGCAGTATTATAAACAACATGTCTTTCAGAACACCATACCGAAGTTATAATCAGCATTATGTAAACTACTTAACAACTTATTACAGAAAGAAAAATGGCTAGGGGTGTACAAAATGAACGATACAAATGAAAAATTCAACACTTTCATTGATAAATTAACCCATTTCTTTGAACTTGCATTCCCACTGAAAACATTAACCATACGGGGGAACTCTAGAACAAACAGCTGGATCACAAAGGGAATAATGGTTTCATGCCAGAAGAAAAGACTACTTCATGAAATATGTAACTCAAAAAATTTCTTACCTGTAGTATGCGCATACTATAAAAATACTCCAAAATATTAAGTAATAAAAGCAGCAAAAATAATGCATAATGATGAAATCTTTTATAATTCAGCTAATAAATCAAAGGCTATGTGGAGTGTTGTAAAATAAGAATGTGGAGAATACAGACAACCTTGCAAAAATGTAACACAATCACATAAAAATAAAAAAGTAACAAACCCCTTAGAAGTAGCCAAAACATTTAACAACTTTTTCACAAGTGTTGCTGATAATATGTTACAATCAAACTTTAAGAGCACCCAGGCAAATGAATACAAAATAAGTGCATGTAGAGGATCAATGTACATCTGTTCTGTTTCACAAGATGAAGTAGCTAAAGCAATAAAATGACTAAAAAATTCCAAATTGGCAGGTATTGATGGTATACCTGCAACAATGTTAAAGAAGAGCGCATCACACCTAATAGAAGTACTCACACACTTATACAGCTGCTCACTTCAGGCAGGCACTTTCCCCAATGTGTTGAAAACATCAAAAGTTATTCCTGTACATAGAAAAGGGGATAAAGACAATGTAAATAACTACAGACCCATCACAATTTCCTCCTGCATCTCTAAAGTACTGGAAAAAGTTATGTATGAGAAACTTACGAAATTTATAAATAAGAACAGCATCCTAAGTAATGAACAACATGGATTCAGAAATAAGAGGTCAACGACAACTGCTGTCTATGAGTGCATCAATTCCATCCTAAACATGATGGACCTTTTGACATGGTGGACCATAAAATTCTGCTATCAAAGCTAGAAAGATATGGTATTCGAGGTCTGTCCAACAAGTGGATCAGTTCCTTCCTGACTAATCATATGCAGGCAGTGTGCATCAAGCACACAAATATTGAACTAAAAACTGTATCCATCACTTATCTGACTATAAACAAATTAAATGTGGTGTACCCCAAGGATCAGTATTGGGACCCCTTCTGTTTCTTCTGTACATAAATGATCTAAGCTTAAATGTTGATGCACACAAAACAATCATATTTGCAGATGACCCCAAGATTCTACTAAAAGGAGACAACAATGAACAGTTACAGCAGACAGTAAACACGGTCACGAAACAACTTAGCAGCTGGGCACAGAGTAATCAGCTTGTTATAAACAGTAAGAAAACCATTGCTCTAAAATTCCACAATGTTCCTAACAAGGACATGTTTATCCCATCAGTCTCTATCAATGACGAACCTGTTGATAACAATACTGAAACCAAATTCTTAGGACTTTGGCTGCAGAGTAACATCAGATGGAATAAGCATATTGAATATCTCAATGCAGAACTGAGCAAAACATGTTACCTTCTTTGTTCATTAAAATCATGCTGTAGTGAGAAAACAGTATTGAATGCATATCATGCATACTTTCATTCTCATCTTAGATATGGGGTCACCTTCTGGGGAAACTCTAAAACAGCTAATAGCACTTTTAAACTACAAAAAAGGGCCATTAGAATCTTGTTTGGGTGCAAGCCTAGAGACTCTTGTAAACCCCTGTTTAAGAAATCTGGTATTCCTCCATTACCATGTGTATACATTATGGAAACCCATTTGTTCTTTAAATTAAATGTAATAGGCAAGGACCGGAGACTGCAAAAAAAACTGTGATATACATGAGAACTTTACCAGAATAAAGTCATATTTACAGCATCACTGCTTTTACTTCATTGAAGAATATTTAAATTTATGAAATGTGTTATATAAATACTTACGTGTAAAGTGTATTATTGTAACCTTAAATATGTATGCCTTGAAATGACTTTCAGCCTGTATATTTATAACTTGACTTGTCCAATGTCTTACGCATAAGCTGCTATGTAGACAACAGGACCAATAAAAAATACAATACAAGCATCCATTGGATTTAAAAATCAATTACTGAAGATATCATTCTGCTCTCAATTTTAAAGAAAACTTCAATACCTTGTCTACATTCACACATTGCCATGAGCTAAAATCAACCACACATAATGTGTTTTTACATCTGCAAACTCTTTAAAATAGGGTGCAAAGCTTTACTTAATTTGATGCAGCACAGTAACTATGATGAATAATGAAAAGAAATTCAGGTATTTATCAAGCGAAGATATCAGACCGTAACACACGCAAAAATCAAATTTTTTTTAGTGAATAGTTTTCTTACAATCAGATGATAAGCATTTCATAGTATCTGGGATGCTACTGTTCAGCACAGGTATCAGCATTTGGTGAGCAGTACAGCCACAACAAAGCAGTGCTTAGCACAGAATGCAGAAAGCATGTCTGTAGCTGTGAAAGGGTTAAACCTGATTGATGAGGATGTCTTACTGCTGCCATTTGACTTTCAGTATCAGCTACACCAATTCTTATGGGACTAACATCTATTTCATTCAAGACAATTGGATTCTGATATATACTGGTGACTGTTGCACTTTGTCCTTCTGCTCCTGTCAGATCAAAACTGGACATCAATAACTCTAACTGCCTTCAATCAGAACAATCTGAGATGAAATATATATACTGAAATCCCCTAATACATACAGTTCCCAGTTACTTCTGCCACATGTTATTAGCATTTCCTCTAACTAATTACTGTTGTTCAAAACATTTTGTTGGGGAATAAAATTTATTGTTATAACTGTACTTGTAGTTATTTGGCAACTATGTATCTTGGAAACTTTTAATGGAGAAACAAGAAATAACAGCTTGGACAGCTAATAATCACAATATGTTTCAACTTTTCCATCTATATATAAGTCACTTGTTAAATAAGAAAACTGAGCTGCTATCAATAAATGACACTGAAAGTTCTAATCTACAGATATCCTATGCATAACAGAATGTCATCTGCAAACCACATAAACTGAACAGATACACCTAGATGGATACAGGCTTGGTATATTTTACTGTAAGTGTAATTTGGGAGAAGTGGTAGTCATTATATACAAAAAATGATGAATCTAATGCAAGGCCATAGATCTAAGTCAATAATGCATTAAACAGCGATTTGAGTGCAGTACTTCAGTAACAGAAAAGCTCACTTACAAGACAGTAAATGCAAAGTATTTCTGTTCCAGTACCCTTGATCTGAATCTGAATGATTAGGCCACTGTATTTCTGACACCCTACATCATAGCTTCCATAGTAGAGATTGATCATAAAGAAGATACGTATGAACTGAACACTCATCAGCGTCATAGTCATGAGAACAGTAGGACAAACTTTTTTTAAAAAGGAAGAGAGAGCTAACTTGCAGTGGCCTTTTTAAAGTAATCGCCTCATCATTCACTTTTAATCAGTTAGGGATACCATATAAATTTAAATAAAATAGGCTGGATACAGATTCACAATCTGCTCCTTCCAAATGCCAGTCCACCTTGCTTGATTTGGAGCAGACAAAACCTCTCCTCCCAAACCGCTGCCTGTGTATGTTACCTTTTTCTCTAAATTTTTCTTCATTCTGACAACTAAAGAATTTCAGTTTTGAAGTCTTTATTTGAAACTATGTTTTCCATAATTATGTACTTGGAACCACTGCTATAAATTTTACTGTTCCCCAAAGGTACTACAGGTATTCCTCCTTAACTTTAAATACTCTTTGCAGCCTTCTGTTGCTTTAATTTTAACTATACATACATATGTCTGCTGGGGAAAAGAAGTGTTGCATGACAAGGAGGCAGATGCAACCGTAGCAGTTGCAAGAAGCCTTAGAGATAAAGCTTAAGCGAAGACAATAAACATAAAAACCACTTTCTATAACAAGTGCATGAAATGTATGATAGATTTCACTTTGTACTTTGTACAACATTCACAGCACATCTGGCAAAAAATAAATAAAAAGTGTCCAACCTTACCTGTTGCTGCGATATATTTTTCGCAGCTTATGATCTAGCTTTTGTTCATGTTCTTTCAGTTCTGACTCAGAAGAGAACTGTACTTTGCATAAGAAGCAATCTAGTTCTTTAATATCAGGTGCAATTTCTATCTTGGCCTTGAAAGCAAACTGTTGCTGCACAAGTTTCTGAAGTTTTGGCTTTGCCAAATTGGCATCAGGATGCTTCTGCAGCACTTCTAAGTAAACAGAAACAAAAGAAAACTGATACAGTTATTTCTGACAATGTACCAATCATAAAACACAAATCACTACGATCACTTTATTTATTCAGTATTTCTTTCTTTTATTTTGTCAAGAGCTGCATGGGTTATAATATTTGCATCAATACTACAATACTTCACCATCTTTTATGATGGCATAGGAACAGAAACAATGCAATATTTCAAAGATTTGTTCTATACCCACAATAAGTCATAATTAAATAAGCAAAGACATGAAATATTATTCTCTGTAGCAAGCAAGACTGCCCTCCAATCCTTGAACAATTCATTAAATTCGAACTGCAGAGAACATTAACCTGCATCCTACATAATCTGTAGTACTTTAAATTCTAGCAATGCATGCATAACAAGTTGGTGTATTTTGTACATCATGTCATGATGTACTAAAAGATATGAAATTAAAATCTTATCGTTTGAGTGTGGTGCAAGAGTTAATTTACTTGGACTCCTTGCTTTACTTCATGTCAGATGCGGCCTGGTTTCTCCTTTGTCAAGTTACGTAAACTTACAGAATTGCAGACACTAGTCACAGGACAACCCACATTTTCTGCATGAAAAACCTCTCCACTCAAAGAAGATAAGTGTTTGGTGTGTGTTGTCTGGCATCCGCATTATTGGCCTCATATTTTTCAATTACACCTTAAACAGTGCCTGATTTCTACAGATCTTTGACTCTTTCTATGCACAACTAACAGATGCAGAGAAGCTGTATGTAGTATGTCAACAAGATAGAGCAACCGCTCACACATCCAACCAAAGTATGGCCCACATCACCATGTTGCCAGAAGACAGACTTCTCAGTAGATGCCTCTGGCCCCCAAGGGCCCGGGCTACACATTGTGTGATTTTTATTTATGGTGTGCACTAAAAAGCAAAGTGTATGCTGACAATACTCAAAAAATAAATAATCTTAAACAGAATATTACTAGAGAAACTGATAACATCATGCCTGCAGAATTACAGTGTGTCACTGGTAACATCATCACATGAAGTCAGTGATGCCTGGATGACCATGGTCACAACTTCCAGCATATCTTATAAGAAGCTAACTGCATGTTTTTAATGTTATTAGTATCCATTCTTTTTTAGTTAGTTTGTTGTTACTTGAATCTCTGGTCTGGCATACTGGTTTTATGTGGGACACCATGTATTTTACACTAATGCATGTCCCTATTTTTCTAATGTACAAAATTAGTGTCACAGAACCGATCAATTTAACTCCTTTGACAATTATTTTTGATCTAAGAGAGTCTTTGGATGTAAGTTGAATCCATGTGGGACAGTCTGTCTTTTGTCTGTGTCTCTGTATGCACTAAATCTTGATTGTGGTGCCTGTTGGTAAATTTTGTCTCTTTTTTCTAAAACAATGTTGTGCATTAAAGATATGAATCTGATTTGAAGAACTATGTGATGAGAAGTTTAAAAAGTATTGCGTTTGTATTCAAGAAAAACACCAAATAAATCAGCAATAGTGAAAGAAAATTACTGTTTCAATCATATGAAAGATCTGATAACAGAATTTTTAGCCCCTAGGCACTGAAGCCATCAAACAGCAGATAAATGCAGATCAAAGTTTTATATAAACTAGGATTTCACTGAACTATTTTTATCTTGCAAAAATATGATGATGTGATAAAATGCAAGATGGATATTTATATCATTACTGTCAGAGAACCATTGTGGAAGGTCCACTCTCAAACCAAAATATACAGCCCGAATCTGATACCCTATTCTCAGATAAAACC
The DNA here is from genome assembly GCF_021461385.2 of Schistocerca piceifrons. Lineage (NCBI taxonomy): Eukaryota > Metazoa > Arthropoda > Insecta > Orthoptera > Acrididae > Schistocerca > Schistocerca piceifrons. Next base: position 410,138,146 of record NC_060144.1, on the reverse strand, counting down.
AAATGCACAATTTAAAGAAGTCATGTATGGCAAGATCACAAATTTCACAACAGACAACTGTTTGACTGTCATGGACAGAGCAAATAATACACTGTAACAATAAAATATATCAAATTAATAACTGTTTGGTTAATGCAACGCTGAAACAAAACCTTGTCAGAATTCTAAATTCAGACATGTTCTTCAGACTTAGTGATTAGACAAAACACAGTTTGCACATGGTAACTAAGTGAAGAGAAATGGTATAAACATTTACAGTGCAAAATGAAGTCAAACTACTTTCAGTTACCTGACACTGAAACAGTCAAAGAAGAACTAAAAGTTCAACAGCCATGTGAAATAAATGAAATGAAATCTGCATATCCAAAATCCAAACAAGTTTATGAAGACAAAACTAACATTAGAATTAACAACTGAAAAAGTACAAGTAATGAAAACAGCCCCAACATCAGCATTAACTACTAGAGAAGTGATGAAAACAGCCTCAACATCAGCAGCAGCTAGGGGAGAAAGACACAGGGGAACTCCCAAACAAAATGTGTGTGTGTGTGTGTGTGTGTGTGTGTGTGTGTGTGTGTGTGTGTGCGTGCTTTTTTTGTGGAAAAACACTCAGCTAAAAGCACCAAAACCACAAACCCAAGGAGGGAGAACCACAATCCTGCAGTTTTTCACTCCCAGAAAAGAACAAAGTGTCATCAGCAGCAGCTAGGGGAGAAAGACACAGGGGAACTCCCAAACAAAATGTGTGTGTGTGTGTGTGTGTGTGTGTGTGTGTGTGTGTGTGTGTGCTTTTTTTGTGGAAAAACACTCAGCTAAAAGCACCAAAACCACAAACCCAAGGAGGGAGAACCACAATCCTGCAGTTTTTCACTCCCAGAAAAGAACAAAGTGGCAAGTAAGAATCTCCCCTTGCCTGGCAACTCAGTGGAATAGTGTTGACAACCTGCATGGAGTATGAAGAGTTAAGCTCCAGAAGAAGGAGAGAGCCAACTCAGCACCACACACAATCAGGTCTCCACACAAAGGAGCAGCAAAAGCAAGTAAGCCCCAAATTTCAGAACTGAGTGCTGATCTTGCAGTGTTTCACCAGAATGTGCAGTCACTAATGGATAAAATTGATGAATTCCAAATATTGCAGGGAAATGAACTTAAAAATATTTCAATCCTGTGTTTAACATAACACTGGCTGCAGGCAGACACACTGAAAATGCTGTATCTTCCAGACTTCATACTAGGCAAACACTTCTGAAGGAAAACAAAAAGATATGGTGGCAGCTGTATCTACGTTAAACATGATATTACATTTGTGCCCATTCAGTTCCCAGATGTTCCCAGAGAAAAAGATCTGCAAATATTAGATCTTGAACTATTACATGAAAATATAGACATAATTTGATTATACAGGAATCCTGATAAGTGACATGAACACTTTACTACAAAATGTAGACTATCTCCTTTTTAAGTTATCGAAACAGAACAGATGTCTGATTACTTGTGGTGACTTTATTATTGATTTTTGTGGGGCATCTAAACAAGAAACTGACATACTCAACCTCCTCTTGACATTTAACCCAAAACCTACAACAGAAACAGCAACATGTGCAACAAAGACTTCAACCACAACAATGGACCAAATATTTCATATTGTACCTATAAAATATAACACACCAAGTTTCACCACAAGTTTTGGAGATCACATTGTAGAATTATTAGTAAAAATATTATGTTGGTGCATAAGTTCACAGTGTTTTTCTATAAGTTTAAAAAACACAGCAGATACACAAAACAAAGACTTTTAGTCATCAATAATATATTATACTTCACTATTTACAACAGTCTGCCAATACTGGGGTAACTTTTTGATTCTGTGAGTGTAGAAATCACTTGTTTTTGAGGCAAAGAACTTGTCAAGCCATGTTCGGAGTGCATTTTCATCTGGAAAAGAAGTTTCTTGAAGGTTGTTTGATAGAGGACAGACACAGGTGAAAATCTGAGGGAATAAGATCAGGTGAATAAGGTGGGTGTGGAATGACTTCCCAACTGAACAACCCTGTATAGTGTTTTTTGCAGTCTAGCAGAATGTGGGCAGATATTATTGTGGAGTAGCATCACTACACATAGTCTCCCTGGTCATTGTTCTTGGATTGCATCTGCAAGACATCACGGTTGTTAACAATAAATATCAGCAATGATGGTTACAACTAAGGGAAGGAATTCGCAGTACACCGCACTGTTGCTGTCTCACCAGATGCATAACGCTATCTCTTGTGGATGTGTGCAGATCTTTGTACGGGAAGTTACTGCCTTTTTGGCCTCAACCATTCCTTTCTTTTCCTTATGTTTGCATAAAGCTGCATTCATTATCTCCAAATCACAAAATGATAATATGATAATATGTAAACTCAAACAGCAACAGTGAACTACAAATAAAAAATGACAAACAATAAATAAACCCACAGCAACCAGAATACCAACATGCAAAACAAAAACACTATGACGTAATGCACGAATCTAATTCATCACCATCTACTTTCTGACAAATCATTAGTAACTACAGCTAGGAACTTCAGTGTACAAATCATAAAAAAACTTATTCACTACTTAAGTAAAGGACCAAGGGAGGTAGTATACAGCTGTAGCAACATTAAAAAAAAATTGATATATTCTTAAGCATCTTCCAGTATTATTCTGGGCTGTGCCTTCCACTCAGGTAAAGGAAAATCATGAGAAATAATACAAAAAGTAGTTGGATCACTCCACACATACAAGTTCCACTGAAGGAAAAAAAAGATTTTTCTACGTCATAGATAAGCAAACCGAAACACCTTCAGAATTTGATGCTTATGTTAAAAGATAAAAAAGATCTAAAATAAATTTATCAGAAGGTTGAAAAAACTAACAAATGACAGCAACATGGGAAAAGCTACAAATGAAATGAAAGCAATGTGGCCCATTGTCAGTAGAGAAATTGGCAAAACATAGGAAAAGATTGTAACATCAATCTGCTTGAAAATGGAGACAAAATTACTGGCCCAAGCAGAGTAGCTTACGTGTTTAATGTATATTTCACAGACACAACAAATAATCTGATACAAAAATAGCAAACAACAACTTATGGAAACAGAGATGAGGTAAAAATGTATTTATATGAGAAACAATCGTTTTGTTTCCAACAGATGAAAAGGAAATACCTAATAATATAAAGGTATGAATATAATAGAGCGAAACATTCCACATGGGAAAAATATATCTAAAAACAAAGATGATGAGACTTACCAAACAAAAGCGCTGGCAGGTCGATAGACACACAAACAAACACAAACATACACACAAAATTCAAGCTTTCGCAACAAACGGTTGCTTCGTCAGGAAAGAGGGAAGGAGAGGGAAAGACGAAAGGATGTGGGTTTTAAGGGAGAGGGTAAGGACTCATTCCAATCCCGGGAGCGGAAAGACTTACCTTAGGGGGAAAAAAGGACAGGTATACACTCGCACACACACACACATATCCATCCGCATATACACAGACACAAGCAGACATTTGTAAAGGCAAAGAGTTTCAACTCTTTTATTTACAAATTCATTAATTGCATAAATTGCACTTTTGTAAGTGCATAAATTGTACTTTTCTCTTTTTTGAAGCCTAATCGATTTTTTAAAATTACATTAAATTTATGACAGAAATTTTGAATTTGGATTGAGACTATCATTTCAAATATTTTAGAAAACAGAGGAAGAAGGGAAATGGGATGGTAATTTCCCATATATTTTTTAGAGCCTTTTACAAATAATGGTTTCACTTCCACATATTTTAGAAAGTCTGGAAAGTGATTGATTAATTGTTTCAGACAGTGGGTGTGCTATTATATTTGAAGCTGCTTTGATGACTTTCACATGTATTTCATCCCATCCCACAAAATTTTTATTTTTATGTTTAATATAGTTTTTTCTACATCTTTTACTGTTACTATGTCAAATTTAATTAGACTCTCATTCTTCCTCCGACTTGACCCAAACAAATGTTCAGTATCTTGATAGGAGTCTAAATCTACATCAACATCAGATTTCGCTACCATTATAAAGTATTTATTAAAAGTTTCTGGTATCTGAGCATGATTTACAATTATTTTGTTTTGCAATTTTATTTTAGAAATTTCCTTGCTGGTAGAACTGATTCAAATTCAGATTTGGCAACTGTCCATATTGGCTTGGATTTCTTTCTGTGCTCTTTGATAAATTTAGTATTTACCATTTCCTTTGCTGCTTTTACAACTTCCTTCAATTTTCTATAATTATTAAAGTAATTCAACAAGCAAAGCAGAGTGATATGAGATGCCTAGGTCTAAAGAGAATATGGTAGTGTCATTAAATATATAATTTGTTAAAACATTGTCTATACATGTTGCAGTTCACTCATTTACTTTGGTGAACTCAGTGACATTTAGTCAAAAGCCATATTCTTGAATTAAGTCAATAAACTTAGTAGACAAGTTTGTTTCATTTGCCGTATCATTGTAAGACCTGCAAGAATCACATTTTTTTTTATCTTTCCTTTGGTGAGTTTATGTAGGAGACACTGGAATTTCTCTAAAAATATTTTAATTGCATCACTATCTGGAATTCTATAGATAATAATAATATTACGTTGTTCTAGCTCTACTCAGCAACTTTCAAACATATGTTCTTCATTAAGTAAATTAAAATTGTCTCTTTCTTTATATTCTAATGAGTTTTTAACTAGTCTACAGGAGCCACCACGGATTCTGTTTTCCTACAAAAGCTGTTATCTACTGTAAAGTTTCCTAATTTGTTTAAAACTGTGATTGAATCTTTTGTGAGCCAATGTTCGTTTAGGAAAACGACTTTGATATTTCTTTCTTCCGAATAAGAACAACTCGTTGCTCATCAAATTTCGTGGCTTTATCCTGTGCATACATTGCACTGAGGCTATTTATGTTCCAGTGCATTAAGAATGAAGACTTACACTTACTTAAAGTTTTAAACATATCTTTCCTTAAACACCATTCTCTTACTTTCACTGTGTTTTTCTGTTTTTCACCACCCATCACTGGCTGTTAGTTTCCCTTGGCTTCATATAATTTTATGCAAGTCAATAAACATTTTGCTGAAAGTTACAGAACATAACCTATTTAGATGCAACCCATCCTGTGCAATACAATTCTCACTGATAAACTTGTCTGAATCTACAAATATTGCTCCTAGTCCATTACACTGATCACAGATGTTGCAGTTTATTTTGTCTAGGTACCTGTCACTCACTGATCTTCTGTGTAGTATGCCACTTGTTATGATACTTGAACACGGATAAATGCTTTTTGCTGATTGAATCACATTCTGTGTTTTGTTAATGAGGTCCTCTATGCTGTAACTTCGATTTGAATTGGAACCAATGTGTACAAACACACCTTTATAGTTTTCACTGTTGATAACATTTTTTGAGTTTTGCTTTGCCTGCAGAATATTCTTGAAGTATTTAACTGATGCAATCTCATTCCTGGGGGCACACTGACTTCACAGTTTGGAATCACAATGTTTTTGAGCACTGAATAACCGATTATTAGGAAGTCGTTTTCCACCCTCAATTTTTCTCCTTTTTGATGCCTGTCTTTCTTCTTGTGTTGTACAATTTCCATATTCGAAACATGCTGATAGTAGAAATCATGCATCAAGGAGAAAACATTATGTACACCTACTAATCTAAAAGAAAATGAATTATGTACTGTGTGCCCCAAGGTTCTATTATGACCCCAGTGTTTTTCTTGATATTTATCAATGGCATGTATTCATCCAGCAACTCCAAAAAATATATAAAATTTGTGACTGACATAATGTATTGGTAAAAGGCAAAACTGCTGCTAACTGTGATATGAAATACAAAATTCCATTTACACATTGCAGAATGGTTCACCAGTAACAATCTTGTTGTTAATACAGAGAAAAGTGTTGCAATGCTATTTCATACCACATAAAACAAACATCCATTAATCCCCACTATAAATGTATTTAATAAACCATTACAAATTTTAAGCTCACACAAAGCTAAACATGATATGCTATGGCATAAAAATACTTACTAGGTTTACAACAAAAGAGGCAATAAAAAAATGTGTATTATGCTCAAGCAGTATCACTGCTGTGATATGGGATAATATTTTTGAGACAGCTTGCCAATAAGTAAAAGCTGTCCTAGTTCCATTGTGGCCAATGCAACAGTGCCACTCGCCTCTTCCTGCAGTGCCACAACAGGTGCCTGTCAGACGTTTCCATAAACTACCTCACCTATGGAAGGAGAATCCCAAAATTTGGTTTGCCTTGGTCAATAACCTGTTCAACATTCACGGATTCATATGCCTGGTTAGCCACTTGCATTACAAACCAGACCTCATCAGTGACCTCCTGCTGGTTCCATCATCTCAACATAAATATACTACAGCTTGGTCACACAATACTGGATGGATGTTGTGCCCTCCTGTCGAAGCAATTCATTACATCATTTATGCCATACAGCTGCAGGATCAGACTTCATTCTCAACTGTCATGCAATCTCTGCTCCCAAGTCGCACCAGAGGAGATAGCTGACATCACACTGTGGATCCTCTGACAGGTTAAATTGCCCTCCGATCTTCAACTACATCTCCTGTCTCACAAGTCTGCTGTTTTATAAGAGAACCTTCATCAAGCTGACTAAGCCTACAGTATTATCTGGCATTGCCAGCTTCTTCCTTCTGGTAGCTCCCTCTTGGATCCAAAGGTTGGCAATACTCCATCTGCTTTGATCCAGATGCCTCCTCACCCAGCAGGTACAGGATGCACACACAGTGTGCACTCCCAGCAGCTACCTCTATTGCCATTTGGCTGTCAAGTTCTGGCACTACCTGCACCTCCATAGTCCACACCCACTCTTCTACTGTGGCCAAGGGAGTACACAGTGTGCCAAGCAGTTTAGGTGACGCACAGCAGATGCTGCATCCCATGTATCCAATATATGGTTACCATTTAACTTTCGGTGACTGTACATGGTCGTCCACCATTTGCATATCCAAATTCTGGCTGTGAGTCCATCTAGGGGCCACAACTTGCGGCAACACTGAAGGATGCCACCCCTCGTTTCAGTCATTTCATATGCTGAATCCTCCTGCAAACTGGCTCTACATTTTCAATCCCACCGTGTGTGCTCACTTGTATTGGACTATGTCATATATAGTAATATTGTAAAGTGCTTAATTTCTATGTCAATTGTGTGTTGGTGATCTCCTCCACCCAACGATTCACCTTGAGAATAGGAATTGCCACATGGTACTCCATGGGCGGCATGTAGCGAGTTCACCAACAGATGCCTTTACATCACAAGTATGTCGTGGAGCTTCCAGTGCCACACAGATTGCTGAAGGAAAGCCTCCAAATGGGTGATCTTAGCTCATCAATTAATAACATTGTAAACAATTAACGTCCAACACATTTTGAAAAATATTGGTGTATTATTTTATGGTCTTCAGAATGTTTATAATCTGACAACATGTACGGGTGCAAGGCCATTTCATAAATATTCATAGCTGTGTAAACCAGTTGAAAGTTTTTCAAAGTGCATGGAAATGTAATCAACAAGTATTATATTAAAATTAAAAGTTACATCGAGACTATTTTTATGGTTTTGCTACCCAGACCATGTGGGGCAACCTGGAGTAAGATCCAAAACTGTAACAAAAGGAGAGTGGATTGAGAATTAAAATAGAAGATGAAACTAATGAAAAAGAATTATGCTTACAACAATTTCATGTTTTTGCATCAAGAATTTACTATGTTTTCATATATACTCTCATCTAGTGACCCTGGAGTAACACATGGATCCACTTTAAAGACGTTGGTCTCAAAAACTAAGGAACATGAAGTGATTTACAAAAAGAAGAATAAAAAATTAAATTTCATTTGGACTTCGATCCTGCGAGATTTACTCAAGAATAAATTCATTATGATTTGGTTTATCAAAATTATTTTATTACATGTCAAAGACAATTGAAGAGTGCAAACTGTCATTACGCATGGGCACTTTAGGTCAGTGAGCAAGAATACGTAACTGCATAAAGTAAAGGAAACTGAAGACTTTGTGATAACATCAAGTGAAAAATATAAACGAATATTAGATTTTACACCTCACCTTACATGAATTAAGAAATAAATTGACATCAATATTGATAAAACTGTGACTATATGGTAAGATTTGCCAAATATAACATTAACACCACAGAAGAACGAACAATAACTGAAACTGATATAGATGTTTATTTACTGCATTATAATGTTATTACGTTCTATATACTTGAACTGAGAACAATTTTCAAATATTTATTATCATCTACAAAGAAGAAGCCAGTGAATTTTGCTTGACATCATTAATCAACCAGTTGCTGTCAAGTAAATCAACAAGAAGACAAATTTGCCATTTGACATTACCACACAACTTTTGGCAGTATACAGCAAATAAAAAGAAGAATTTAAATATATAGAAAGATTTATAAACCATTCTTCAGGAGAATTTAATCAAAAGTTGCATATGAAGCCAAATACAGGAGATTCATATGAAACACACGCTCATCAAATATTAACTGAATGTGCAAGAAGAAGAGTTCAAAAAGCCAGTGGCAGAGTATGCAGCAACCACAGTCTACCAAATTTAACAATGATTGGCAGCATACAATTTGCAATAAATTGCTTCTACATGACATGACCAGGTGATGCGGTCACCAGTTCTTACACAACAAATACACTATGAGCAACAAGTAGTCATCTATCACAATACAGCAACGGCAGCCAGAGGCAAATGACGACTGCACAAGATGGCAGATACAGTAGGTGCTTTGCATAAAAGATCCTAGCGGAGCTAACTTGATTAAAATGTTGTCCTTTCAGATAAAATAGCGTGAAGTGATTTCTTAATTAGAATTAATGTTGTCAGTTGATAAAATGAACTGGTTAAGTGAATACCCAATTATGAATTTGTATTGTTAAACAATATTTTATTCAGGAAACTTACTTCATTACTGAAATATACAAAGAGAAGGAACCCAAATAATTTACTATTAGTAACATTTTACAATATCAATCTTGATTTTTTAATGTTCATTAGGAAATTGACGTAATGGCTTTCCCAGCTGAAAATATTACTTTAGAAAGAATCATGCACATGGTTGCAAGGCTACCAAAAGAATTAAAGCAGCTGATTCAAGCCTATCAACAAAAATGCGTAACACATTTTCTAGTTTTAATGATATCTTGTGTGATTTTGGTTTTCACTTCAACACAATCATATATGACAAAAAAATCAATATATACTAATGAAAAAACAGCAACACCAAAAAATAATTAATATACTGTAATGAAATTTTGGAAATAGATTTGTCAGGTAACATATTTAAGCAATTAACACTGCAAGATCACATTAAGCAGTTAACATTGCAAGATTACAGGTTAATGTAAGCATGAGATACGCCATTGGATAAGAGAAACACTGGTACATTAATAACTGGTGTAGCCACCAGAATGTTGAATACAAGCATGCAAAAATGTATGCATTGTGTTTATAGCTGCCGGATGCCAGTTTGTGGATGGAGTTGCATACCTGTTGCACTTGCACTAGTCAATACAGGGATAGCTATTAGCTATCTGGTTATGGATGAATCTGGAGTTGTCGTCTGATGATGTGGTATATGTGCTCGATTGGAGACAGGTTTGGTGAACAAGCAGGCCAAGGAAATATGACAACTTGCAGAGCACGTTGAGCTACAACAGCGGTATGTGGGCAAGCTCCATCCAGTTGGAAAACACCCCGTAGAATACTGTTCATGAATGGCAGCACAACAGGTGAATCACCAGATTGATGTACAAATTTGCAGTCAGTGTGTATGGGATAACTATAAGAGTGCTCCTGCCGTCATACAAAACTGCACCCCAGACCATAATGCCAGGTGTAGGCCCAGTGTGTCTAGCAAACAGACAGGTTGGTTGCAGGCCCTCAACTGGCTTCCACTCGGCCATCACTGGCACCAAGTAAGAACCAGCTTTCATCGTAAAACACAACAGACCTCCACCCTGCCCTCCAGTGAGTTCTCACTTTATGCCACTGAAGTTGCAGACAATGGTGATTTGGGATCAGTGGAATGCACACTACAGGTTGTCTGGCTCAGAGTTGTCCTTCAAGTAACGATTTTTTAATAGTTCATTGAGTCATTGTGGTGCCAACTGGTGCTCAAATTGCTGGCAGAGGCAGTATTATGTACCAGAGCCATACACCACGGATGATGGCCTTCCCTCTTGGTAATGCCACATGACCATCCATAGCCCGGTCTTGATGCAAACATACAGTCTTGTGACCACTGCTGCCGGCAATCATGTACAGTGGCTAGATTCTTGCCAAGCCTTTCTGCAATAGCACAGAAGGAACATCCAGTTTCTCATAGCCCTATGACACAACCTCATTCAAACTCAGTTGGGTAAATAATGCTATATTTGTCATCTTTTAGCATTCTTAACTAACATCAATTCATTACATCAAATCTCAAAGGTAACTAAGGCTCATGATTTATAGTAAGCCTGATCTGCATGCTCATAGTGGTGTTACTAGCACCACTCCCATGTGTCTGGTATGAAATATGAATAGACATCACCTTCCAGTTGTAGAAACATACCTACCAACTTTTGTTTATGTGGCACAATTCCTTGGTGCTGCACACTGAATTTTTTTCTGTCAGTGTATTTAGGAAAAAAATCAAGGTACAATATTTTGATAATGATTTAGATTTAGTGGAAGAAATGACCAACAATGACAATGAACATTCTGATACTATTATTTCAGTGCAGTAAGTTCCAGTAAATGTAGAAGAAACAATAGAAATGGAAGGTACCTTACAGTATGTTACAGCTAAGATTGTAGAAACTGTTAGAGGGATTAAAATGAAAGGGAGCTACAAATGGTGGGACTACAAGCTATTGTGGTATCCTCTAGTAGTGGGGAAACTGCTCAAAGGGTCAATTCTATAGAAGATAAGTAATTTTCTTCTATTAACACTAATAAGTTAACACATTCAGTTACTACTGACAAACTGTTACCTTCTCTTACTTTCATCTGTTATTGCTGAGGACTTGCTACCTTCAGTTATTAGTGAGAACAGTATTAGCTCCTGTATTATTAGGATTTTAGCATCTTTTTAAATACCTAGTATTTACTGTCTTCAATTATTACTGACAATTTATTTATTATTGCTAATAACTTACTGACAATAGTGGCTACTAGCAGATTACTATGTTCCTTTATTGCTAAGAGGCTATTACTGAAGGTTTACTACCTGTTACTATGAATGATATGTGTCCAGTACTATTGCACTAGTTGAGGTTGGTACTTCACTAAATAATGATAGATATAAAGACAAGAAATATATTTACCTAGCAGTGGCAGATGAACACACATATAAAAGTACAGAAATTTGTAAACTCTTGGCACCAGTGGCTCCTTCTTCTGGCAGAAGGGTTGAAGGGGATGGAAGAGGGGTTCAGGAAAAGGGCTGGTGAGGTTGAGGAAATGGGGATAGTTCAGAAGGTGCTCAGAATCCAGGCTCAGAGGATATTTACCCAATGGGATGAGAAGGAAACTGACATAATGGTTCCCACAGCTGTAAATAATTCTTTCGAAATACTTATGCAGATGTTTGCAAAGAAATCATCGCACTTAATGCAGGTGACTCCAGTATGTTAAGTCTCTCCTGTCCTGTGGTTCTGGGCAACTTTTCTGAACTCTCTGCATTTCCTAAACCTCACCAGTCCTTTTCCTTCACCCAGCTTCCTTCGTCTTCAACACTTCTGCCAGAATACGGAGGCCCTAGCTCCAAAAGCTTGCAAATTTCTACACCTTTATATGTGTGTTCTCCTGCTACTGCTTCGTTAGTAGATATTTTATCTATCCAGTTCCATTATGTTTCAAAAATTGATTATTTTCATTGATAGAAATAAAGTGTGTTGCTACACAGTGTGCAAATATTAATACTCACTTCATCCTGGATTATGTTATATGTGAAGTAAGCAAACAGTTAAATGATTTATATTTTGGACACAAGAAGCATGTGCTCCACAAGAGAAAATATTATTATTTTAAGATTGAGATTAGAACTGTAAAGACAACAGTGATGACATCCTCATACCATTAATCATTCCTGATTCTCCCAACTTTCAGGCTAAGTTTCCCATTCTAATCACAAGACAGTTCCCTCAACCTCTGACCATTGCTCCACCCCCTATGACAAGGCTGTTGGCAGAACAAGGATGAAGCCTTATACCAGAAGTCTTCAGCCATCACTATTGATGTATTTTATTCAAAATTTAAGCAATGGTTGTGATTGAATCCACTGGGATTATGATACGAGTATCATACTTGCTATTCATTATTTAGATATTGTGGTCCTCAAGGGAATTGCTAGCTGGACAGTTTATGTGTGGAAGGACATCATCACCCTGTGCTACCTCCACCAAGTAGTTCCTGTTTTCTTCCTGGAAAAGGAATCTGTGGCTTTGAAAAAAAAGAGTGATGTCACAATTTTTTATGTCTTTCAGTCAAATGTAATGGGAATTGTTTCTCCCGAAAGAATATATGATATTATTTGGTAGCAGGCATAGAATACAAGGAGCAAAAGGCTATTTAAAACTTGTACAGAAACCAGAACTGCAGGTGTAAGAGTTGGGACATGAAAGGGAAGCACTCCTTCAGAAATAATTGATACAGGGTTGTAACATATTCTTCACGTTATTCAATCCATAAATTGAAAGGAAATCAAAGAGAAATTAGGAAACAGAATTAAAATTCTGGGGGTACACATACAAACTCTCGGATTTGCCAATGGCATTGTAATTCTGTCAGAAGTGGCAAATGACTTGGAAGAGCAGATGAAGAGAATGGATAGCACTTTGAAAAGAGTTTATACACTGAAAATCAACAAAGGCAAAACAGGTACTCAAATTAAATCAGAAGATGGTGACTGAATTAGATTAGGAAATGAGACATTGAAAGTAGTAAATGAGCTTTGCTATGTGGGCAGCAAAATTACTGATGTTGGCCGAGGTAGAAGGATACAAAACACAGATAGACAACAACAATAAAAGTGTTTCTGAAGAAGAGAAATTTGTTAACATCGACTATAGATTCAAGTGTTAAAAAGTCTTTTCTGGAGGCATCTGTATGGAGTGTAACCCTGTATGGAAGTGAAATATAGACGATAAACAGTTCCCACGAGAGAAGAACAGAAGGTTTTGAAGTAGGGCGCTATAGATTATTGCTGAATATTTGGAGATATAACAACCAATGAAGAGGTATTACATCAAACTAGTGACAAAAGACTAAATAATATAGCACAATGTGTCTTAAACAAAGAGCTGAAAGTACACAACCTGACGCATCAAGGAACAGTCAGTTTGGTTACAGAAGGAAGTGTGGAGGGCAAAAACTATAAAAACTGAGAGGCTTGTACAATACAGAGTAAAATGGAGAGCTGCTTCAAGCAAGTGTTCAGATTGCTGACCACAACACCAATAACTACACTCAGAATGTAGTCATACATTACTTTGTACCAGTGTGTACATTAGCTCTTTATTTTCAAATATAAGCATTCACTTATTCTCCCTTAGTTCGACAATTAGCAACATCTTATACTTTTGGCTGCTTAGTTTGATATTTGGCATCTTTCAGGGGAATAATAAAGTGAGAGACAAAGGTAGTGGAAACCCTTAGAGTAGTCGTTTATGATAAAAGTTACCATCTGAATTTTTCTTCAACAATGTTTCCATACGGTTTCTATGGAAATGCATTGTCTCTTGGTTGCGTTTTTCTATCTTCTTAAGTAGTCTCACATAGTTCAGTGCAGCTAGCAGATTTGAAGTATGAGCACGAACAGGATACTTCTGCTTGTAGTCTTCTTCGAATATCCTCTTGAAATTTTCTTTTTCAATACAAAAATTTGTATCCATATAGCCTTTCTTGCACAGAAATAGCACATAATGTTCTGCAACTGCAACAACTGTAAAACAAACAGAGCAAAAATCAATCTACATAACAAAAGCATAAGTTTCATCACACTATAGCAAAAATTTATCTTTGTGAGCTCTTTATCTGCGTAGAAACCAAAAGGTAGGTGTATTAATGAAAATCTATCTTTTATATCTAAAAACAAAGATTCTGTAACTTACCAAATGTAAGTGTTGGTATGTTGATAGAGACAATAACAAACACAAACACACACACAAATTTCAAGCTTTCGCAACCCACAGTTGCTTCAGCAGGAAAGAGGGAAGAAGAGGGAAAGACAAAAGGATGTGGGTTTTAAGGGAGAGGGTAAGGAGTCATTCCAATCTCGGAAGCGGAAAGACTTACCTTGGGGGGAAAAAGGGACAGGTATACACTCACACACACAAACATATCCCATGGTTTTGTGGTGGCAGATTATGAAAATGAGGCTAACAATTGTCTGACAAAGAAATAATGACGTTAAAACCTGTGGGAAGCAGCTAAAAAATGATCGGTGATGTGCGAAAAACGGAAATGGAAATACAGTGAAAGTTGTTAGAACTAGCCGAAATGGTTGTTTAATAGGTGAAAGGAACTGTGAAAGGTGGATTTTATAGCAGCAGTAGTGTTGAAAGCAGAAAAAAATATTTTGGTTATGGTTTGGAAGTAAATTATGTATTACTGAGTATATATATGCAGGACAAAATTGTATGGTAGATTTTGGGGTGTGTGTGTGTGTGTGTGTGTGTGTGTGTGTGCGCGCGCGCGCGGGTGTATACCTGATACCTGTCCCTTTTTCCCCCCAAGGTAAGTCTTTCTGCTCTAGGGATTGGAATGACTCCTTACCCTCTCCCTTAAAACCCACATCCCTTCGTCTTTCCCTCTCCTTCCCTCTTTCCTGATGAAGCAACTATGGGTTACGAAAGCTTGAAATTTGTGTGTGTGTTTGTGTTTGTTATTGTCTCTATCAACGTACCAACGCTTTCATTTGGTAAGTTACAGAATCTTTGTTTTTAGATTTTAGATATAGTTTTCCCACATGGAATGTTTCCCTCTATTATATTCAAAATCTATCTTTTCATTTAGGAAAGTAATACACAGCAATTAATACCGAAAAAACATTGGAATACTTCAGTGATGTTGGGGAAGACAGAGTTCATGTTAAGTGCAACACATGTGTATGCCTGATAAGCAAGAAGATGGAAAATATTGACACTGAGGCATGAAATAATGAGTTCCATGCATTTCTTGCCAGTAACTTCTTTGCAATGGTATAAGGTTAAGTGAAATGAAGACCGCTCTACAAGTAATAATTAAAACACTACCACAATTCAGTCATCATTCAATTCAATTCAGTTTCTTTATTTACCTATTGACAATATGCCCTTTGAATCAAAAAGAAAGAACAGATTCCAATTGTTTATTACAGACAAGCTATAAAAGATAGAAACACATTTTGCATGTCACTGGATAGAGGAAGGTTCAATGTTTTGACACAGCGGCGCTGTTGTTTTTTTGTAGCAATATGGTGACTACAACACAAGAGAAATCATTGTATGAGCTCGAATTTGCACTAAGTCAATTCACTGTTCATTTCTTTTGTCCTATGAGGTCATGAGACCTCACACCTTGTGATTTTTGTCTAAGAGGATACATAAAAGATGGAATCTTTGTCCCACCTATGGCAGCTACTCTTTACACAGCAGAGAAATTGAATTGATGGAGCTGTTGAGTCAATAAACAGAGACCTGCTGATTCGTGTGCTGAATGAAATGGACTACCGTTTCAATGTTTCTCAAGCAATGCATGGCACTCATGGTGAGTATATGGTATAGTGTCTAGGCGAAAATAAAGACTTTGAACCTTCCTCTATCCAGTTATATGTGCAATGTGTTTCTATCTCTTGTCTCTATCTTTCAGTTTGTCTGTAATAAACAACTGAAATCTGTTCTTTCTTTTTGAATCACGCTGCCCATTGTATAGGTGCAGACAATTCATAGCCAGGACTAGTTACAATAACATTTCTTATAATAATGTTGTTTACAATCTTACATGAAAATACAGTCACCTTACATCAGTATAAGTAAACAATTTCACTGTTTCATAATATTCAGATATTCTTCACAGTTATAAAAGCTATGCATTATTAAAAATTGTTTTAGCTCTACTCTCAATTTTTGAAATTCTTTATTTTCTATATTGTAGAATACAATGCACTAAAACATATTTTGGTTGATAATGTACACTTTTTGTAGGTGGCTGTACAAAAGTCATCTCTGTTTCTTGTTTTGTAGTTATGAATCTGACTGTTCAATGTTGAAAATTCCTTATGAGTTTTCAGAAGGTACATGAAGTCATAAATGTATACGCCAGGAAGAGTTGTCATTTTAACTTCTTTAAATATATCCCTGCATCGCTCTCAACAGTGAAATCCTTTAATTATTCCAACAGCCCTTTTTCTAAGTTTGAAAGAATGTTTTGCCATACCTGTATTTCCCCAGAAGATCACACCATATCTAAGTGAGTTGTACATACAAGCTTAATAGGCAAACAACAATGATTCAATGCTGCAACAGTCAATTTTTTACTGAAAACTTCTAGATGCTTCTCCCATCTCAAGTGCCCAGCCTCCCGTATGCCTAGAAATTTTGTGGATGGAGCTTGTGCAATAGCATAGTTACCTGATTCAGCTTTTATGCTGCTTCTAGCTTTACTTTTAATATTACTGAAATTCATCCATACAGTTTTTTTCCTTATTCTGACAAAAGCACTATACCTAAACCATTTTTCTGCCTCATTTATTCTCTTAAGAGACATTCTGCTGTAGGTCATCCTCTGTCCATCCTATTATAAAAATGCATGTGTCATCAGCAAACAGCAACATGTCTGCGGCACTCAGATTGTTTGGCAAATTATTTATACATAAAAGCAAGAACAGAGGGCCTAATATGGAAACACAGGGCACATCTTAGGTACTTTTTTTTGTAATCTGAAAGGTATTCCTTGCCTTCTTAACATATTTGTCCTCTCAGTTGTCTCTCAGAGTGATAAGACTTGAACCACTTGAAGGTCAGTCTCTAGACCCACAACAACCTAGTTTCATAAGTAGTAAATTGTGGCTGATTAGATCAAATGCATTGGTAAATCTATGAATATCCAACATCTTAGTTCATTTCTATCCAAGGCATTAATACCTTTATTATGAATTGAAAGACTGCTGTTTTTGTTGATGTGTTCTTCCTAAACACATTTTGAGCATTACTGAATATTTTATTTTTATTCAGGAAGTCAGCTACCCTTTCATAAATTACTCTTTCAATTACTTTAGAAAAATCTGTGAAGAGTGACACTGGTCTATGATTATTTATCTCAGCTGTACTATCCATTTCGTGGAGTAACTTTATTATGGATAACTTTAGTTTTTATGGAAACACTCTTGTCCTGAACGAAGTATTAATAATGCCAGTTAGCTGAGAATATATGCTGGTGCAACTATGTTTGATTAACTTGTCTAGAAAACTATCAATACCATTTATTAATGACATTTCCCACCTCAGATTCTGTTACTGGGTACACAAACAGGTTTGTTGCTACATTCACATAATGTTCGTTGAATACATCGGCAATCTGTTGAGCATCTTTACCCTCAGTTTTGATTTTGAGGTTATGGGTTTGACTCTTACATTTTCTTATGCTAGTGTTTATTACCTTTCAAACTGATTTTGATTTATTGCTTCTCCTGTTGATACATGAATCACTGCTTAGCCTATCTGCTCTCTGTAAAACGTTCCTATAACCTCTCAGTATTTTCTATAGTACAGTTTTATTGCTGTATTCATTTGGCATGTCTATTTAGGTTTCTAAGTGTGATCGCTGATTTTTTAATCCCTTGCATTACCCACGTATTTGACTTCTATTTGACTTGAATTCTTTTTAATTGGAATCCCATATCATACGGTAGCAATATTTACGATTAGTGAAAAAATGTTTTATACTTCTTGTCTACATCATAAGTTTTTTCTCTGTCACCATGTGTGGTTTTTAGCATACTATTAAAAACCCGTTATGTTGTTATTATTAACAAATCTTCTCTCTACATACTTTTCAATGACTGTACATATCTTACTGTTCCCATTCCTTACAATTTTTGAAGCAATATGATCAAAAGAGCCAATATCTCTTATATCAAATATTATAGTCAGAGTCCTGTTTGTTGGCAAATATCTGTTCAAATGTTTGAGACCCATCTCCGTATCAAGTAATTTCCTGACTGTTGGTTCCATGTTGTATGAGCTAAACAGATTTAATAATTGCACCTTTTTCCCATTACTTTTGTTAAAAAGAATGATGAAGTCACCAAGCACTATTATGCTTTTTGACCTGCTTCTCAATTCATTTAAAAAAATCATCTATATAGTGTAAGAATACAGTAAAGTCACCTGATGGGGAGCTTTAGATGCAAGCAATGCTAGTTTGACAGTCTGTCAGTTCACATAAAAAACGTTCAAAATCTTTTTCTGCAACTTCACGTTGCTATGTTTTAGCTCTTTAGATTTACCACCTCTCGTAATATAGATGCAAACACCTCCACATTTATAAGTTTCCCTGGAAAAGCCACTTAACAGGACAAAGTCTCATACATTATCTTCAGAAATCAAGAACTATAGTACATGCTCTGAAACAACAAAATGTAAGACTATATTTATTATCCAAAAACACAGCTGAAGAGGCTATACCAGGACACTGATACTTCTCTGTATTTTGATACTTCATATCTAAGTTATTTTGTTTTTTAAATTCTCATGTATCAGTCCTCATCTCTATGATAATTTCATTTTCATGAATGATACAGACCCAAACATTTTCTCAATCTGTACTGTAGTTTAATAGACTAGTAAACAATGGTTTTCACTTAGGAGTTGGATAAATAAGTGACAGCAGATATTTAAAATGTTGCCTTAGTAGGAAGGAGATTATTATCTTCTCATAGAATATGTGGAAACCAAAACATTCTGTGGCATCGATAGGTGACATCGACCACGTAAAGCACGATACTTGAACTCTAAATGCTCAGACGAGCTGCCATGTTAATGTTCCTGTCAGCCCTTGTACCTTGAACAGTGTACACGTGTATCTTTCTTTGTGCTGAAATATATGTATGTATAGAGATTATGGGAACAATTTGTTGCGTATACAGTTATCCGTATTCCTGTTTCCCATATTGGTGACCCTGAAGTTTCTACGTCTTCGCGCCAGCTGTGTGGAATCAAAAGGTTTTATGTTCGATGCAATGGCTGCCTCACCCAACATTTTATTTGAGGATTTGGAGGCTCAGCTACTACTACCAGGTCACTCCAATCCCCTGCCAACGGTTGTTTCGCCACTAACGGACGAAGTTAACCTCAAACTTTGCAGCTCTACAAAGACCAAGTGTTTTATGCCGTTGCCTCAAACAATGGACTCAGGTTTCGTGTCGGCAGACTGTGCACGCCAAAATGTGAAAGGTGAAGTGGACGATTTCCAGAATCGTGTAATGATCGATCGCTTGTGTAGTGTTCAAAGGGACCCAAATTCGCACACGTACTTTGATCCTCTACGCACCGCAATGTCGGTTACAGTAGTGCCGTGTGCAAAGCCACCATTCGTGCAAAATGCACACGTGGTCAACTGCTATCAAGCTATGCCAGTTTCACCTTCCTCACAATTTAAAAATGGACATTTTTAACATCAAGTTTGCCAGGCTCAACCATCAGATCTGTCGCCCAGTTTCTTGACCACGTGGGTTCAAACACACCCGACAGCACTTCGCCATCCAGGAACGTTGTACCACAACAATGTGACCACCAGCAGGTTCCACCTTTGATTAATGGTCCTACCACATGGGGTGTACTTCCGATGTGCACAGAAAACTGTCACTGTTGCCACACCAAGTACCAAACAACCCCCCCACACTCACGGAGGGGCCCAATCCGACCATACAGCCACTCGCTTCTTCCGCAGTACCGTCTGCACCTGCAGCTCTGGCCTTCCACATTTCCGAGGTGGACAATTTAAGTACTGAGCCTTTAACCTCTGGTCCAGTTTACGGGCCTACCTCATGTGCTGCTCATCTGTTCGTTCCCACAGTACCAACCGTGCCAGCCGCGTCGTACTTCCGTAACTCATCAGGGACATTGCAACTGGCCGTTGTTCAGGACGTGTTTGCTAGTAACATGCCCACGCCAGTAGTGCTGAGTTACAGAACAGCCTATCCTACCACAGGACAGCAGGCCTTCCAAGATATGCTGACGCCAGCCTCGTGTCCCTGTCCCTGCCCCCCCCCCCCCCCACCTTGTCCTTTATATGAGGACAACCTCGTTTCATGGTTTGCGTTTGTGGAGCACCTTTTCAAGTTACATCAGGTGAACAACAACAATTCTAAAATTCTAAATTTCTATGTCTCGTCACGCACCTCCATGACCACTCAGATTTAATTTGTGACCTCCTCCTTTCGCCCACGCCGCCACCACCAAAATACGAGTTCGCCAAGAAGACAATATTGGACTGACTAGCCTGCTCGCCACAGGAATCAATAATCAAGAACCTGTACGAGGAGCACCTGGGGGACCGCCCACTGTCACAACTCTGGTACCACCTCTGCCTACTTGTGAGTGAACACATGATGCTCAGCATTACCCTGTGGGCGTTTATGGTCTGCCAAGTTACCTACCAAACTGCAGATACACCTGCTACTGCAATCCGTTGAGTCTATCGGCTCTCGCCTTCACATCGCAGATCAGCTGTATACACTACTGCGACAAAAACAACCAGCACACCTCTCACCGCTGGTCGGCACTACACCACCTGTCTAACGGCTGTCTGCAGGCAGAGGCAGGGCTCGTTCCGGCTCCACGCCACCTACACCACCGGGCAGTACTCATTCGTTCTCTCCTCTTACCAAGCACTCAAGAATCGCACACGCACCATACGTCCCGGTTTACATTCTGGAACAGATCAATGAGTACACACCTCCTCTGCTGTCGCAATCACCACCACCGCTACATCTGGGTCATCCATGCTGTTGGTACCACAAGAGTTTTGGGGATGAGGCCGAGAAGTGCAGGCTACCTTGCCAGCACCCAAACGCTGACCACAGGATGTAAAAGACGCAGAGTCCTGTGGGGAACTTCACAGGCATCCTAAAACATTGCACTCCATCCACTCGTCCCCTCGGCCGAGTGTTCATTTATACATGACTGACATTTCGTCGCGGCTTGTTTTCCTAGTCAACAGAGGTGCTGACGTGTCCATCATACCTACTTCATTGGCTCCTCCCATTTTATCACCGACGAAGTCACTTCTACGCGTTGTCAACGAATCAACGTTACAAACTGTCGGCACTGCTAAAGTTATCGTGCATCTATCTCCTTCTCCACGTTTCCCGTAGACTTTTTACATCGGCAACAGTGACAAATCAATTCTCGTTATGGATTTCTTGCCCCATTACAAACTCTCCCCAAACATATTCCAAGATTCAGTGCTTCACCACCCTTCTGACACTCAGATACCGTGCTCAGACAATTATGCTCGTTGTTCCATTTCTGTCGCATGTCGCAACATGTGATTAGGTTCGCAAGTGCTCCACCCTCGTGGACAAAATTGTGACCTGCGTCACTAATCTACTGTCAGAGTATGACGCAGCAGTGTAACTCCGCCGGCAAAACAACAAGTTGAAACTATGCATTGCTCACACTTTTGACAAGCTCACCGCGGCTCGTACCTCACTGCTGCAACTGCAATCCACAGTTACTTCACCTGATCAACCTTCATCAGCAGACACCAGCATGGACACCCATCAGGTTATTCAAAAACATTCATTGCGTGCGAAAATACGCGTTCAGTGATCTCTGCACCCGCCACGAGCCCGCTACGTGCACTGCCATGTGTTTCAAACAGTGCTTCTAATGAAAGTCGCACGCGCAATGCGAACATGCTCACCAGGCAGGCAGCCGCCCCGCATGTTGGTAAACATTCACCCTCTCTCATGCGCCAACCACGTGATTTGGTGGCCATTGCCGTTCCCCGCACAACGCCAACGCCTCTCTCACCCACGCCAGTTATTCTAGGTAAAGCTAACAACAGACAGTCGCTGCACATCCCAATCCGCTCCGTGCTCCATGCGCAGCCAACCTCTCCAAACAAGCGCAAGCCACACTCACGTAATAGGCATGTGACTTTCATGCTGCCTTTCCCCACTCGCGCTTATGGCTACGCCTCATCGCGCCCCTCTTGTCCCAAAACTTCACGTCATGACGTTACTCAGCCTCGTGTGCAGTTCTCAGTCTCTTCCGTCACTGACGGAACGACACACAAGACAATAACCACGGCCGGCCCTCCTATTAGGCACAAGGTTCGACGCCTCAACCCCATTAAGTTGCATGCGGCCTGGCAGCAAATTAACGAACTTCTGGAGGCAGGCCTTCTACAGCCATCGGACAGCAATTGGTCTTCACTGATTCACCTCATCATCAAACACGTCAGTTCTTTTCAAACATGTCGTGATTACAGACGCTTAAACGCTCGTACTGTCATGGACAATTACCCAGTGCCGAACAAAAGCGATTTCACCCATATGTTATTAGGCGCCACAATCTTCAGTGTGATTGACTGTAAACGTGCCTATCACCAGATTCCCACAGTGCAGGAAGACATTCCAGACTGCTATCATCACGCCGCTTAGTTTGTTCCAATACAACTTCATGCCATTCGGCTTAAAGAATGTGGCACAAACTTGGAAACATTTCATTGACTCAATCTTACAACATTTAGAGTTCTGCTTTGCATCCCTGGATGGTCGATCGACCAAGTAAAGTATGACCTTTGAACTCAAACTGCTCTGACGAGCCACCATGTTAATGTTCCAGTCAGCCTTTGTACCTTGTACAGTGTACACGTGTATCTTTCTATGTGCTGAAATATATGTATGTATGGGAACAGTTTGTTGCGTATGCAGTGATCCATATTCCCATTTCCCATAATTCTTTGATTGCAAATTTGTTTTATTTGACTAAATAACCATTTTTGAGCACTATGATCATAATCAGATTGATCATTTTCTTAACCTTCATCAAAGAAGCAAATAAAATTTATAGCTGTAGTTGGCATTGTCACACAAAACAAAAACATAATAAAACTGTGGTATACACTCATAGCCCATAATGGAAGGTCATTGTCAACATATTTAACTTCAAGGCAGCCATGTCACGCCTCATCATTCTTCTCATACATGTTTTTTGGATCATCCCTGCTATCAGATCACACCTTCTTATCAAAGAGAGTCGAGTTTGCTAGTTGTAACTCTCATAAACTGGCAGAGAGAAAGAGTCCAAGATGCATTCAGTGTTAATTGTGCTTTTGATTTATTGAATCAATATCAATAAATCTGATTGTAATATGAAGTTCACAGTGAAGTGAAGTAAAGATAATGGCAGACTCATTAAAAATTAGTGTGGAATGAGCATATATGTAACATATAGGGAAGGTTTAATATGACAGTGGTAGCAGAAATATCGTCTGCCACACACCATGCAGTGCTGGAAGGGTTAATACAATAGTGGTAGCAGAAACCATGCAGTGTTTTATAGATGAAGTTGAAATCAAATGGACTTCATCAGCACCTTTAATGGCAAACATTTCACATTATAAAGGGACATCCTCCTCCAGCATTACTTATTGTTTTTAGAAATATCTGAAATTATGAAATATTTGGCACACTTTAAATTTCTATTGTTGATTACACAATTTGGTGCTATTCATTACGTTTATTTCTAGATTCATTTATAAAATAATAATACAAATTAATAGAAATTCATTTGCCAAGAAAATCTGTAAACCCTTTACAATACTTTAGAATATTGTCATTGCCCCAAAGTGAACAAACATGTTTTTGTATTTTGGAAGAACAATGTAATTTCGGCTTTGTTAATGTGAAAATTCAAAAGACAATATGATATAGAAAAAGTGAGAGAATAAATTACAGTGAAAACAAAAAATCTGCACAGGCTTACTTCGAAATTAATTATGTTAGTTGGAACCATGAGAACCTATAATGTCAAAAACTTCAGCTTCAAGACAGCCCCTAGACATGAAGAACTGGAGCCAATTATGAGAAAAGAAGATAAATAAAAAGTTTACTGTAACTCTTACCCATCTCGAGACTTTACCATCGAAAATAGTAGTGACAACAACAAATTTTGGGAGGGTGAGATTGTAAGTGGTGGCATTGTCCAGGATCAATTGACTAATAATGAAGTCTTGTTCATTGCAGAAAAAGGGAGAATGATTTTTGTTGTTTGCAGCTTATATATGGATGGACTTCCAATCACACAAAGAAAGAAGACTGAGGCCTGCCCAACAAAGCAAGTCGTACCAACAGTGACGATGAACTACCAACAATGACTGACTAGATCAAATAAAGGGGATTTTACTACTACAACCAGGGACATCAAAACGGAAAGAGAAGTACAAACTATTTGTGAAGTTAATTTGTTTGTGGACTCGTGTGCTTGTTAACAAAATGAATAGAGACAAGGGTAGGAGAGAGGTAGAAGTGAAAGCTGTAGGATCCAGTAAGGACATCACTGAGCCGAGTGAAATCATAGTCAGCAAAGAAATGGTAAAAACAGATATTTTGCAGTTAATTTTGGCAAAACTATAGGAAATGAAGACAGACGACAATAGCAAATTTAGTGGAGATCATGATCAGTTAACTGAAATAAGAACAGATAACAATAGCACATTTAGTGCAGCTGATGACCAGTTAACTGAAATAAGAACTGATACAATAGCAAATTTAGTACAGTTAATGACCAGTTAACTGAAATAAGTACAGATAACGATAGCACAATTACTTCACTACATGGACAATTAAATGACCTAAAAAGTGAAAACAATAGTAAAACGGACAGGGTAAAAGATCAAATGGACTAACTTAGTAATCAACTTTCAGAGCTAAAAACGTATCAGCAGAGGGATTACAAAGGCTGAATGAAACAGTTGATGTTTTAGAAAATAAATTTATTGTTTTGCCTCAAAATGAGCTAGTGGTTGAATCAGCAAGACAATCGAAGAATGTTAATGATGTCAGAGCTGAACAGAAGGCTGTGGTGGGAAAGATGGAACAAAACATCACCAGCTTAACCCAAAAAATTTTAAATGTTGAAAACAATATGCAAACTAATGTAACTGTTTCAGATCAAAAAATTTCAGCAATTCAGGAAACGTGTGGACTAAAGTCTATGTGCAAATAATGTTATTGCTTGGTCCAGCACTCCAATTAAAAGTTTTCCATCAGACAATTTGCATCCAGTGGATTTCCTGCACCACTGTAAAGATCTAAGGCATGAATGACAATCAAAAAATTAAATTTGTTAAAAGATGTCTTGAAGGCAAAGCTCTATCATGGGTCAATTTAAATTTAAGTTGGTGGAAACATACCAAAGTATAAAAAAAAAATTTTACGTAAATATTTGTCAGAAGCTGAACAGGGGAGAATTAATAGTGAATTTTTGAATGGTCCTAATTACAGAAATAGGGACAGTACTTTGAAAGTGTTTTGTAACAACCAACTTAAAAAATTAGCACACCTTGACAAACCACTTGACAAAGTTGCCTTGATTGATGCACTTAAAAGGAGATTACCAGAAAGGTGACAGTGGGATTTAGTATACGGACCTGAAAATTGTCTTGAACAACTTTTATGATATGTTGACAGGCTGGATAGGGCAGTAGGAAGAAGTATGTACCACAATAATCGGATGATACAATTCACACTGGGAATAATTACAGAAACAGAGATAATGGTAATTTTGAACATCAGCACGATAGGAATAATGGGGATAACCAGGGGCATTTTAATAGAAGAAACAATCATAGAAGCAACTACTCAGGAAATGGCAGTTCACCTCAATGAAGGTCCACAGTTTTGGGGCAAGGAAACAAAACAAGCACAGGACCCCCAAGTTGCACTTGCAATTAGAGAATAATAAATGTCAATGATATGGCATTTGTATCTGAAATTGAACAGAAGAAATATCAGATTTCTCATTTAAGATTTGATCAAAAGTTTTAGGGTATTATGTTTAATTATGGAGATGTAAGCACTAGTCACAAACCAGAATGTGAGAGTAGTGAGAATTTTGATGCAGTATGTACTATTGAATTCTTCTCTTGGTCAGAAAACAGTGTTACTGATGTACGTAAATCAGGTGATGACTGTATTGGATCTGAACTAGGTGGTATTTTTTATGTATATGTGAATGAGTGCTGTGAAACAACTGAGGTTGGTAAGTCTGAGACTGGTAGCTTATTGCAAATGAATGTAGGTGAGGTAAGTGACTTTGATGGAGATGAGACTGGTGTTGTTAGTGATGTTGTTGATGAGGTAATTTTGGAGGAATATGATGATGAAGAGTATCAGGTATTTGTGGAGTTTACGAATAATGAAGTTTCAGAGTTATTTGTGAATGCTCTTGACGATACAGGAAAGGTAAGTGATGTATGTGATATTGTAAGTGAGAGTCATGGAATACCAGTCCAGTCAAAACGGGTTTTCATTAATGCCATGCACAGTAATGATCAAAATAGAAAAGGTGCCTTATCTGTGAGCCTATAGAATAAAGAAAAAAACTTTTTAAGTTTGTTTGGGAACAGATTGATGATAGATTTAGATGAATGTGCATTCTGGAATAAGTTAGCTGTGGTTAGTCAGAATTTGTATCCCAATTGGTGGAAAGTCAAAGAAGATCTAAACAGGAAGTATAATTTTGACAGTAATGTGTCTTGTGTTCCTTCTGTAAGAAGTGATGTTAGTTGTGCCATGGAATCCATTCATTGTGTTCAACCCTTACCTGACAACATGAGTAACCAAAGTAATGCTATGATACCAACAGAGTTGATAAAACCCTGTAAAGAGTGTGTGGATGTAGCATTTGATGAAATGAAAAGTGATCTTTCGCACAGCGTGTCTGACAAAAGAGGAGATTATTCAGATTTTGGGTGTCCTTACATTAAGATTAAGATTGATCAGTGGGAAGGGAACTGTTTGATTGATACAGGAAGCCTGATTTATGGTATATCTGAACAATTTAGAGACAAGATTACGTATAGCAAGAATTTTGCAGAAATGCCCACTGTAGGTGTAAAGATAAGAGGAGCTACACGTAAGCAAAGCAACATGGTAAAATCTGAAGTACTTTTCGACTTTTAGTGTAGAAGACAAAACCTTTGAACATAGATGCTTAGTGATCCCTAGTCTAGAAGAGAATATAACCTGTAGCGATTCTGCCTGCTTTCTTTATGTCTTTGTTTGTTGTTCTCGGTGTCGACGTACTGCTTTGCTGTACTGTCTGAAAAATGGGGTGTGGAAGTCAAACACGGACTACTTTAAATGATGTAGCCGACAGATGCACATTTGCGTTACACAGTCTTTTACTTTCACTTTTCACAACCCCCCCAATATTACACAGTCATATGTGACCATTGCACTATTGTTTAACTTTCGATAAGCTTCATTAATAGGATGCAGGCAAACATCCACATACTGCTACAATAGTTTACTACTGAACATCTATGGGCAGTAAAAACCTAACCAAAAAGTTCACAGCTCTTGAAGAATAGAAAGGTACATATGGAGCAGACACTGTCATTGTTCTTACACATAATCTAATTGTTTAACACTTATTCCACAGTTAAGCTGAAGCATTGCTGTTGTTGTTCTAACCAACAGAGGTTTCCCGTCTGAAACTCGGCTGTGGACTGACTGTCTTGTGACCAAAAATCGGGCCTTTATATATCCTCACAACAATAGGGGCTGAACTACACACTGTTTGAAGTTTAATTTACAGAAACTACAATTAAAACTTAACTCATTAAATTAACTGAATACATTGAGAAATTGGTTCTTTTTAACGGTTTCTTCTACTACAAGAGTTAGGCGGAATTAATTGTTTAAATGATGAAATTAACATATATTGATATCAATATAATGGAAGGAAACATTCCACGTGGGAAAAATTATATATAAAAACAAAGATGAGGTGACTTACCGAACAAAAGCGCTGGCAGGTCGATAGGCACACAAACAAACACAAACACACACACAAAATTCAAGCTTTCGCAACAAACTGTTGCCTCATCAGGAAAGAGGGAAGGAGAGGGGAAGACGAAAGGAAGTGGGTTTTAAGGGAGAGGGTAAGGAGTCATTCCAATCCCGGGAGCGGAAAGACTTACCTTAGGGGGAAAAAAGGACAGGTATACACTCGCACACACGCACATATCCATCCACACATACAGACACAAGCAGACATATTTAAATATGTCTTTCCGCTCCCGGGATTGGAATGACTCCTTACCCTCTCCCTAAAAACCCACTTCCTTTTGTCTTCCCCTCTCCTTCCCTCTTTCCTGATGAGGCAACAGTTTGTTGCGAAAACTTGAATTTTGTGTGTGTGTTTGTGTTTGTTTGTGTGTCTATCGACCTGCCAGCGCTTTTGTTCGGTAAGTCACCTCATCTTTGTTTTTATATATAATTAACATATATTGTTATATAAACAATAGTTATGACAAAACTGTTAATTACTTTGGAATTAATTAAGGACTGGCTTTGCTAACATGTTTTCGAACAGAGCCAAATAAATACTTAAAGAATGATGCTAGTGTTTTGTCTCCCAAGTGTTTATAATTATTACAGAATTTATATTTGTTTATATGGCAACAATAAATTTGAGTTACAAAACAATTACTGATTTCACCATATAATGAAAGATACTAACTAGGAATAGTCAAAATAAATTAGAAAATCAATTACATACATAAAACTAAGCACAAAACTAGATCTGGTGTTAAATTTTTTAAATCTGAGGGCCAACCTTTCTCTTGTATGAAAAGGCAGATTACACTCACGTATGTTAATGGTAACTAGTCCAAATAAAAACAAAAAAAAAAATAAATTAATAAAAAAAATAAATAAAAACGGATTTAAGGAGGCAGATGGCAAAACAAGACGGGAAGTAAAAATATCCCAGCTTGCTTCATCACAAACCTAAAAGTAATACTTATGTAAAAACTAATTTCTGTATTTTAAACTGTGGGAAATGTTGTAACTATTTGCAAAACATTGTGAACCAAGGTGAGTACCAGGTGTTTGATGACAATATACATTTAGATGAGACTGCGGATCAGGATTTTGAAACTATATTATATTCTAAAGTAAGGGAAACTGCAACTCTTAATGACCAACAAAAGGAATAACTTACGAATTTTTTATTGGAGTTTAAAATGTGTTTAGTGAAAGACCAGGGAAAGTGAAAGACTATCAGTGCTTGCTTTATCAACCCT
This sequence comes from Schistocerca piceifrons, assembly GCF_021461385.2. NCBI lineage: Eukaryota > Metazoa > Arthropoda > Insecta > Orthoptera > Acrididae > Schistocerca > Schistocerca piceifrons. The sequence goes on along the minus strand of NC_060144.1, from coordinate 410,108,709 downwards.
TCCTTCTCAAGCTATATAATATAGCATTTTCAAAAAGGAAAGACGTTGAGAAAGAAATTCAGAAAATGGAAACATGAGAGGTAATTTAGTGAAGTAGGAGTGCTTCCAATAATCCTTTAGTTGTGGTACATAAGAGAAATGGTGGAGTAAGAATTTTTATGCACTCTAGAAATCTTAACAATTTTCTTACCACAGAAAATGACTATCCTGAGCACATGGATGTGCTGTTACACAAATTTGATTATGTCGTGGGAAATGAAGGGAGTTCAAAATTAACTGTGTATGTTGATGACATTTTGGTCACTGAAAAGACATTGGGACAAAATTTGGATCTGTTAAGAGATATGTCTTCAAAATTGGAATGAGAAGGTATGACTCTGAAAACAGATGAGTGTAAATTTGGTAGGGTTCAAATGGCTCTAAGCACTATGGGACTAAACATCTGAGGTCATCAGTCCCCTAGACTTAGAAACTACATAAACCTAACTAACCTAAGGACATCACACACATCCATGCCCGAGGCAGGATTCAAACCTGCGACCGAGGCAGGCATGCGGTTCCCGACTGAAGTGCCTAGAACCGCTCGGTCACAGTGGCCGGCATTTGGTAGGGAAGTAGTTAAATTTTTTGGACACATTATATCTGAGAAAGGAATTGCACTTGAAAGAGATAAACTTCATTCTATTGCTAATTTTCCTACTCCTCGCAACAGAAAACTGCTCAAATCATTATTTGGGTTTAACTGGATTTTATAGAAAATTTTGTAGCAGCCAAGCTTTGAATGTTTCATGCCTGTGTGAACTTTTGGGGAAAAAAAATCCATTTGGGTTTGGTATCAGGTATGTCAGATCCTTTTGATGAGTTAAAGTACAGTTATGCCAATATCAGATATTGTTCAGACTGGACTTGTCTCGTCCTTTTTGTATTATGACAGACAGTAGTGATGTTGGTTTGGGTGCTCATTTATTTCAGGAGGTTGAAGTTGATGGTGATATTGACCATAGATCTCTTGCATTTGCTAGTAAGAGTATTGCAGAAGCATGAAAAGACATACACTGCAACTGAGAAAGAACTTTTGGCTATACATTGGGCATTAAACAAGTTTAAAAATTATCTACTAGGTCAGTAAGTCATCACCTATACTAATCACAAAGCATTATGTTACCTCCTGGTGTGTAAACTGTACCATAACGGAATTACTTGTTTTTACAGCACTTCTACTATGAAATCTGATACATTAAGGGCACAGCCAATTTAGTCATTGATGCTTTGTCTAGGCTACCCTTAGGGAGTGACTGGTGTGTAAACTGTACCATAACGGAATTACTTGTTTTTACAGCACTTCTACTATGAAATCTGATACATTAAGGGCACAGCCAATTTAGTCATTGATGCTTTGTCTAGGCTACCCTTAGGGAGTGAATCATCTAGCAACTTTGGTGAAGGAGAGAAAGCATTTAAAATTATGTATCAGAGTGGTGTGAAAGAGATCTTTAAAATTTGCAAAGACTTCTGCAGGTTTCAAAATCATGATCAAAATTGGAAACTGGTTAAGAGCATGTTGGGTAAGAAAGGAGGAGAAGAGACAGAATAATATTATAAGGTACACAAGAGCATTTTATTCAGGAGACATAAGACTGATTCGGGTGATTGGAAACTATGTTGGCCAGAACAACGTACTGATACTTTAATTACTTACATACATGAGAGTTTTGGTCATTGTGGAAAAACCAAACGCACACAAAAGATTTAGGAAAACATCAATTTTTATAACATAGGAAGGAGAGTCAAGAAAAAGATTGCCAGCTGTGACAGATGTCAAAGAATAAAGGGAAGTAACCAAACAAGTAGAGACCAAATGCAAAACATACTGCCTAATAATAACCTAGATCTCATGTCTGAGGATGTTTACGGATCTTTGCTTAAGTCTAAGAAAGAATTTTGTTTTGTTTTTGTGGTGGTTGATGTATTTTCGAAGTTCATAAAGCTGTTTCCTCTTAAGAAAGCTACCAGTAAGCAAATCATCACTAAGTTTGAAAACAAGTATTTTCATCATGTGGGTATTCCTAAAATAATTTTATCTGACAATGGTTCTCAGTTTACATCACAACGTAGGAAATATTGTTTTGATCACACAAAAATAAGGCATACTCTAACCTCAGTATACCATCCATCGAGTAATCCTGCAGAAAGATATATGAGAGAAATTGGAAGACTATTTAGAACATATTGTAGTAAGAATCATACCAGTTGGATAGATTATGTCGTGATTTTGATGATATAAACAGCTTACAACATTCTTTAACAGCTTTCTCACCGTATGAAATCATGTTTAATTGCGCACCAGCTAACTTTATTTCTGAGAATGTTGAGTTTCCTCCATGTAAAATTCTGTCAACGCAAGAGACGGAAGGGTGTGTCAGGGAGATGATGAAAAAGCAGGGGGATAGGAGAAAGCAGAGACGTGATGGTAAAGGTAGATTTTCAAAGTTTGAGGTACGAGATCTTGTGTTGGTGACAGCCAAAAAGAAATCTAAAGTGCTGACATCTGAGATAAAGAAATTTTTCGATATTTATATAGGACCACTCAAAAATCTTGAAAATCCGCGTCCAGATGCATACAGACTTGTGTATCCTAAATCTAAGAAGTTGTTTGCATTACTCAGTATCACTGAACTGAAAGCTTACAGACATGATCGATTAGTATCTAATAGTTTTTGTTTCCTTTTCTTTTTCTATTGTCAGAACTGTAGTAGGTAAGATGATGTTATTTCTAAAGTTCTGTCTTATCTATTGACTGAGTTTAAATCTATGATACAATATACTTGCAGGTTTATACAACTATATAATTATGTTTTGTAATATATCTGTGCTTTAGAATTTGATACATATGTGCCATGATACTAAATGAGTAGATCCTTTTAGTTTTGAATGGGAAAATGCCATGAAATATCTAGTAATAAATGTTTATATTTTGTACTGTAAAAATTAGGAATAGTATCTTAGTATATCTGTGTGTATCACCTCACTAGCTCATTTTTCATTGAATTTAGCTCTGTTTATTGAAGTTTCATATGTGAACACTTTTTAATCCAGTCTGACATAAACCCTGTATATTTTTTATATACATATAAATAGGCAGAGCATTGCTGTGTGATGTGAGGAAGGTATTGAATAGCATATTTAGTACACACATCAATGTTGCCAAATTTGATGTGAATGCTAGACAGGAAGTAAGCTATCAATTGGAGTGTGTGATGAGAACTCAAGGGAGTGAATGAGATGTGTAGGTGGATCCACTCCCCACACTTGTGTATGGCTATACCCTGTGGGTCCAGTTGCCTCACAAAGATGTAATGTACTAAAGCATCTGTCAACTACATCAGTGCTGTGACAGACTTTGTATCAATTGTCTTGTGACAGAACGTTCCACATCTCAAAATCTTAATACCATGTCCTGATATATGTTTAAAAGATGACTTGTTTAGTAAATTGTCAGCCAAGAAATTGTCATATATAAAGAATTCATGGAACTACTGTACTTACTACAAAAACCAATTTCTGCTATGGACAGTGTTAATCCACATATAGGTACGTTTTTTCAAGTAACGGGATTGACTTTCAAATACATTATGCAACTTTAAATCAGTATTTTTTTTTATCAATTATAAATGAATCTTCTAGATCTCTGTGTCGATAGGTTAGTTTTATGAACAATTAGCAAATAGTGTGAAAGACAGTATAACGAGACGTATACATGTCTGATTTTATACACTGATTTTGGTCCTCAAGCTACTCGACTTTGTCATCAATCAAAGCTATTTATGACTCTGATTACCTGTATTTATCCTGAGTACTGCAATATTGTACCTCACTGGAACTTGAGTTGTGGGCAAACTCATGCTTAACTCTGTTTAGGGTACCCTTGGTCATCACAACTGTGTTGGCATTCTCAAGGAGAGCGTGCAACTATTGATTGGGGCTAGATGCTTCTTATAATTACTCTTTACATATATTTTAACTTATTAATATGATTATGAACTTTATTCATTTTGTTGTGTTGAAACATTTTTGCTGGTCTGCACTCAAGTGTCATTTGGATTCATGGGTTGGTCCCCACATCATAAGCCTCGGCCCTAAAATTTTTTCATTATTTTCCCCTTTCATGAGTGAAAATATCCTTAAATACTACAGTTTATGTGGCTGATTGATTGTGTGTTATATTTCTACTCATGGTTGAGTATATTCTTCTGGTCTTTAACCCATCTTTGTGAATTTTTCGAGTTGGCTCACTCGTCACACATTTAGGCTCTGAATTTTTTCTCTTCTCTTTTGAAGATTTTGAAGGTGTGACCTTATAGTTGTAAACTCGCAACTAGTAATTCTAGTAATTTACATTGTCACTGCACTTATTTCTACAGTATAGTGTTGTATTTTTCACATGTTAACTGTATCTTCCCTCGATTCTTGGTAGAACAACATTATACTAAATGAAAAGCACTAGTTTGCTTTTGTTCTACTGTAGAACAAAAGCAAACTAATGCCTTTCATTTATTGTAGCTTTGACTTTGTATCATTTGTCTAGTGACAGAACATTCCACATCTGAAAATCTTAATACCATGTCCTGATATATGTTTAAATGATGACTTGTTTAGTAGATATTTTTCTTATGTTTTCTGTAATATTTTGTGTATCAGATACTGTACAGGCTTACCCTGAAATTAAAGTATGTCAATTGGACCCATGAGAACTTATAACGTCAAAAATTTCGGCTTCCAGAATCAGCCCCCTAGACATAAAGAAGGCTTACCCTGAAATTAAAGTATGTCAATTGGACCCATGAGAACTTATAACGTCAAAAATTTCGGCTTCCAGAATCAGCCCCCTAGACATAAAGAACTGGTGCCAATTTCAAGAAAAGAAGATAACTAAAAAGTTTATTGTAAATCTTACTCCACTTCTGTCATCCACCTACCATTCAGTCATGTAGTTACAGGTTATACCAACATCCATTTAATTTTCATTACAGTCATAATTATATCTTTCACTCTACTCTATTTTCAGATCCATTAGTTTGTTTTCCTGTTCTTCCCATTAATTCCTAATGAGCTCTCTCTTTCCATAAAAGATGCCCTGGAAGCTTAGTTTTTAAAAACTCAGTTTTATCAAAAGCATTTTAGGTAATTTTTTTCTTTTCTGTTGCTTCTTTTGCTATCCATGAAGTCCTTCTCTTCAAACTTAACCACTAGTCCTCAGGCTTTGTTGTGGATCTGTACTATTATCTTTACTAAATGTGGTTGCTGTAGCCACCAGAAAGATCGCGGGAGGCGCACATTGGAACGGCGCGTCACAGATGGTAGTTGCTGCAAGTAGAGTCCCGTCCACCAGAGGGCACGCGAGAATTCGGACGCGACCTCTGCTGACATAACAACAACAACAACAACAACAACTCCGGCAGCACGGGCCGGGCCCAGTCAGTTCACATCGGGCAGGTCTAGCAGACAGTTCCCGGTCTACACTAGGTGAAGTGCGATGGAAACGTGAATCATGTTACTACACAATTGGCGACGAGTAGGGTCGTTCTTTCGCATGTTGCGTCGTTCCGGTTTCGCAGCTTCTCCACGGCATGGAGGATTTGGTGCGGGTTTTGGTTGCGCAGCAGACGGAGCTCATGGCCACCATGAAACAAGTGCTTCCGGCGTTGCTCTCCACGCCGTCTGCTCCGGCGCAGTTCCCTCCTCCCTTTCCCCCGTATGACGAGATGGCGGAGGATTGGGACGCATATGAACATCGCCTTCGGCAGCATTTCCAGGCGTTTCATGTTGCCGATGCGGAGGTATGTCGTGCTCTCTTCTTGTCTTGGATATCTCCCTCGCTGTATCACGTTTTGCGGCAGCTAGCGCCGTTGCAGGAACCCTCGTCCTTGTCTTTTGATGCATTGTGTTCCTTGCTGTCTTCATATTATCGCCACCGCACACATGTTGTGGCGGCTAGGGTCGAGTTCTATCAATGCAAGAAACAGCCCCATCAGTCTTACCGGGCGTGTAAACAAAATTCCGGCCGCCGGCCCCTGTTGCCGTCCTGTGCGTCGTGCTATATACATCATGATCGGTCAGAGTGCCCCCAGCGTTGGGCCGTTTGTCGCAAATGTAATAAAAAAGGTCACATTGCTAAAGTTTGCCGCTCAGCCTCAAAAGAATTGAAGGTAGCAGGTGCAGAGGACATGGACGTTGACATTCAGGAAATTTCATCGGGCCAGGCTCCCGACGCATTGGCACGCAAACTCTTTATCGAGGTGTCGGTTCGGTCGCGCCAGTTACAACTGCAAGTAGATACGGGCGCGGCAGTTTCGTTGTTGAATGCACAAACTTATTCCGACCTTGGATCGCCCCCGTTGGCGCCAGTTTACCGGCGTCTACGCGGTTATGGTAAACAGTTCATTCCCTTGTTGGGACAATTCACTACCGACGTGACTTACAAATCAGTCACTCGGCCTATTACTTTTATTGTTGTCAGTGATGCGAGCTCCACTAACCTTTTTGGCCTGGATGCCTTTCAAGCTTTCGGTTTTTCTATCGCTGACGCCATACAGTTGGTCTCCAAAGACGTTCCCTATCAATCATTGGAATCTTTGATCTCAGACTTTCCAGATATTTTTGAGGAGGGCCTGGGGCGTGTTTCAGATTTTGAAGCTCACTTAACGTTGAAGGCGTCAGCTCGCCCGCGTTTTCTACGCGCAAGGCAGATTGCCTTGGCTCTCCGCCCTCTATTAAAGGAAGAGCTAGACCGGCTGACAGCCCTAGGGGTCGTTCTTCCCATTTCTTCCAGTGAGTGGGCTTCGCCCCTCGTTATTGTAAGGAAGCCCTCGGGAAAATTACGTCTTTGTGGCGATTTCAAGGCCACCATTAATTCACAATTGGTGGTGGACACCTATCCTTTGCCTCGTGCTGATGAATTGTTCTCCGCTGTGGCGGGAGGCCAATATTTTTCGAAAATCGATCTGTCGGAGGCTTATCATCAGATACCACTTGATGAGGACTCCAAAGGGCTGGCGGTCGTCAACACTCCGTTTGGCCTTTACCAATACCAGCGGTTGGCCTTTGGAATATCCAGTGCCCCGGCGATATTCCAGCGTTATCTTGAGCATGTCACGTCAACATTCCCTCATTGTATTATTTACCTGGATGACATAATTGTCACAGGCCGCAGCACGAAGGAACACTTGCACAACCTTCGCACCCTCTTTCTCAAATTCAGGTCTGTGGGCTTGCGTTGCAACCTGCATAAGTCAACCTTCTTCCAACCGTCCAGCCACTAGGAAGTTTGGTCCAAGGTATCGTCAACCTTCCTTGGCCCGCTTCGCTGAAAGAGTTACAAGCTTTTTTAGGCAAGATAGCCTATTACCACTGGTTCATTCCCAGGGCTTTCACTATAGCCCACCCCCTGTACTGCCTTCTGCACAAGGGTGTTCCTTTTGATTGGTCGCCTGCATGCGAGTGAGCATTCACCTCGTTGAAGGGCCTCCTCACGTCAGCCCCTTGTTTGGCTACTTTTGATCCCCATAAGCCGTTGGTCCTGGCTACAGACGCTTCGCAGTATGGGGTGGGGGCGGTCCTGGCCCATCGCAACGCAGATGGTTCCGAGCAACCACTGGCGTTTGCGTCTAAAACGCTTAGTCCCGCGCAGGCCCATTACTCCCAGGTGGAAAAAGAGGCTTTGGCCATTGTCTACGCTGTTACCAAGTTTCACCCTTTCTTGTATGGCACGAAGTTTCAGTTAATCACTGACCATAAGCCGTTAATATCGTTATTTGGCCCTGCCTCTCAGATTCCGGATAGGGCGGCCCACAGACTACAGCGCTGGGCCTTGTTCCTCTCTAAGTTCCATTGTGACATTCATTTTCGCCCTACAGGACAGCATGCCAACGCCGACGCTCTTTCCCGCCTTCCGGTGGGCCCGGATCCTACGTTCGATCGAGAGGAGATTATGTGTTTTCATTTGGATGTGGTGTCCCGCCACGCAGTTGATGGCTTCCCATTCACTAGTTCTCGAGTCGCCAGGGAAACGGCGGCTGACCCGGTTCTCCGGCAAGTAGTTCGCCTCATTCAGCAGGGGTGGTCTTCCCACCCTCCGGGCCGGGCCTCGGACCCTCTTCGTAATTATATTCTTCTACGAGACCGCCTCTCGGTCTTGGAAGGAGTTCTCCTTCTGGCTACCGATGATACAGCTCCTCGCGTGGTTGTTCCTGCAGGTTTACGAAGGGAGGTCCTCACGTTATTACATGCGGGGCAGTGGGGTGTTTCTCGTACTAAAACCTTGGCTCGCAGACATGTGCACTGGCCCGGTATTGACAGAGAAATTGAGCACTTGGTGGCCGCCTGTTCCCCGTGTGCGAGCCAACAAGCATCTCCCAGGGCAGCATTCTCTTCATGGCCGCCGGCAACCCAAGCATGGGAACGTGTTCACATCGATTTTGCGGGCCCGTTTCTCAATGGCTTTTGGCTCATTGTCATTGATGCTTATTCCCGATTCCCATATGTGGTTCGCTGCTCCTCAACCACTTCAGAAGTTGCAATCCAGGCACCAGCAAAAATCTTTTCTGTGGAAGGTCTGCCAATCACCCTGGTCTCGGACAATGGACCGCAGTTTATTTCGCAGACCTTCCAGGATTTTTGTAGGCGCTTCGGTATTCGGCACGTTTGCTCTCCCCCCTTCCATCCACAATCGAATGGGGAAGCCGAGCGCATGGTGCGCACATTTAAGATGCAGATGAAAAAGTATGTGCACGAATTTCCTGTGGAGGAAGCATTGACGTTTTTCTTGACGGCATACCGGACCACACCCATGGGAGAACGCAGCCCCGCAGAGCTCCTCCATGGGCGTCAACCTAGGACTCTGCTGCACCTCCTCCGGCCTGGTCCTCGCCAGTCTTCACAAAATGGAGTGCCTGGCTTTCCAGTGGGTATGTCAGTCTGGGCCCGTGGGTTTGGTCGCAATCCACGCTGGATACCGGCGGTGGTCCTGTGCCGACATGGCCGCCGGCTCTATACCTTGCAGGCGGGGGACCGGGTGGTACGTCGTCACCAAAATCAGCTACGTCCACGTTCGGGCACCCACCCTCCGACCTCTCGGACACCGGCTTCCCCATTGCCGGCACCTGTGTTGGTTTCACAGGGGACGTTACCTCCTCTCCCCACTGTAACTCTGCCGCACTGCGATGGTTCTCAGCCTTGGCAGCCTCCAGTAGCTCCAGCACCGGCATCACCATCGTTCGAGAGGCCACAGCAAGAGCCGGCCCTCCTAGCAGGCCCGGTTTCTCAGGAGGCTGGTTCACCTGGGGTCATCCCTTCCCCCTCGTCCCCGCCACTGGGTCTTGCCCCTCCTGAGGTGGTACAGGATCCGGCGTTCGACAGCTTGTTGCCCGTTCTGTCCCGGGCTCCGGTTGTGGGATGACGGGGGCCTCTTCGTGTGGGTCACTTCCAGCCGTATTCAAAGGTTCCGGCTCGAGGGTTGGCAGATCCCCTCGACTCCGGCCATCCAATGGATGTGGAGGTCATCGCTCCGGCCTGACGCTCCACCTTCCGACGCAGTGGATCACAGTGGCTGCACCCCCCGAAGGAGGAGGAGTGCTGTAACCACCAGAAAGATCGCGGGAGGCGCACATTGGCACGGCGCGTCACGGACGGTAGTTGCTGCAAGTAGAGTCCCGTCCACCAGAGGGCACGCGAGAATTCGGACGGGACCTCTGCCGGCATAACAACAACAACAACAACAACAACAACAACAACAACAACAACTCCGGCAGCACGGGCCGGGCCCAGTCAGTTCACATTGGGCAGGTCTAGCAGACAGTTCCCGGTCTACACTAGGTGAAGTGCGACGGAAACGTGAATCGTGTTACTACAGTGGTTTACACAATTTTTTAATATTACTATAATTATTGTCAGCTTTCTGTATTTACTTGTTTCACACAGTGTTGAATTTCACATGCATTATAAAAAGAAACTTCTTGAGCAAAAATGATATGGATCATCAGATGACTACAACTACTCCCTAATCTCCTCAGCAGAATGGGCTGACAGAGCATATGATTGAAACATTGGTGGAAAGTGTATGTTATTTGGTGGTGGTTTACCTTAACAGTTCTGGACAGGGGCGACAGCAGCAGCTGCCTATATTAAAAATAGGTCACCTAGCAAAATGATTGATGAAAAGACACATTTGGAGGCATGGTTTGGCATGAAACCTAATTTACCACACAAGAAAATGTTTGTAGGGTTGCCACAAGTTTCCCCAAGTGCAATTCCCTGATATTTCCCTGATTTCCAGACAAGTTTTAGCATTTTCACTGATAAATTTTGAGCTGTCAAAGGTAAGTAAAGACATAAGCTGACAAAAAAATAATGTAAGGACTTCTGTATTCAAAAATTTAAGTACTAACATCTTTTGGAATGAGTTGTTTTTAGATGGAGAAGGCAGGCCAAATGGTGTACTTGTTTCATTAAGAGCACTGTTGTTATTTTATTTCAATCAAATGACTCACATTTGGTGACAAAAATATGCATTTCCTTTGAGTCGCAAGATAGATTTAAAATACCTTCACTGATTTCAGAAATAACGTCAGACGAAGGCAAGCCTCTTGAAAGAAGTTTGTAAGGCAAGGAAGAGTTATGTAAACCAACAATACTGGTGACCACTAATAAAATGTTGGTTCAACCATGTTGGTTTTTGTCAGTTATTACCCACTGTGTTATGTCTATTATTTTACAGGCATTGTTTCATTGTTCTTTCGAGAAACACATGAGTACATAGTGTACAAACTGCCAGTGACTGCCATAATTTTCTTCTTCTATCATCCATACTTTCTAATATATAAATTATATTCAAAGTGACAAAATGTATTGGAATAAGTAAAACATATATAAAACACCAGCTGTACAATGTACTTGCGGTAAGACAACGACACTTCCTGAAATCCATCACCCATAGCCTCTGCCATGGCGAGGACAATAGTCCTGGGCCCTTGGATAAACCATGAAAATCCACTGCATTATGCCACACACAAACACACCCAGCCTGTAGGCAAATCAGTGAAACTAGATCCAACAGGCAGGGCTTGCACATTGGTGGGAAATGACAGTCTTCAGACAGGCAGACCCAATCCGTTAAAGATACCCGCAGAAATGGCCTGTGGTTTTGGCCCATTGTGGAAGTCCACTCATGTAACCAGCTATTCACATGTCCAGTCACCATGTTGATGAAATGAGATTGCAGTGATCAATCCATGTAACAGATAACTTGCGCAAATACTATGAGAATCAATACTAATGAGGACAGATAGCAATGCACCATAAGAATGATCGCTCAATCGCAGACAGGCAAGTAGAAAAGACAATCACACTGTCACAACGAAATTTTTGACCACAGTATTTGTCAGAAAACAAGAGCACACACACACACACACATTCACACAATCACTCAGACACAACTCATGCACACATGACTGCCCTCTCCAGCCACTGCATCAACAATCTCTGAGAATTAGATGCAAACAAACCTCTCCTCGCACCTCCCTGCCTCTGGTCCACACCTGCGTGGCTAGTGGCAAGAAGTGGTGGCAGCACTGACTGCAAGCTGAGGGGAGTGGTAGAAAGGGGAGAAGCAGTAACAATGAGGGACTAGGGAAGTGGGGCACATACTCAGCTGCATCCAGCAGGGATGATGCATGACATCTCAGTAAACAAACCATTTCAACTACTGAGACAAAAACAAGATTTTTCCAGTCTTTCTTTCTTTTAGATTTCCATGATATTCCCTTCCTTTCCCCGACATGTTTGAAATTCCCTGATGTTCCCTGATTTCTGAAACTTGTGGCAACCCTGGTTTGGCCCAGACATTAAAACCATTTGAAGAACTTAAAGTGAAAAAGTCAGGAGAGAATATAGATTAAAGTCAGACACTGCATGATTTTATGAGTGGTGATAACAGTTCAGCTAATTTGGATGAAGATTACATTTCTGATGTGTGAATATCGACAGATACTCCAAGAAAAGATTGCAGCTACACTGACATAAAAAGACTTTTCATTACGGAAAGAAAGGGGTGGATAATCACAGATTATTTTGTGCAGTTCCATTTCTGAATGACTTTGACTGTTAAAGAATGTTTATCATCTGCTCATAGTGGTCAGTGGAAGCAAGCTAAGGGTTGAGAATATGACACCTTCATAAAAAATAAAACATGATCATTGGTACACCTTCATCAAGGAAAAAAGTTTTCTTTGTAAGTGAATATTTAAAAATAAGGTCAAAGGAAAGGGAGAAATAACTCAATGCAAAGCTAGATTAGTGAGTAAAGGACCTATTCAAAGAAAAGGTGCTGATTAAGATGAAGCCCACTCATCAGTTGTAAGGAACACTTGGGTTTATTACCTGTGTGCTTTAGCTGCACTAAATAATATAGATGTTAATCAAATGGATGCAGTAAGTGTATTTTTGTAGCAGGACATTGACACAAAAATTTACACATCACAACCAGAAATGTACTCTGAATGGGCCCAATTACGTCTGTTTCGTAAGTCTCTGTACGGTCTAAAACAGACTAACTGAAGGTGGAATCTGAAGTTGAATAATATACTGCTTGAAATGGGATTCAAAAGGTTAAGAATTGATCATTGTATACATGATTCTGTCAACTGATCAATGATATTACTACTTGTAGTGTAGGTAGGCATTATAACAATTTTTGCTAATCCTCAGTGAAACAAATTGCAAATCAAAAAAAGCAAAAAGATAAATTTGGCATGAAGGATATTGGTGAAGTGAAGCAATGCACTGGCAGGAACATGCTCAGCAATCGTGAAACAGGCGGGGTGAAGCTACATCAGAAGAATTACCGGTACATCAATGAAGCACTGAATCATTTTTTAATGTCAGATTGCGGACCTCTTCAAACTCCCACTGAAGTGGATGCAAAACATTATAAAAACCATACTGAAAGAAAGCACAAGATATCCTAAATAGACGAGTGATAAGATGCCTGTCATATCTTGCACAAATGAGAAGATCTGATATTTCATACACTGTAAACAAGTTAAATCAACGCTGCAATGATCCAGAAAGCAACAATGGGAGGCTGTCAAACGAGTTTTAATGTATCTTCAAAGAATCACAGATCAGCAACTATGTTTTGCAACAGAAGACTTCACAAAAGTAGCTGATTATTGTTATTCTGACTGTGTAAATGATCCAATAGGTAGGAAGTCTACTACTGACAACATTTTTTTTCTGTTCTATAAAGGCAGTTTTATATGGAATATGTGTAAACTGCTGCACTTTCTATGGCAAAGGCAAAATATATGGTGTTGACTTCAGTAGTTAAGGCAACTTCGTGGTTTCAACAAGTACAAACTAAACTTGGTCAATGAGAGAATGATGCACTAGTCATGTATTGTGACAGTCAAAGTGCAATAAAACTGGCACCTACAGCCTGCTATCATCCAAGGATGAAGAATAAAAATATCTGTCTACACGTTCTCAGGGAAAATGTTAGGAGGTTGGGAATTAAGTTTGTGGTCATGAAACATTGTGACATGGTGGCTGATAGTCTGACTAAAAGATAATATAAAAAACATTTGTAAAATGTCAAAATAAATAGTTTGCATTTTCGTGGAGCTTGTAGGCACTAGACTGCAAACTTTTTATGTTCTCACAATCTCTCACGAGATTACAACAAACATACAAATATTCACTTGCTTTGAGATTATTTAAAGTGTTATGTACAATCTCTGAAGTTATTTAAGTTACATATTCTGTCATTGTATTTACCTGTAAAAAAGACTTTTCTTTTCAACTACATATAACACCATAAATTTTCTTCAACATGATGGGAAGACAAAAAATTGTGACGTGTTCGAAAAGTACCCAAGCTTCAAGCGCTGACAGATAGCACTGAAGTTGAAATCGTTATAGGAACAGAAAGCTGGCTAAAGCCGGAGATAAATTCGGCCAAAATTTTCATAGAAGTGCAAACTATGTTCAGAAAGGATGGATTAAATAAAAGTAGGTGGTGGTGTGTTTTGTCTGTTGGTAGTAGTTTATCTTGTAGTGAAGTTGAAATAGATAGTTCCTGCGAATTACTAGGGGTAGAGTTTATACTCAACAGCCGCACCAAAATAATAATTGGCTCCTTCTACCAACACCCTGACTCAGACGATATAATAGCTGAATGGTTCAAAGAAAACTTGAATCTCATTACAAATAAGTACCCCACTCATACAGTTATAATTGGTGAAGACTTCAATCTACCCTCGATTTGTTGTTGAAAAAACATGTTCAAAGCCAGTGGAAGACAGAAAACATTTTCCAAAATTGTACTAAATGCTTTCTTTGTACTAAATGCTTACTTTGAACAATTAGTTCGTGACCCCACACAAACTGCTAACGGTTGCGAAAACACACTTGACCTCTTAGCCACAAATAATCCTGATCTAATAGAGAGCATCAGTGACAGATACAGGGATTAGTGAACATAAGGTGATTGTAGCGAAGTTCAAAACCGTATCAGCAAAAACCACTAAAAATAAATGCAAAATATATCAATTTAAAACAGCAGATAAAAATTTGCTTGATGCCTTCCTAAGAGACAGTCTCCATTCCTTCCAAGATCATTATGTAAGTGCAGACCACATATGGCTCAAATTCTAAAATACAGTATCAACGGCAATAGATAGATTCATACCACAAAAGTTAATAAGAGACGGGACTGATCCACCATGGTACACAAACATATCAGAACACTGTTGCAGAAGCAAAGAAAAAAGCATGCTAAATTCAGAAGAACGCAAAATCCCCAAGACTGACTAAGTTTCACGGAAGCTCAAAATTTAGTGTGGGCGTTAATGCGAGATGCTTTTAATAGTTTCCACAATGAAACATTGTCTCAAAACATGATAGAAAATACAAAGAGATTCTGGTCGTATGAAAAGTACACTAGTGGCAAAAAACAGTCAATACTGTCACTGTTTGATAGCAATGGAAATGTTACCGATGATGGAGCCACTAAAGCGAAGATACTAAATACAGTTATCCATAATTCCTTCACAAAAGAAGACGAAGTAAATATTCCAGAATTTCGGTCCTTCCAATCAGGTTCCTCTCAGAGTATGCAGACACAATAGCGCCTTTCTTAGCAATCACATACAACTGCTCACTTGATGAAAGGACTGTTCCCAAAGACTGGAAAATAGCACAGGTCACACCAATATTCAAGAAAGGAATTAGGAGTAACCCACTGAATTACAGACCCATATCACTGACCTCAATTTGCAGTAGGATTTTGGAGCATATATTGTACTCGAACATTATGAATCACCTTGAAGAAAATCACTTATTGATACATAACCAACATGGATTCAGAAAATATCATTCTTGTGCAACACAGCTAGTTCTTTATTCCCATGAAGTAATGGGTGCTGTCGACAAGGGATCTCAGATCGATTCCATATTTCTATATTTCCAGAAGGCTTTTCATACCATTCCTCACAAGGGACTATTAACCAAATTACGCGCATATGGAGTATCGCCTCAGTTGTGTGACTGGATTCGTGATTTCCTCTCAGAGAGGTCACATTTCATAGTGATGGATGGTAAATAATCAAGCAGAACAGAAGTGATATCTGGTGTTCTGCAAGGTAGTGTCATAGGCCCTCTGCTGTTCCTGATTTACATAATGATCTAGGTGATCATCTGAGCAGCCCCCTTAGATTGTTTGCATATGACGCTGTAATTTACTGTAAAGTAAAATCATCAGACGATCAATTCCAATTACAAAATGATCTAGAGAGAATTTCTGTATGGTGCGGAAAATGGCAACTGGCACAAAACAAAGAAAAGTGCAAGGTCATCCACATAGGTGCTAAAGAAATCTGATAAATTTTGGGTATACGATAAATTGCACAAATCTAAGGACTGTCAATTCGACTAAATACCTAGGAATTACAAACACGGGCAACTTAAATTAGAAAGACCACATAGATAATATTGTGGGGAAGGCGAAACAAAGACTGTGCTTTGTTGGCAAAACACTTAGAAGATGTAACAAACCCACTAAAAAGACAGCCTACATTACGGTTGTCTGTCCTCTGCTGTAATATTGCTGCACAGTATGGGATCCTTACCAGGTAGGATTGACAGAGGACATCAAAAAAGTGCAAATAAGAGCAGCTCATTTTGTGTTATCAAGCAATAGGGGTGAGAGTGTCACTGATATGATAACATGAGTTGGGGTGCCAGTCACTGTAACAAAGGCAGTTTTCTTTGCGGCGAGATCTACTTACAAAATTTCAATCACCAACTTTCTCTTCCGAATGCGAAAATATTTTGTTGACACCCACCTACGTAGGGAAAAATGATCATCATAATAAAATAAGAGAAATAGGAGCTCGAACGGAAAGATTTAGATGTTCCTTTCTCCCATGTGCCATTCGAGAGTGGAATGATAGAGAAGTAGTATGAAAATGGTTCAATAAACCCTCTGTCAGGCACTTACGTGTGAATTGCCGAGTAACCACGTAGATGTAGATGTTTCTATGAGTTGCAGACGTGCAGTATGGAAATTTTGAGAAAGCTGCATTGGCAAGCACTTGACGAAAGACATCAACTACACCACGATAGCCTACATGTAAAGTTTTAAGGACCAATATTAAGTGAGGAATCCAGGAAATACCACGGTTCCTCATTTATTGCCCCCATATGGACTACAAAGACAATATTAGACTAGTGACACTGTGCACAGAGGCTTTTAAGCTGTCACTGTTCCATGCTCTATGCGCAAATAGAAAGGATGGAACTGTAATATGTGGTACATTGGGAAGTACCCTTTATACCCTTTACCATGTACTTCGCAGTTGTTTGCAGAGTATGGATGGAGATCTGATAATTTTGTTGGGAAGCAATAAACTTTCACGTGTTTTGCTGTAATGTTCTGTAAATTGTAATCAAAGCAGAAGATTGAAAACAACACCATACAACTAGTTGTTTGACACATAATCCACTATGGTTCCACTAAGAAACAAGGTATTTTACATGATCTAATGATTTGATGACTAAAAGTGTGTGGAATGCATGTGCAAACTTCCCACTTCTCTTATACGAGTTGACTTACTTGGTGTACACAGCCAACCTTCTTCTCTGGATAGCCAGCTTCTAGAATATCTATAAACTACTTCTCTGAAGAATGGTGCTAGTTACAAATGACTCTCTCTCTACTTGTGAAATAATTATGTACTTGAAGAATACTTTTCAATAACTATTATTATATTTGAACTTCATAAAGAATGAAATTCATACTTCACACATAAGCATTGAACTTCTTGTACGTCACTCGTATCGTCTCACACATTAGAAACAGATTTAAGTAGATTTAGCAGAGTTGGCTTAACTACAACAACTCTATTACAAACAAATCATAAAATACGTCTTGCCTCCAGCAAGTCTAAGATATGAGATTTTTTTCAGACTTCAGGATCTCAATTGTTCTTGTTATTTATAACAATGGTCACTGATACGATTATCACAGAATAACCTAGAAGTTCAAAGGTTCTTCTGTGTACTTTCACTAGAACTTCCATGGATCGGCCGACAAATACTTGTCGGTGCCGTTTGTCTTCCGCGTCTACCTTCTGCTAGTGACTGATTTCACACCTGCACACACAATCATCTGACATGCAGTAGCTAGGATTCTAGCATCCCACTCTCACATCTAAAATATTCTGTGTTCGATATGGTAGAAGGCCGAGTGGTTCTAGAATTTACGCATAAATTCTCGAAACACTACAATGTGTTGTCTTTCTTTTTCTCTGTTTTTGTTGCTCTGTCGTGTTACACATCACTCCACAAGACTGATGAGTAACTCTGTGTATTCCTTACTGACAAATGATACTTGCAAATGAAAGAATGATACAAAAAATGATTATATAGGGGAGTACAACTATTGAGTAGATTTACAGCCTTATGTGTATGTGGAGAACCAGGCCAAGTGACAAGCCACGTCTTCAACATGAGATGGCAATCATAGTAACTGCGTGAGAGGAAGTACCTGCACAATCACAATATTGAAGCTCTTTGAATCACTGACCTACATTGGAGATGTTGTGACAAAGCAAGCTGAGATCTCTTTACTCCCTCTTTTGTTTTGCCACCTGCCTCCTTAAATTCATTTTATTTTCATTTTTGCCTAATTACCATTGACATGCATGAGTATAATCTGCATTTCCATATAAGAGGAAGGTTCACCCTAAGCCTTAAGAAGTATAGCACCAGGTCTAATTTTGTGTTTAGTTTTGTGTATGCAATTAATTTCCTAATTTATTTTGACCATTCCTAGTTAGTATCCTTTGCTACACATCATTATAGGTTGAAATCAGTAATTATTTTGTGACTTAGATTCCATGGTTGACTTATAAACAACTATAAATTCTGTACTAATTATAAACATTTGGAAGAAGAACTACTAGGATTTTTAAAGTATTTATTTGGCTCTATTCAAAAACATATTAGCAAAGCCAGTCCCTAATTAATTCCAAAATAATTACCAGGTTTGTCAAGAGTCTTGTTTGTATAACTATATCTGTTGATTTCATTATTTAAACAAATAATTCGGCCTAACCTTTGAGGTAGAAGGAACTGTTAAAAAGAAGGAATTTTTCGATGTATTCAGTTAATTGAATGAGTCATGACTTAATTGTAATTTCTGTAACTTAAACATAGAATAATGTGTAGTTTCAGTGCCTATTATTGTGAGGATGTATAAACGACCAATTTTTGGTCCCAAGACAGTCATTCCATGGCTGATTTTCAGACGTGAAACGTGTAACACAAATAGGCCATGTGTCAGAACAATTAATGACAATGTCTGTTTAATTTATTTGGAAAATAGTGACACACACACCATATTATTCGGCAAGAACTGTGAACTGTATGATTAGGTTTTTACTGCTCATAGATGTTCAACAGCAAACTATTGTCGCAGTATGCTGATGTTGCCTGCAGCCTATTAATGACACTTATCAACATTTACCAATAGTGAATTGGCCATATAATTGTGCAATATGGTGAGGGGGAGTTGTGAACAGTGAAAGTAAAGAAATGTGAAATGCAATTGGGCAACTGTTGTGTTATAACGTCAAGTTTAATACATATACGAGGGCAGTTCAATAAGTAATGCAACACATTTTTTTTCTCGGCCAATTTTGGTTGAAAAAACCGGAAATTTCTTGTGGAATATTTTCAAACATTACCGCTTCGTCTCGTATAGTTTCATTGACTTCCGACAAGTGGCAGCGCTGTACGGAGCTGTTAAAATGGCGTCTGTAACGGATGTGCGTTGCAAACAACGGGCAGTGATCGAGTTTCTTTTGGCGGAAAACCAGGGCATCTCAGATATTCATAGGCGCTTGCAGAATGTCTACAGTGATCTGGCAGTGGACAAAAGCACGGTGAGTCGTTGGGCAAAGCGTGTGTCATCATCGCCGCAAGGTCAAGCAAGACTGTCTGATCTCCCGCGTGCGGGCCGGCCGTGCACAGCTGTGACTCCTGCAATGGCAGAGCGTGCGAACACACTCGTTCGAGATGATCGATGGATCACCATTAAACAACTCAGTGCTCAACTTGACATCTCTGTTGGTAGTGCTGTCACAATTGCTCACCAGTTGGGATATTCAAAGGTTTGTTCCCGCTGGGACCCTCGTTGTCTAACTGAACACCATAAAGAGCAAAGGAGAACCATCTGTGCGGAATTGCTTGCTCGTCATGTGGCTGAAGGTGACAATTTCTTGTCAAAGATTGTTACAGACAATGAAACATGGGTTCATCACTTCGAACCTGAAACAAAACGGCAATCAATGGAGTGGCGCCACACCCACTCCCCTACCAAGAAAAAGTTTAAAGCCATACCCTCAGCCGGTAAAGTCATGGTTACAGTCTTCTGGGACGCTGAAGGGTTTATTCTGTTCGATGTCCTTCCCCATGGTCAAACGATCAACTCTGAAATGTATTGCGCTACTCTTCAGAAATTGAAGAAACGACTTCAGCGTGTTCGTAGGCACAAAAATCTGAACGAACTTCTCCTTCTTCATGACAACGCAAGACCTTACACAAGTCTTCGCACCCGAGAGGAGCTCACAAAACTTCAGTGGACTGTTCTTCCTCATGCACCCTACAGCCCCGATCTCGCACCGTCGAATTTCCATATGTTTGGTCCAATGAAGGACGCAATCCGTGGGAGGCACTACGCGGATGATGAATATGTTATTGATGCAGTACGACGTTGGCTCCGACATCGACCTGTGGAATGGTACCGTGCAGGCATACAGGCCCATTTTTCAAGGTGGTGAAAGGCCGTAGCATTGAATGGAGATTACATTGAAAAATAGTGTTGTGTAGCTAAAAGATTGGGGAATAACCTGGTGTATTTCAATTCTGAATAAAACAACCCTTGTTTCAGAAAAAAAAATGTGTTGCATTACTTATTGAACTGCCCTCGTATTTCAGAACGACACAACACATATAAGTCACAGAGTAAGTTGACAAGCAAGACATGTGTACACGTTAGCATTCGAATGAGCACTGAGTCCCAGTCTAGCGGCCGCTGCTCGGCTGGCCGCTTAGGTGGTGCAGCTGCTGCATGGCCGAGCAGTGGGTTTGAGCATGATATGAGCTTCAAAGTCGTTTGCATGGCCTAACCCAGGAGAAAAAAGGGACAAAAATGTCGTCGACAAGGAATCCAGTTGAGCACAAGGAATAGCATCAGAGACAATATTGACAAAGTCATCTATGGAGAACCCAAAAACGCGAAAGGCATCGAAACCAAAAAGATTTTCTGCGTTGCTCTGGTCAACCACAAATATGGGAACAGTGCGAACGACGGATTTGTAAGATACCTCAGCCTTAAATTGTCCCAAGAGAGAAATCTTCTGTTTATTGTATGTCCGTAATTGCCGAGTGACAGGTGATAGAAGTGGAGAACCGAACTGAAGATACGTCTGAGAATTAATTATAGTGGCAGCAGAACCGGTATCCACTTGCATGCGAACATCTCGACCAAAGATTTGGACAGTGAGGAATAACTTCCCTGAAAGGGAAGAAGTGCAACTGACAGACAACACAGAATCAGAATCAGTGTCATGTTCATGAACATCATGTATGCGGTCAGATTAGCAAACGGAAGACACATGACCTTTCTTTCTGCAATTGTGACACACAGCCCAACGTTGGGGACAACCCTCGCGTGAATGTTTCGTAAAACATCACGGACATGAAGGAAGTTGCCGGGGGTTTTGCTGCAGTTTCTTAGCGGGTTGTTTACGGCTAGGCCGAGGCTGCGCGTGGGAGCGCACTGCGGCCACATCAGCCGGCAGGGACACGCCGCACGCATCGTCAACAGCGCACAGAGGTTGTATTTCCCCGACATCACCCCACGCCTCTATTTGCGCCCCAGCGGCGCGAGAAATTTCAAAAAACTGCGCAATGGAGAGAACTTCATCTAGAGTCAGATTCGCCAACTGAAGGGCACGTTGCCGAACTTCTTTGTCGGGCGCCGACCGGATAATAGCATCCCGTACCATGGAATCGGCATAGGATTCTTTGTGAACGTCAGTAACAAATTGACACTTTCGACTGAGGCTGTGAAGTTCAGCAGCCTAAGCGCGATAGGATTGATGTGGCTGTTTTTGACAACGAGAGGCAACCACATGCGTTTGCTTTTGAAAATAGACAGACAGAAGTGAGCACATTTCAGCAAAGGACAGAGACGCAGGATCCTTCAAAGGAGCCAATTGCGACAACAACCGATACATTTGAGGTGAAATCCAGGAAAGGAACAGACACTTACATGGTTGTTCGTCCGTGACATGAAATGCCAAGAAGTGCTGCAAAGACGTTTTTCATAATCAGACCAGTCTTCCGCCGTCTCGTCGTAAGGAGGAAAAGGAGGTATAGCCAACAACGAGAAATGCCCCGCATTTGACGCCGCGACGAAATCGCGAATCGCCGCTGTTAGAAGCGTTTGCTGTTCAAGGAGATTTTGCAATAGTTGCTCGACAGTAGCCATGGAACCCTGTGGGTCAACGGTGAAAAGGAAAAATCCACTACCTCTTCGCCAATTGTTATAACATCAAGTTTAACACACACATTTCAGAATGACACAACACATATAAGTCACAGAGTAAGTTGACAAGCAAGACATGTGTACACGTTAGCATTCGAATGAGCACTGAGTCCCAGTCTAGCGGCCGCTGCTCGGCTGGCCGCTTAGGTGGCGCAGCTGCTGCATGGTTGGCAGACAGCGCCGCACGTAGAGGACCTGCGTAATTTCACGGCGGTGCTTTGAACGATCGGCGAGTCACAACACTTTTCCCCCCTTAGAAATTGTTGCACTGGTCTTGATGGAGGTGACCTGGAGATGGCTAACATCCATAGGCATTGTTTGACTCGCCGTAAAGTCTCGAGGAGGAGGCTTCCTGTACGGACAGAAGTGTCCCCGATGATAACGGGTCGAGATGACAGGAGACGTAGGGGTCGAATCTGCTGGGGCCCCATGCACCAATTTGCCCATTGCGGCAAGTCCAGTTGATATGACAGGAGACATGGGAGATGTGTCGGCATCCGTTGGAGGAGGAGGCGAGTAGATTTGCTCTGACAGAGGATGGTCATCCGGTTCCTGCATGGGCACGTCTCCTGGTGGCATCTGTTCTTGTGCTGGCATCGCGATGACGGTAAGAGGGCTGCGTTGTGAGTATTGAGAGACGCCAAGATCTCAAGCGTCAGGTAGAGCCAAAGGTGGTGTAGCAGCATTCGGAACAGGCGTTGCTGGCACATGAGGCCGAAGCTGGTCCGAATGATGCATTGCAACACCCGTGTCTGTCTGGATTTCATACAGGTGTCTGCCACGGTGTCTTAAGATGCGGCCCGGGCTCCATTTTGGCCACCTGCCATATCCCCATACCCAGACGAGGTCGTCGGCAGTGAACCGGCCAAGTGAAGGCACCCGCGGCCGTGAGGTGGAAGGCCGTAGAAGATGAAGTAGCGTGCGGGGCTGTCGGCCATGTAAGAGCTCAGCCGGGCTGTGGTCACCCATGGGGGTGAAACGGTAAGACGCCAGAAACTGGAGAAGTGCATCATCAGCAGCAGAAGAAGGAGTTAGAAGTTTCCGCATCTGAGCCTTATATGTGTGGACCAGTCGTTCAGCCTCACCGTTGGATTGTGGATGGAACGGCGGGGCCGTGACATGCATAACACCGTGACGAGCACAAAAATCCGCAAATTCGGAAGAGGCAAATTGCGGACCATTATCAGTAACAAGAGTTGAGGGGAGGCCTTCCAAACAAAAAATGCGGGCGAGAGCACTGGTGGTTGCCGCGGTGGTAGGCGACGTGCAACCGACAATGAAAGGAAAGTTAGAGTAGGCGTCAATTACGAGGAGCCAATAAGTACCTAAAAAGGGTCCCGCAAAGTCAGCATGAATGCGCTCCCAGGGCTTCTCAGGCGAAGGCCACGGTGAAAAAGATGACTTCAGGGCAGCAGCCTGTGACGCACAACGGCCGCAGGCAGCGTCCATGTGTGCTATTTCAGAGTCGATGCCAGGCCAGTACACATGACGGCGCACCAGAGATATTGTGCGAGACACACCCCAGTGCCTTTGGTGAAGGAGGCGCAAGACCAAAGCACACAAAGATGCAGGTACCACAACACACGGCGAAGCATTGTCAGTGGAGAGGAGGATAACACCATCCCTAACCGTGAGGCCGTAGCGCAAAGCGTAGTAGTTCCGCAACGGATCAGAAGTCTTAGCGGACGGGCGGTCTGGCCAGCCCTTCTGAATACAGCGTAAAACCCGGGAGAGGGTAGGGTCAGAACTCGTAGCAGCCGCCAGCCTGTCCCCAGTCATGGGGAACCCGTTCACAACCCAATGATTGGCGAGTCACAACATGTTGGCTACATCATTTACAGTAGTGAGTGTTGAACTTCCACCCTCCCATTTTTCAGCCAGTGTAACAATTCAGTATGTCAACACCGAAAACTATCAACAAAGAAATAAAGCAGGCGAATGTCACAACGTGTATCATCCACAGAATAAATTAAGGAAAATTTGACAACAGCTGCATTGATGTGGAAAACAAAGGAATTGTGAAGTTACTCAACATTTTGAATTTTAAGCTTGTATGTAGTTTTTCTGAGCTAGATGTTATATATACAAAAAGTGTCAGAACAATTACTGAAGAGAAGTAGAAATGGTGAAATTACCTTTCCTCCTGACATAAATTATGCACGCACGAAAAGTAGTCCTAGACTGCTTCACCTAATGTTACAGTCAACAAAGAAGAAAAAGAAAAGCACAATAATATCCAATCTGCACTGACTGAAGTAAGTCAAGTCCAAAACTTCGAACTCAATGGGGAACACCACAACCACAGAAAGAGAGCTAAGTAGATAGCATTCTTGGTGTGTCCACTCCTTCATTACACTTTCTAGATGATGTTCTAATATATTTATCACATCAACAGGTATTTTGTGCAGTTCCATAGTTTCTTAAAGAGAAACAGCATATAGAGCTTCCTACACTTTGATGAAATAGTCTGCTTTTAAAATTATTATAATAAACAGATTTTTTGTTTATTACCATACCAGTGCCCATTAACCTATTCTAAAGCTACTCTTTAAATTGAATAAATGAGGAAACAATAGCTTTGGTTGTTTTATTATTTACTGTATTTCTCTATCCATGGAAACATGATGCAGGTTATGAGTTTGAAGTCATATTTATGGCTAGGTCTCACTTTAAATGTGCTGACAGTTATCGCTGTTTGCACTATTGTGTAGTAGTAATGATTTGATAGCTGATATAAATGGTTCAAGGGCATTATCGATCTATGAAAAATGCACATAATTTAAGGAATAAAATACAACAAGCTATATCTCAAAAGGATGGGTACACAGAACATTTATATGATGGTACACCAGAAGAACATTTATAACAACATATCAAGATCACATAATTTGAGCTGTCCATTGAAATAAAGTATTCCTGTGTCTGTACACTAGCTCACAAAACAGATCGTTACAGGAGATGAGTAGATTATCAGGAACACTTCAGCGACAGCAATAATATTCCTGAGCATGAGAATATTTCATGAAACCGAGGACACTCATTAACACTGTAACCAGGAGTGATGTTAAGCACACAACAACTAAAAGTGAACATACAGAAGCATATCAAATTTTACAAATCAAGGATTAAGCAACCACACAGAAATCATAAGGACACAAACAAAACATAGCGCCCCTGGTGGCTGGTGCAGAGACTGCTTGAAAGCTGTGATTCACTTGTTGCCACGCATACATGACCCTCCACCACCAAACATATATTACATCACTGGTTAGTGCTAATCTTACATGACGCCATGACCCATGTAGCAGATGCTACATCAGCTCCTTTCGTGGAAGTGGAGAACTGTCTTGGAGAAAATGCACATATCGACCAAACTGGGTTGTGTGTGCTTGTCGTTGTTCTGCATCAGCCACTTGTTGTAACTCCAGTGGAGGTTGTGGCATCATGATGCTGGACATATAATTTACAACACTGTGCAGCATCTGCATACTTCTTCTTAAGACATGATATGGGCCGATGTGAGGGGACTGCAAATGTGGCTTGACACTGACAGTCCAGAGCATGTCACGTGAGCAACTTTCTGAATTGTGATGCAACAAGTTGTTCGCATACCATGCCGGCATATGATGCCTGCAGGCCCTGGGAGGCCAGATCTGAGCAATGCAATCTTGTAACCCATGTAGGAAATATGGCTAGTCTTGTATTATTGTCTGTACAGAACTGACATCAACAAATTCTCAAGGTAGATGCAGTGCTTTGACATAGACTAATTCCATGGCCAAGTAATCAAAATCAGACTTATAAGTAGTTCATAGTCCATGGAAGACTATTGGAAGGGCAGATGACCAGGAAGTTTTGTGGCATATGAGTTCTTCCTCCAGGGGATGGTACCAACACTCATCATTCCATTCATACCATTACTGGTGGGATGGTAAATGGTGGTTTTGTTGTGTACGATTCCACAAAACTTTGCCAGCCATGCCAACAGATCAGATTCAAAACTGCCAGCCATGAACCATAGTTATGTGCAACAGGCGGCCGAATTTTGCTAGCTAAGCTAAGGTTTCCAAGGAGATAGTGTCCATTGGCACTGCTTCCACATAGTGCACAAAGTGATCTAACATGGTGAGCAAATACCCCTAACCATCTGACAGAGGAAGCGAGCCTACAATGTCAAAGTGTTCACGTGCAAAACAAAGATGCATCTATAAACTCACCGACTGGACCATGCACATGGTGGGACACCTTATAACACTGACATTACGGAAATGTGTGTGTCCACTCATGGTAATCTTTCTCCATCCCAGACCATATGAAATGTTGTTACACTAGGAAGAAGGTTGGATGAGCTCCAGGGTGGGACAGATTGTGAAGATTCTCGAAAACTTGTTGTCGAAATGTGGGTGGTAGGAATGGCTGTGAACTTCCTTGTGAAATATCACAGAACATTTGGACACTGTCGCTGCAAATGTTGACAAGTTGTTAACTTCAAAGCTGACATGGGATCACTGATGAAGGTCTGGAGCTTTTGGTCAGCCCAATGAGCCTTGGCCAGTTCCAAAAATCTACAATTCTTGTCACACTGTTGATGCATGAGAGATAATCAGCCACTACATTATTAATGCCAGAAATGTGTCTAATGTCTATAGAAAATTGGTAACCACTTCATTTGCAACTAGGAGTTCACAACCATATGCATTCCATTTCTGCTCTGATGGTGACAATTTCCATGTGGGGTATGCAAGCGGGTGCCACAAATCATCCAACAACTGCTCCAATGCATCACCAATAGCCATTTGACTTGAGTCTACCATAAATGCCAAGGGTGCGTCAAGCCTGGGGTGTACAAGGCATGCTGCATTCACCATACCTTGCTTTGTGACCTTGAAAGTGGAGCACATCTTCTCAGACCACTGCACTGTAGTGCTCCCTCTGAACTTCAGGCTGGTGACTGCCACATTTAACAGTTCCTGCTGTTCCACTGGGTATAGTAGGTGGCAGTGGTAAAAGTTTACCATCCCCAGGAACCAGTGGAATTCTTTAACTGTGATCGGTCTTGGTTTCTGCAGAACGGCTTTGACCTTCGCTGTTAATGGTGGGGAGAGTGGAAATGTTAAGGTGCTGGTAGTGATGGACCTTGGCAGCCTAACACGTGAGTACAAAGATAGGCAAAGCAAAATTTTAGGCTTTGCGAGATGGGATCGCTAAACCTCAGCCGTTTTGTGTCACATTCCATAAACAGAAAGTCATGAACTTCCTCTCAAAAAGCCAAAACAGAGTAATAATTGCTGTCTTTGGTACACCTTCCACCAACACAGGAATCTACATATAAACTTTGGCACAGTCCCAAACCTTGAACGTTGTAACTCTATGTAAAGCATAATTGTAGTCATGCAACAAAGACAAAGAGCACAGGTCTAGCAATGAGGGCACGTTGGTCACCACATGGGTGCTAAGCTCCCCTTTTCTTCAGAATGAGGTGAAGGATGGATGACCATGGGCTACTTGATGGACAGATTATCCCTCCTCTCAACAATGTGTCAAATTCAGCCTTGGCAATGGCCAGGTGAACGGGTGCAAAGTGCCTAGGCCAGCAAGATACCAGCAGACCATCTGTGGTTTCTATGTGGTTCATAGTATTGTGAGGTACTTGTTTAGGTGAATCTGGAGGTATGGACAACACATGGAATTGTCTTAGCAGGGCGCACTCCTCATTACAGACTTGTATCAGCTTGGCACCATACACAGCTGCATCGCAATGAAATCCTGCAGCTGACAGTCCAGGATCGCTGCTGACCAGCTGAGCGTTAGCCACATCCAGTATGAGATGGTCGTGTGCCATGAGATCAGCTCTTATAATGACCCCAGCAATGTCTGCTATGATGAAATCCTAGGTGAACAGGTGATGTAATCCCAAATTCAATTCAATCTGCAGTTTTCCCTATATGCAGATCGAAGAGTTATTAGTGGCAGACAAACAGAATGCTGTTGGTGGTCTGCAGCAGTGCACTGACATGTGAGATAAGATGCTCAAATCTGAACTAGTGTCTAGTAAGTACTTTTGTCACTGACGAACAGGCGTTGTGGCTCCATAGGAAAACCTGCTGCACCTATGACCAACTGCCACTGGCACTTGGGAACAAGCAGGGTGCTGTACATTTCTGTGTCTGAACGCTGAACTTACAGTGGTACCAACAGGTAAATTGTTCCATATTAAACAATGCAGCATTGGATGTCAAATGGCTCCGGAACCTCCTATGGTTAAACCCCCTACCATTTCCAGGACTACCTAGCGACAGAAGTGTGGCAATCTGTATACATAACACCTCTACCTTTGACACCTGCTGGTATCTTGCTGGCCAAGGCACTTGGCACCCAATCACCTGGCCATTGCCAAGGCTGAATTTGACACATTGTTGAGAGGAGGGATAATCTGCTATCAAGTAGCCCATGGTCATCCAGCTGTTAGCATGAGTGACATAAAAGTAGATATCTTAGGTGTTGCGAAACAACTCAAATCACTTAAGAAAGGTAAGTCTTCCAGTCCAGATGGTATACCAATCAGGTTCCTTTCAGAGTATGCAGACACAATAACACCTTTCTTAGCAATCATATACAACCGCTGACTTATTGAAAGGACTGTTCCTAAAGACTGGAAAATAGCACAGGTCACACCAATATTCAAGAAAGGAATTAGGAGTAACCCACTGAATTACAGACCCATGTCACTGACCTCAATTTGCAGTAGGATTTTGGAGCATATATTGTACTCGAACATTATGAATCACCTTGAAGAAAATCACTTATTGATACATAACCAACACCGATTCAGAAAATATCATTCCTGTGCAATACAGTTAGTTCTTTATTCCCATGAAGTAATGAGTTCTGTTGACAAGGGGTCTCAGATCAATTCCATATTCCTAGATTTCCAGAAGGCTTTTCATTCCATGCCTCACAAGGAACTATCAATCAAATTTCGTGCATATGGAGTATCACCTCAGTTGTGTGACTGGATTCATGATTTCCTCTCAGAGAGGTCACATTTCATAGTGATGGATGGTAAATAATCAAGCAGAACAGAAGTGATATCTGGTGTTCTGCAAGGTAGTGTCATAGGCCCTCTGCTGTTCCTGATTTACATAAATGATCTAGGTGATCATCTGAGCAGCCCCCTTAGATTATTTGCAGATGACGCTGTAATTTACCGTAGAGTAAAATCATCAAACGATCAATTCCAATTACAAAATGATCTAGAGAGAGTTTCTGTATGGTGCGGAAAATGGCAATTGGCACTAAACAAAGAAAAGTGCAAGGACATCCACATGGGTACTAAAAGAAATCCGATAAATTTTGGGTATACAATAAATCGCACAAATCTAAGGGCTGTCAATTCGACTAAATACCTAGGAATTACAAATACGGGCAACTTAAATTGGAAAGACCATATAGATAATATTGTGGGAAAGGCGAAACAAAGACTGCACTTTGTTGGCAGAACACTTAGAAGATGCAACAAACCCACTAAAAAGACAGCCTACATTACACTTGTCTGTCCTCTGCTGGAATATTTCTGCACAGTACGGGATCCTTACCAGGTAGGATTGACAGAGGACATCAAAAAAGTGCAAAGAAGAGTAGCTTGTTTCATGTTATCATGCAACTGGTGTGAGAGTGTCACTGATATGATACGTGAGTTGGGGTGCCAGTCACTGAAACAAAGGCTGTTTTCTTTGCAGCGAAATCTACTTACAAAATTTCAATCACCAACTTTCTCTTCCGAATGCGAAAATATTTTGTTGACACCCACCTACGTAGGGAGAAATAATCATCATATTAAAATGAGAGAAATCGGAGCTCAAACGGAAATATTTAGGTGTTCCTTTTTCGCACGTGCCATTCGAGAGTGGAATGGTAGAGAAGTAGTATGAAAATGGTTCGATGAACCCTATGCCAGGCACTTAAGTGTGTATTGCAGAGTAACGATGTAGATGTAGACACCAAGGATTCAAGATCTAGGCATGTGACTGGTGACTACTGATGTTCTACCTTCAGGCACAGTCACTGCACTAAACTGAGCACGTGTAATGACCTATCAAATGCAATCTGTGAGTCTGTTATGTTGTTCAATGATCTCTCTCTTTGTGACACCACAATTGTCTTGACTTGTGGCAGCAGTCAACTGCTCCATAGGGTGCATAGCAGCTTATCCGGAACAGTTACTGTAAATGACACAAATACCGTGACAGCTTGAGATCATCTACGTCCTCTTGCGCCAGTACCTCCCATATTCAATCCTCTTGTGATGATGCATCTCTCTGGATTAATTCCAGTTTAAGCTTCTTGAACAAGTTTTCCTGTGGTAGTGCAGTAATGACATCTTGAAGTTCTGCAACGAAATGGCAGTCAAGTTGGCACACAACAAGATCAAATTTCATAGAGTCAGCTGTGATTTCCGCATAGCAAAAGATTGCTTCCACTAATGTAAACCACAATAGTGGGTTCTTAGGCCTGAAGGGAGGCAAATGGACCACTAGTCTGGACACAGCTGGTTCATCCGTCATCTCATCAAGCAGTAAATTCAGCAGTGGTTTAGCCTTCTTCAGCCCATCTGATCGACCTTCAAAATAAAGTATACAGTCTTGGACTACAAATTGAGATGGATTAAAACTCTTTATTGATGAATAACTGGGTTTATTTACTAGCTCATGAAACATATTGTTACAGGAGACAAGTAGAAAATCAGGAATGATTTACCAATAACAATAATGTTCCTGAGCATAAAAAATACTATGCAAAATACAAGCTACTTATTACTACTGTAACCAGGAGTGACAGTAAGAATAGAACAACTATGCAGAACATACAAAAGCATACCAAAATTCACATTGCAAGGAGTTAACAACAGACAGAAATCATAAAAACATACACATAACACCGCACCCCTGGTGGATTGTGCAGAACAAAAAGGTGAAAAAAACACCACTGGAAAAATTTATGTACCTAAGCCATTAATACTATTGGCTACAAAAATTCCACCAAGGCACAGAATGCCATGGAGAAGGTGAGAACTAGTGCAAGTGACAGAAGTACTATACAGGTAGTATCGCTTGTTCAATAGATAACACATCAGACTGTAGTGATACCAGACACAGACAGCAGTACGTGACAAAGGAGGAGGTTTTAGAATGTGAGAAGACATAAGAAGAAATAACAAGGGAAAGTGTGAAGAAAGTTCTAAAGATGGCAGAAAGGAACAAGACTCCTGGTCCAGGAAATGACAGGATTCAATTCTTGAAATTTGGAAGTGAAAAGACAGTAGAATACTTGTGTGCATTATTTAACAAAAACAAGTTGAGGATATATACCTAAGAAACGGAAAATGTCTTGAACATATTTAAAAGGTGAACAAGATGTCTTGTTCAGAGTACAGAGGAATTAATATAATTCGCTCAGTAACAAAATTTTCTTTAGTATCCTTAAGGAAAAGATTGAAAAGAATATGAGAAATTTCTCAGAGACACAAAGTGTCTTTAGGGCTGGTAGATCATGTTTGTATAACATCCACTGTCTTAGATTAGCTGCAGAAAGGAACACAGTTACTAACAGGCACATGCACATCACATTTGTGGATTTACAAAAAGCACACAACAGCATCCTGAGATGTGAGAGCCCACCTGCCTTGAAGAGACTAAAAGTATAGGATAACTGGACCCAATATAGTTGCAAGAATATACAAAGAGACAGAGGCAAAAGTAAAAATGGGAAACAGAAATATTTACAACCACGAAAATCCTTAAACAATCCTGCAGTTTAACCTCATTACTTTTTATCATATACATAAATCAAGTGTTGGAGGCTTGGTACAAAAATGTTGGAAATGGATATGTTCGTTCAACAGATAGAATGCACCCACTACATTTTGCAGATGATCAAATAATTTTCACAAACAGCAGACAAGGTGTGGAACACGTGCTGGATAAAATGCAGACAAAATACACGAGATGAAGTCTGAAGATCAATTTAAAAAAAAATAATAAAAAAATACAGAGTAAATGTGTGCAGTAAACAAGGAGCAGATTTATTTCTCAGAGATGAAAAAATTCGAAAATGTTAGTATTTTAGATATTTAGGTTCTATTACGTCCAGTGGCGCCATCTGTGACAAAGACACTGAGACAAAGTTGTGGTGGGTGAACAAATGACCAAGTTCCAAAATGGATCGATTAGGAACTAAAGAATTAGTCATCAGACCAAAAACAGGATTCCACAGTATTACTGAGAATAAAGTTATGTCTGGTGTACAGATTTGGCCCCTTAAGAATAAAATAGGGAACAAGATTGAGACAGTAGAATTAGATTTTATGGGATGTGTTCAGATCATCATTGAAGATAAGATAAAAATATCTAAATGAAAGTAACACACTCCATAATGAGCACAGTGAGGAATAAAAGTCTTCAGTGGCTTGGGCATGTTACAAAAATGAGTAATGATGGGTGGTCTAAGACAGTGCTGATGTGGGTCCTGAGAGGAACTAAAAGGGAATGGCTACCATTGTTCATTGGAATTACACTATGCTACTATAAATGATTCATTCATTTTCAAAAAGTATTACATGTACTAACATGATTGCTGCATTAATAGAACCATAAACTCATCAAGTTTGCGGTATGCCCACCAGTACGCATTACAGTGCAGCACCTTGGCAAAACGATGACAAAATGAGAAAAGAGTTTTTGTGTGTTGGAATATATGAGATGTTTATCCATTATAACACTGTGTATGCATTTACAAGGAATTATAAAAAAGAACCGCCATGTAAACAGAGTACTGTTTGTTGGTATCAATAATTGGTGACACTGATTGTCCCTAGGAACAGAAAAGTACTGCTCAACCAAATGTGCCAGATGCAACTGCAAAGACAGTGAGGAAAAGCATAGTGCACAGTCCAAAAAAAGTCAATGGTCCGTGCAAGCCAAGAACTTGGAGTATGGCAGCTAACTGTGTGTAAGATTTTGCGACAGTGGCTACATTTCAGATTATACTGTTGGCAGCTCATGCAACAATTGAAACTGAAAGATTGTGGCTGGCACCGTCAACTTTGCATCACAATACAGGAACCATTTAACGATTAATAGTTCACCTCAAAGCTGATATTCAGTGATGAAGAAACTTCAACGCAGTTGGAAAGGTTAATCGCCACAATGTGAGAGTGTCGCAGACTGACAATCCTCATGAAATTGTGGCCCATCAACAAGATTTGCCGAAGGTTAATATTTTCTGTGCAATGTCACAGACAAGGATGTATGGACTGTTTTTCTCATGTGAGATGACCATGATGGGTACCTCTTACCTTGACATGTTTCAGTTGTGGTAATTTCTACAGGTGACTGTTGACTCTGAGAATTTCATCTTACAACAAGAGGGGGCACTTCATTATTGGTGCAACGGTGTTGGTTGCTACCTGGACGATGGACTTCCACACTGCTGAGTTGGGTGTAGTGGTGAAGATTATGTGACTTGGCAACCCAGGTCACCTAACCTAACACCTTGTTACTTTTTCCTTTGGGGTCACATTAGGACTGTGCTTACACTCCCTCATGACCAACAACTGGAGCAACTCAGAGAGCACATCAGCGCTGCTGTGACGACCACTGACAGGGTACTGCTACAAAATGTATGTAATGAATATAACTACAGCTTGTACATGTCTCATTTAACCAGAAGGGCATGTATAGAACCTTTGTAAAGTGCTAACTGCAAATTTGTTGAGTTTACAACTCTATTTATGCATCAATCCTATTTTTACATATAAGTAATGAGCTCCATTATGTATCATTGGTGTCTCAACTACCAGAGGTGGTGGACATTTCATCAGATGCCACAACTGTGTGGATGGCCAAAACCCACATATTCTTGATAATGAGCGCAATCATTCTGCCTATAGAAACCAGTATGTCATCCTGAATGGTGAATGTTCATCAGAGACAAATGATCTGACAGATAGGGTGACTAGCAATCTGCAACTGTTCACTGATGAGCACAAGAGTATGAGAAAGTGGTGTTTTTGAGTGATACAGGATGACTTACGCAGAATTTCTATTTGGTGTGATGAATGGCACCTTGCTCTAAATTTAGAAAACTCTAAGTTAATGCAGCTGAGCAGGAAAAGCAATACTGTAATGTTCAAATACAATATTAGTGGTATGCTGTTTGATGAGTCACATTGATTAAATATCTAGTGTAATGTTGCAAAGCGATATGAAATGGAACAAGCATGTACATGCGGTAATAGGGAAGGTGAATGTGCATCTACTGGGATAATTCTAGGAAAATATAGCACATCTATAAATGAGTCTATGCATAGAACACTAGTATGATCTATTCTTGAGTACTGCTTGACTGTTTGGGAACCCTGCCATGTCTGATTAAAGGAGAACATCAAAGCAATCAGAGGTGTGCTACTAATTTGTTACTGGTAGGTTTGACCAACATGCAAGTATTACAGAGATGGTTTGAGAATTCAAATGGAAATCCAGGAGGAAAGACAACATTCTTTTTTCAAAACAGTATTTTGAAAATTCAGAGAACCAGCATTTGCAGCTGAATTTGGAATGGTTCTACTGGCATCTTGATACATTTCATATACGGTCTACGAAAATCAGATAAGAGACATTTTGGGCTTGGACAGAGGTATACTGCCAGTCATTTTTCCCTTGCTCCATTTGTGACTGAAACAGGAAAGGGAATTACTATAATGGTCAAGGTACCCTCCACCAGGCACATTACTTTGGCTTGTGGAGTGTGTGTGTAGATGTATATAGCTGGAAGACATTCTGTCACATTTGCCTGGATTGTCTAAAGTTTCTTTAGATTCCTTTTTGCATAGCTCCTTCTGTGGTTCCCTTGACCATCAGGCATGCTATAGACTAAAAGTTGTAGGCATGTTCAATTATCTTTCTGTGAATAGTTCATTGATGTCTCCCAGCAGTTATCAGTAACAGTTTATGAACTCATATAAAAGGTCAATTTACATTCATTATGCTACATATGCATGTACAATGTTCCTTAATGTCATTGATGGCAACTTTGGTAAACTGTGTTTAATGTTCATTCATTCATTCCTCATGTTCTGTAGATCCTATCAAGTAAGAGGACCTTCAGGAATATGAAAGGGATGAAAACATGCATTAAGAAGACTAAGATATCACAGATACTTCATTGTACAGTGTATTAGCAACAGCTACATATAATCTAGAAAATTAGAAATAGAACCCTTACTCTGGAGAAAAGTTAGCTAAAAATAAAAAAAGAAAAGAGAGAGAGAGCGAAGAAGAAGAAGAAGAAGGAGAGAGAGAGAGAGAGAGAGAGAGAGAGAGAGAGAGAGAGAGAGAGTTACCTATAGCAGTACAGAGGCCTGTTCATAATACACTACCACTGCTCATGCTGCTATTCAATGTACACTGCTACTTCCCATGTAGCTAAGAGCACTTTTCAGTCCTTTAAGCTAAATTATCAGATTAGTAGGAGTGCCTAATGAGGAATGTTTTTAATGTTCTTTTGAATCGCAGTTTCTTTCGTTCTGTTGGATAGATGCATTATGAATACATTAGCATTATCACTCAAAACCTTAGAGAATGTGGCAAAGACTACATGAAAATTATTTTGCCTTTTCTACTGTGACTGTTTAAATCCCGTTCAGCAGGAAGAGGATTGCATTGTGGGCAACAAAAATCTTTACAGAGTAAATGTTCTGGGAAGTGAGTGTAGGGAATTTTGAGGCCCTTAATGAGACCGCTACAAGTTGTACATTATGGTATTATCCTACTGCAATTAAAATATGCATGTGTGAAACCACTTTAAATGAAATACGACATTCATATGTTGTGCAAGTCAGTCTCATTTGAGCCACTGGAGTGCAGCACTGGGTGACAGATTAAAGTGATTGGCTTGTGACTACCAAGACTGTTGAGAG
Source organism: Schistocerca piceifrons (assembly GCF_021461385.2). Classification (NCBI taxonomy): domain Eukaryota; kingdom Metazoa; phylum Arthropoda; class Insecta; order Orthoptera; family Acrididae; genus Schistocerca; species Schistocerca piceifrons. The sequence goes on along the minus strand of NC_060144.1, from coordinate 410,072,569 downwards.
AAGTGAGAATGGTTAATTACAGCTTTTCATTAATTGATTTAATATTTGGCTCTTTGTTTTTATTCTTTAAGGAAGTAAACTTGAAGTAAAATTAACTTTTGAAATTGAAATGTAGTCAGCACATTTACATTGGTAAAATAACAACAAAATTATGGAAATGCAAAATATTGTTGACGATAATTAGGCAATTATTTTATGACTGTATGAATATTCAATAATGGATGACATATTGTCAGGAGAGATATTACAAATGCATTTATTGTAACAGTCTTAGTAGTTAACAGTCACACTTGATAACTAGTTTTGACCACATTTAATGATCATCTTCAGATCTAAAAATAAAATAAACATTAATAAATAACTACTTCTCCACATAAGGTAAATTGAAAGCATTTACAACCAAAAAAATCTTAAAATTGCACCCATAAAAGTAACAGCTCTGTAGTACATGTATGACAACATGCCATGGAATCTAGCATTTTACAAAATGCACTTTACATCATACAGTCCCATGTGTCTTGAGTCTTGGATGGAGGGAGACATGGGGGAGCAAATGCACTGACAATATACAGTACTAAAATGTAACAAAGATGTTGTCTAAGAGATGTAATACAATTACTTCAAAACTAAGAAGTTAAGGCAATGCACCAAACACTGACATATGAAATATCTTGTTAAAATTCATAATTAAACTAAAACACTGATCTAAAATGTTGAATGCATGCAAATTCACCAAGGGGCATCTGAGATGTATTTTCTGCTTGTGAACATTGGGCTCAGTCTTCCTGCAGCCTGGCTGGCACTTAGTGAGCTGCTAAGGTAATATTCTGCCAAACTGGGTTATACTAAAGCTGGAGAGTTGCTGCTGACCAAACTGTTGGAGTATGTTGTCAAAATTCTCTAAGTATTTCCAATTCTTGAAGTCACAATGGAAACAGAGCATTGTATCTGAGTTTTTCCTGTTATGTCCACATATTTAGAGTTCTTCCAAGATTTTAAAAAATGTCCCTTGGGCACTGCGTTAAGATTTCAACCTGTGTCACTATTGGTCCTATTGAATGCTTGATTTCAGTTAGTTGACTTCAAAATGCTGTCCCATTGTTTCAAAGTGAAGCATATTCTTTGACTCATGCCTCAAAAGTTCTACCAGTCTGACCAACATGTTGTTTATGACAATCATTGTAGTCAATCTTGTACACACCCGATGCTCTAAATTTACAACTTGATTTATTTGTACCGTGTTTTCATTTAAAACAAATTGTTTCATTTGTGCACATGCCTATTCTTAACTCAACTTTCTGAAACTCTTGCAATGTTGTATCTGACACCCTTCCTCTACATTCTATAGCCATGTGAATAGATTTTTGCACTTGGTATTCATTAGTTAACGTAATAGTAGCCGTTTTCAGTGTGTGCATTACTTTAAGTTGTGGAAACCTTTTAGTAGCTATTTCAGCTGTACAAATGTTAGTTATAGTGACTGGCTTAAGAATAGCTATTTCATTTTAGACTGGCTTAGGATTGGCTATTTCATTTTCTTATCCTGTTCACTTGATGGTAGCTTAAGCAACCTGTTACTTAAGGAAAGAAAATACACCATTTTGTATATAGTTGGTTGTCATGATGTAGAGGCTGTAATGAGATTTTCGCAAGTGGGTTTCTTGTAAATGCTGAATTTGTGTCTACACCCTTCTTTAGTGGCAGATGTATTACCATTTTACATCAGTGTTCAACAGTAAGTTTGGCTTTGGGGTTGAAAGAGTACTCAGCTTTACGATACAGAAAACTGGGTTAAAAAAAAGCTTTTGCACAGGTGAAACTCTTTGTTTTAAATTATAATGTGAAACAAATAAGTCAAGCAGTAAATTTAGTGCATTGGGTATGTTCAAGATTAACTACAATCCCTGTCATGAACAGTATCTTGGCAAGATGGGTAGGACTTTTGAGGCCGATTTGTATACTAGACTTCAGTATGAAATAATGTGACAGCATTTTGAGATCATCTAACTGAAACTAAACATTCGGTACGACAAGCAGTTTGTAAAGGGACACCCTCCTCTAGCATTACTTTTCCTCAAGAGAAGTAATCGACACCAAAAATATTTTTTTGAATTTTGAATAGGTTAACAATATCTCAGCTATTTTTCTAAAAGAACTACATATGATTTTGTACACAATGTGTTATAATTCAAGCTAAAATCTGTAAAAAGAAATTGCTTTATTTTCTTTATTACAATCGATATGTACTATCTCAGAATGTACAGTTGAAATTATTTTCTTTTATAAACATTTGAAATTACAAAATATTTGGCACACTTAAAATTTCTGTTATTATTTACGCAATTTGGCACTATTTATTATGTTACTTTCTGGATTCATTTATAAGATGATAACATAAGTTAATAGAAACTCATTTGTCAAGAAAATTTGAAAACCGTATGGAATATTGTTGGTACCGCAGAGTGAAGTAGCAGTTGGCATGCATCTGATGTGATTGAGCATGTTTTTATTTTTGGAAAGAACAATGTAAATTTTCAGCTTTGCTGCCGTGGAAACTGTAAAGACAGTGTGTTATAGAAAAATGTGAGAGAACAAAATTTTGAGTAAAACAAAATATACATCGCAGGCTCACTTCAAATTTATTACGTCAGTTGGATCCATGAGAATCTATAATATCACAAATTTCAGCTTCAAGAATCAGCCCCTAGACGTGAAGAACTGGAGCGAACTAAGAGAAAAGGAGATAAGTAAAACGTTTATTGTAAATCTTACTCCTCTTGAAGCTTATTAAAAGGGTTAACCAGAAAAACAGGACATTCAACAAATGATGAGAGGGAGGGAAAGACTACAAGGGACACAGCATGAAATGTTAAACACCGTGCCTTAAGCGACATTTTTTGAACATTTTGGAAGAACTTGAAATTTGTGGACATAACCTGAAAGAACCACAAAAATACACTATTTCCTTTATAACTTCAATAATTTTGACATGCTCTGAAAGCTTGGTTCGCAGCAACTCTCCAGCTTTGCTACAAGCCCAATTGGCAGAAGATTACCTTAGCAGCCCGTCGCACTTGCTGGCTGAGTGGCAGCTTTGCTGCAGGCAGAGTGACTCCAATGTGCACAAGCAGCAAACACACCGCACTCAACATTTTAGAGCAATAGCTTAGTTTTTAATTAGGAGTTTTAACAAGATGTTTTATGTATTAATGTTTGATGCATTATCTAAATTGCTTCTTAGTTTTAAATTAATTGTATTACATCCTTTAGATGATATCTTTGTTACATTTTAATACCATACAGTGTCAGTGCTTTTCCTCTCCCCCTCCCATCTTCCTCCCTCTCCTACCCATCATCCATGACACATGGGTCTGTAAGATGTAAAATGTTAGATGCAATGGGATGTCATCACAAGTATACTGGAGAGCTGTTGCTTTTATTTTATGTCTTATGGTTTGACTATGTTCTTTCTAAAGAACTTTTTCACAACTCATGATTAACCAGGTACAATTTAAGAATTTTTAATTTTTAAATATTTTCAGTCCATGTTATCTATAAAAAGGTATTTATTGATGTTTATTTTATTTTTAGATCTGAAGACAATCATTAAATGTGATCAACACTAGTCATCAAGTGTGGCTATTTGCAAAATTAGTTACAGTGAGTATGAAGGAATACTTGTTTGGTTTGGACTGACAGAAGTTAGTTTTCAGTTTGGAGTACCAAATAGTTCAGCGGAATTCTTTCATCACCAAATGCCACATATTCCATTACACATTTTTCAAGAAGGGAGAAGAAAACTGATGTAGCAACTGCCACCCAAACCCCCTCCTAACAACTTTTTCCAAAAAACCTAGGAAAATGGATTTCAGGAAAATTGTTAATCACCTCAACAGCCACAATGTTCTCAGTCAATGTCAATTTGGTTTCTGGCAAGTTCCATCAGCCAAATTCCCCATTCTCTTAACAGCAGCTTAGCTGCATTCGGAATCCTATGTGACCTATCAAAAGTTTTCAACTATGTCAACCATGAAATTCTGCAAAATAAAACAGAATTCTATGGCTTAAGCAGAATAGTGGGAATGGGGCTTACATCTTAACAAACAGACAGGAAGCAGCATTTAAGGTTTACAGGCAGTAATGGAACTCCAGCTCCCTCAAAACGGGGCACAGCCACACTGGTCTGCAACATGGATCAGTGCTTGTGACCTTGCTGTTTCTTATATTTACAAATGACCTCCTCTATTCTGCCCATTACAGTAAGCAAGTTCACCGTCTTTTAAGATGATACTTCTCTCTTAGTAAAACATAAGGGAAAAACCTGGAAACCACTGCTAAACAGTGCATTTGACAATATACTCAACTGGTTTAGCTGTTTTGGATTCTCTGAATGTCTAAAAAAAACTCATTTTGTAGCATTTCATGTGACGCAGAAAAAATTGTGAAGATATAAATACAGCAAATGGACTCTGCTTAAGTTCTTAGTGTATATATTAATAGCAAATTAAATTGGTCCTGCCAAGGTCCTATATCTGGAAAAAAGATTTCATCCTGGAAGTTTTGCCTTATGCACACACATAAGGATATTTCCATTTATTGTTGTATTACAGCATCATATTTTAGAGTAATCGCCCCTGGCCAAATAAAAAAATAAAATTAAACTAAGAAAAACTTGTTTACAAAGGAATGTTACACATTAAGAGTGGTGTTCATTCAAAAACACTAGTGCACAAATTGTTTTGGAAATTACAACTTTTCACAAAGACATTTCAGTATATTTTCTACATTGTATGTCTTATTAACAAAACTACTCTCTTTTAAAAACCATTGCTGTAATGCATATCATGGCTACAACACATATAGTCAAAACAGGACAAACTTCGCTCTTGGGCAGAAGGGAGTTAATTCCTCAAGCAGGGAAGTTTTCAGTGCTCTTCCTATAGGCATCAAAAGTATTGCTCTCAAAACATCAAAATTTAAGAGCAAACTGAAAGAATACCTGCTGCAAAATTAATTCTACTCAATCTAGCAACCGTTTCATGTGTTGAGAACCTCCTGCGACTATATTGTCTATCAGAGTGCTGAGTTGTAGAAGCTAACAATGTGTAAGAAAACTGAGTCACCTGCTGACTGTGAGACAATTGAATTTCCACTTGCTTCAAGGGCAGATTTGTACACCATTGTTTTAAAGAAAACAAATTACAGAAAGCTGTGTTCTCAGTGGATTCCAAAACCGCTTCCAGGTGATCATAAAACAAAAGACTGGGTGGTGCTTTATCATTTTTGACTCCACAAAATCAGGTAGAAGGTGAATTTTTGGACCAAACAGTTAGTTATAAAAGATGAGACTTGGGTGTCTCACATGACTCCTGAGACCAAGCAACAATTAATGGAATGGCGATACACATTGTCACCACACTGAGTAAAATACAAACAGACAACCTTAGCATGAAAAATCACAGCAACTGTATTTGTTAGAAAAGAAGGATTTTGTTATTGGTTTTGTTGCTGAGAGGCAAAACAATCAGTTTTGATGTTTACTGTGTCACTCTGAAAAAACTCATGCCTGTCACACAAAACAATCAGTGTGGCATGCTGTGTTCCACTGTCATGTTGCTCCATGACAGTGCAAGGCCACAAACACAAGGTCTAATTACATTTTTTGATTGTGATCAACTGGATCATCCACCTTACAGCCCAGATGCTGCACCCAGTGATTTTCACTTGCTCTGATACTTAAAACGAGTTTCTTGGTGCTTTATGGTTAATGGGCATCACATTGGATAACATTGCAAAAGGTACACAATATTTCAACAAGACAGCTGTTCTTCATCTTCATGTGCTTACTGACATGTTGCTGCTGTGCTCACCAATATATGCACTGGCTCATCAGAAATGCGCAAGAGCCAAGGGATGCGGCTATAGCATCATCACAGACGAATCATTAAGCTCTTTCAAGCAACTGCCAGCATCTTCTTCCATTTCTAGCTATTTGGAGTGCAGCTGTTTGGTGTATAAGTAGTACAAGCACAGCCAGACTTCACCAAAAAAAAATTACTGGCACTTCCAAGCTGCCTGATTTTCGCGTATGCAATTTGAGTGGTTGTGATTTTCATGTGACTATGTTTTGTTTGTAGGGGTTTGTTCAATCTTTTGGAAGCTGTTGCAGTCCCCATGTTTGATTACTTCATGTTTACACTGTTAATTGCAATTATTCCTATAAATCACTTTTACTTGTAGGAGTGCAAAAGAACTGCAACTGGCTGAAACAAGAAACTTGCAACTGCCATTTATTCCAGATGTCCAGTAAATCAGAATCAGATTTTCTGTCAAGTAACAAGGAGTTGTAACTGTTACACCATACCAAAATACAAAAGAATGGAAAGTATTTTGAGGAATAGATGTCAAGTACAGTGATACTGAATTTATGGAACATTTTCATGTGTGGCAGAGGGGTTAAGTGTAAAATTCACCCATTAGAAGTATCAGTTGGGGGGAAATGGGAAATGGCTTCCACTAAAGAATATTCTGATCTTTTTGTGGTTCGCTGCCCACAAATTGCCAAGTTTTAGAGATGTGGCAGACTGATTTAACATCTGTATTGATTCTTTGCACCATGTTACAGAAAGAGTGACTTACTTTATTACTGGTTTAGGAGTCAATGTTACAAAGTGGATGTCTGCTAACGAAAGGGCACAAATTGAAGCAAATTCCCAGGGAAATACAATTCCTAGCATGACTGGGGCAATCGACAGGACACACATTAGAATAGAGATTCCTCCAACATATCCCTAGTTGTGTATAACTGGAAAAATTGTTTTTCCTTGCAACTTCAAATACTCTGTGATCTCAACAGACAGATTCTGGACTTACTGGCTATCCAGCTTCTGTCTATGATGGGAAAGTTTTTTCAGGACATAAACACTTTACCAAACCTGTGACGAAAAGTGCAGGGAATTTCATGGGGGTGACAATTCCTACCTCTGCACTAGGACTTTATTGGCCACATTTAGAAATACAGTATTTTTCAATATAGTTCAAAATGATTTTAACATGGCACTCTCAAGAAACGTATCAGCTGTTGATCTACCAATATTCACAGGAATCCAACCAGTAATAAGGCAGGAAGCATTTAAGTGGAGCAAACACCAAACATGGGTTTCTACATTATCAAACCTCTGCAGGTGCAGTATTACTTTTTTTTGGCACTTGAAAGTAGCTTTCTGGCAGCTGCTTAAGCAAACCTATAGAAGACTTTTAACATCCAGAGGCTCCTGTGGAGCAACAGACCATGGACTTTGCATGCATGATGTGGGAAAAGTGTGGCCACAAATTGTGATCTATAGCACATGCAGTCTGTGTGATGGTCCCCTGTTTAAGTGCCCTAACTTCAATTCCCTGTCTGTGTTGAATCATTGGATTCACTCCATGTTCACTCCATCTGCAGCCAAAGATGCCGTAATACCATCAATACAGATTTCCATGCCTTGCTGAGTTTAAATCCAGTGTCTCCATTAATCAGGTTGTTAGTGGTATGTATTTCAACTGCTTCTTTAATGACGAAGTCCCAGTAATGGAGGCAGCCAAGAGGATGTCTGTCTCTCCGCACTTCATGCTACGCCCCTTGTCAATGCAATGTTCAGCAGACTTTTTCTGGCCAACCGCTAATCTGGTGTGATGTCTGATCTGGCCAATGTACAATTTTCCACATTGGCATGAGATTTTATATATTCCTGGCCTCCTTAGACCTAGGATTTCTTTTATCAGAACCCAGTACCACTTGTACTAACATTGGAGGGTTAAGATACATGTTTCTTGAATAGTGTGCTGATCTTCATATGGTAGAAAAACATGCCCGTGGAGTTCTCCACTTCTTTTGACTGTTCTTGTATTTCAGTGCGTGCTGGCTGAAGTGCATTTCTACATTGCTTATAAAAGTACCAGTTCCAAACAAACACAGAGCAAAGGTTGCTAAGTCTGCTGATAAGCCCTCCCAATCTGAAGTAACTGTAGTCCCATGAACAAGAATCTATAGTACACCACCATGCTGAGACATGTTGGTGGCAGATTGTAGCTTGTGCATATAGATCAGTGTGAGTAGGTTTACAAAATGCACTGTTACTCAATGAATCATCTTCTTTTCTATGGGCCAAGACGTGTAAAAGCCAAAGGTCTTGATCTTTCTCCACTTTCATGGTGAGGCAAATGCTTTTAAGTTAAGGTGTTCCAGAAATGAAGGACGTGTTGCTGTCCCATGCGGCCACACAATAAAAGGTGTCATCCACAAATCTCCAGAAACATTTAGGATTCAAAACTGCTGACTGAAGTGCTTTGTCCTCAAAGTCTTCCACAAAAAAAAGTTGTTGCTATGGGAGACAAAGGGCTACCCATAGTAACTCCATCAGTTTGGTCAAAACATTGTTCATTAAATAAATTGTAAGTTGAGATAAGCACATGTTTGAAAAGCTTATCTCTGATGAGTTTTAGTGAATCCACCAGAGGTACTCATGTGAACAGAGACCACATTGTAACTCACTAATATGTTGGTTGGTACAAGATGCAAATTCTTCAGTCATTGTATAAAATCTCCTGCATTTCAAATAGGATATTCACATTTTCCTTCTAAAAGGCTCAGAAGAGTAGCCAAATGTTTTGCTAGGTAATATGTTGGGCCCCAATATTGCCCACAATTGAGTGAAGCACAACCCCTCCCGTATGTATCTTAGGCAGACCATAAAGTCATGGTGGAACTGGTACTTCTACTGTTTTTCAGATGCTCACGAAACTAGCTGGATATGAGAAGGGCGGATATCTTCCTTTGTACTGCAGCTGTTGGATTGTTCTGGTGACAAATATATGCCAAGTCCTGCAGTAAATCCACCATATTGACAAAGTATGATGTTGCAAGCAGAAGAACAGTAACATTTCTCTTGCCAGCACGTAAAATTACTATTTCTGTGTCTTCTGTCATGGGACAGAATGCTTTTCTTTCTTCAGTGGTTGTGTTCTGCTTGGATGTGGGCACCCTTGTTACAGCCCTGCAAATCTCCCACCTTATTTGTTCAGCAATGTCACTGGCAAGTTTCAAGGCATCTTGCTCAATGGCACAGATAAAATCCTTGATCGGTGAAGTCTTTGGAGTGAGTGCAAAATTTAGTCCCTTTTCCAACATCAACATTGTTGTGTCACTCAGTGGGATAGTTTATCTTCTTGTGATGACTGGTGTGTAAGACAATGGAACTTTGCAGTTTGGTGTGCTTGAGCCTGCTGCTATGTCCAGCCGAAAAGTGACCACATAGCTCTGTCCAGCCAGCCCCAGGAATCAGCTGAGAGATGTGAAGAGATATTCAGATTAAGTGAAAGCAAGCTCCTGGCGAAACTGTCAAATTCTCACATTACATAAGGGATTATTTCTCTAACCAATGCTCTGGTGGTTCGTTGTTTAATTCTCTTCGTGGCTGTAGGCTCCATATAATGAGTAAACTTTGCAAATGTCATAATAGTTTGCTAGTCCCAACATCTCAATAAAATTGCAAGAGAGCACAACAGTCTGTTTCTTTTGTTACAGACTTTATAGAACTCATGTATTCTGCTGATCAGTCCCTTCCCGTAGACGTACCCCAGGTGTTGTTTGGAACTTCCCCATTGTAATAACTGCTTCAGGGATTGAAGGGTGTTGAATCGGTTAATGTCATGACAACATCACAAAATTTCAATGAGACAGGTGCTTAATAACATCTTGCTCACGAATATGAGAAGCGTTTGAAAAGCCCGTGCAAAGTCCGAGAGATGGCACCACCAGCACATATCAAGGTCATGTTTAGTTAGTAGCATCTTTGAAAAGAACGCACACAAAGTTTCACCCATATTGGTCTATTTCTTTTTGTTTGGAATTCCTGTGAATCAAGTAACTCGAGTGACTGTCAAAAAAGAGTCGAAAAAGAATTTCGTGTGGTGATTAAACACGCCTCAGGAGGCTAAAGAGAAGCTTGATAAACATTACGGTGACTCTGCACCTTCGATTAGAACAGTTTATAAGTGGTTTCAAAATTTTTGGATTGGCCATAGGGGCACAAGTGATGCTGAATGTTCTGGACGCCCTGTAAAAGTTGTGACTCCAGAAATCATTGATAAAATCCATGATATAGTGACAGAAGAAGTAAGGTGGGTGAGATTGCTAGTGCTGTGGACATCTCGAATGAACGGGTACATAATATTTTGCATAAACATTTGGACATGAGAAAGCTATCCGCAAGATGGGTTCTGCAATTGCTCATGCTTGACCAAAAACGGAATCGTGAAGTGTTGCAAGTATTGTTTACAGCTGTTCAAGAAGAATCCGCAAGACTTTAAGCATCGTTTCGTCACTGTGGACGAAACATGGATACATTACTATACTCCTGAGACCAAACAACAACCTAAACAATGGATTACCAAGGGAGAATCTGCACCAAAAAAGGCAAAGACCATTCCTTCGGTCGGAAAGGTTATGGTGACTGTGTTTCGGGATTCGCAAGGGATAATCCTCATCAACTATCTAGAAAATGGTAAAACTATTACAGGTGCATATTATTCATCGTTACTGGACCGTTTGAAAACCGAGCTGCAAGAAAAACGCCAGCGATTGGACTGCAAAAAAGTCCTTTTCCATCACAACAATGGACAATGCACCAGCACACACCTCAGCAGTTGTGGTCACAAAATTAATGGATATAGGATTCCAACTCGTTTCACATCACCCCCTATTCTCCAGACTTGGCTCTCTTGGACTACTATTTGTTTCCCAATTTGAAGAAATGGCTGGCAGGACAAAGATTTTATTCAAATGAGGAGGTGATTGCAGCAACTAATAGCTATTTTGCAGACTTGGACAAATCCTATTATTCAGAAGGGATCAACAAATTAGAAATTGGACTAAATCTATAAGTCTAAAAGGAGACTACGTTGAAAAATAAAAAAGGTTTACCACAAACACGTAAGTAGTTTTTATTTTTGCACGGACTTTTCAAATGCCCCTCGTATGTGTGCTGGCTCGCTTGACAAGCTTAGGTGCCAAGGGGTGGGGCTACAGTATCATTGTACATGAATCATACAGGACTTACAACATTAAGTGCCTCCTGCAGAGGAATGGGACATGGTCTTTGCATGTGTGATGAGGTAAAAATGCGGCTGCAAATTGTGGCCCAGCAGGCACTCAGGCAGTGTGTTGGCACCCAGTTTGAGTGTCCAGAGTTTGATTCCCCAACTGTCTTAACTCATTGGGTTAATTCATCTGTGACCTGCAATCCAATTTCTATTTCTTGGTGTTCAACAGTGCTACAATGATAAAGTGTAAACTGTGGTCATGGATAGGGCTTTCTGATAGGTGACATTGGAATCCCAAGGTTAGCTGAGCTGTACAACAAATGTTTGATTGGAAATTACGTAGAAAAGTAGATAAAAATATGTTCAATACATTTAATAAGGAGAAAAATATATTTTCATATTTACAGTATTTTCCTTCTTATTAAAAAACAGACCTTATTTCAAAAATACACCTCATGCAGAATGACTGTCTCTTAGTGTATGAGTACACATTCATTCTGATGCCTTGTTGTATTAGGTACCTTACTTATTTTAATGTATTATAATGTAACCACAAGTATGCCCATTGTCACGAATCAGCCATATTGTACATTACTGTGTCCATTATTGTAAATTATATGAAGCTGATGAATATAAAAATAGAAAAAACAGTGGCTCCATTTCTTAACAACTCTAATGCTATTGAGATCAAACAAACTTGTAATAAAATAATACAAAAATAAAATAAAATCTACTTTATACAATATTCTCATTATTCATTCCTGCTGAATAAATCCTTCATTTACTACTGTCCACTTCAGGTTTTAACTGGTTTTCTTCAGCTATCTGAAACTTAATAATGCGTAATTGTTAAGATTCATTCCAAAACCACCGGCCGTCATTCAATAGCAGTTCTATTCAACCATCTTCCGAAGTGTTTGGCAAAGTTGAATTTGGACCTTTCATTAGTATGTTTGTATTGGAAAGAGTTTTTGAGCTATCATTTTAAAGCCATTACACGTAATTTGTGTATATTAAAATAATAGTCACTTGCAGAGAGGATGTACTTAATAATTCATTTCAGTAACTGTTAGTCACATGTCCCATATTTTCTCACTTTCCGGGTGTTTCACTTGTGTTCATTAATAAAGAAGAAGAAAATGATATATTCATTGATGAAACAGGATTTGAAGAAGTTACCTCTATAAAATGTTTGGGAACTGTATCTGACAATAAGCTCCAATGGAGAGAACATATAAATAATTCAGTTGCAAATTGAGCACCATAATATTTATTATGTAACACAAAAAATTTCTATTTAAAGTGTACAATGCTCTATTTAAAGTATATTTACAGTATGGAAATACTGTTTTGGGGAAACTCCAGTGGTAACAATAAAAAAAAATATAAAAATATATTTTGTACTGCAAAGAAAGCCCACTGGGAGGATTTTAGATTAAAAAAATTAGACTCACACAGAACTGCCTTCAATAATCTAAAAATATTTACTTTTCCATCCATGTACATATACAAAACAATAATTTATCTATGGCAGCAAATCACTAGTAAGAAATATAGTTGTTCATATGAAAGAAATATAGTTGTTCATTCATATGCTGAAAAAAGTTCTTGATACTCATGTGTACAGCTAGTAAAGCATCTTCATATGAGTCTACAGGACACTACAAGTGAAACAATGTTTCAAATCTTAAAAAGGATTAGACCTGACATAATGGAAAAAGATTTTTTTAATGTAGAAGCATATATGTGTACAGAATGGGGAATACTATATTATTTGTGTGTATGTACTATAATCAGTTGAAAATATTGTAATATACTGTATGTAAAAACTTGTAGTATGTTACTTTTTATTGTAATACGTAAGCTAAACATTATAAGTACATATTCTGTACATAATGTAATTACATAGGACCAAATATTCAAGAAATCAGTTTCACTTATAGTATATCAAATACATTTTATTCCAACTCTTAATATGGGTTGAGCTGTTCTATGGGCAGCAAATGAATCTATGCTAATTTTATAGAATTCATGTTCATTTACACATACGTTCAAGTTAATACTGGTAATGAATTATATTATGATAACAAGAAGTTGTGCTTGTGAAATCTATTACCGTCACAAGAAAACGGTCAGTATTCTTCATGTGGCTTCATAGATTTCACAAATTTATAACATTATAGTAGAATATCCATACCATACTGCCGTGGGCAGTGCTATTAATATTAATAGAAGGCAGTATGAGAACATGGGCTCCCTCATTAGAGATGATGAGTTCTCTTCTCTTTCAGTGTTCATGCAATGAGAAATATTATCACTAAATAATATCTTCAGATCATAGGATGTAGGGCACACATGAAATCTAATTTGTTTCCCGTCTAAACTGTACATTATGGAAACGTATGTATCAGCAACTAAACTTAAAAGTAATAGGTTTGGCAAGCCTATTAGCACCCACCAAGATTGTTCAAATAAAGACAATCTCCCGGAAGTCTAAAATATTCAGATTCTTTATTCTGGTACTAGTGTGGTGCAAGTACATGTAATAGACATCTTAAGTATTTACACTTACCTCAACAACATTAAAATTTACAAAACTATGTATTCAAAGTTATGCTCATATTGGGAACTAATAAGAATTCTTTTAATCAATAAAATTTGTTTTCTAACAAAGAGATAGATGCAGCTTTCACCCAAACAGTTTGACTGGCATACTCCCTACATATTTAGAAAATTACAACTGTGTTAGGTAGTTCAACAATTATGTAATCAGCAAAATTAAAATATATAAACTAATTACTCCTAAAATCTTATATTTCATGAATAATGGCCAATAACGTGTTTTGTTATCTGCCCCTGCTCTAATTCCTTCTTCTGAATTACAAGAACATATCTGACTTTTACGCTGTTTCGCTGGGGTGTCAATACACAAATCAAAATAATGCAAAACATGCTATTCTTGCATATTCTGGGTCTGTATTATTTCATATAGATCATTTACATTAAACTAAGATGCTGATTCCAGATATTGTTTACAACGTCCCCCAGGAAGAAAAGTTGTAAATCTGGGAAGGGCGTCCAAACGATAGTCTGCTGTAGGGGGGGGGGGGGGGGCAGACCTGGGAGTATCGGGTATTTTTAATATTTTGAAGACGCATGTTGACTTGCACATAGCCCTAAAAAAGTTCCAGTTTCGACCATGTTAAAAGTCTGCATAATACCGACTTTTAAATCATTTTCTCGAAAGAAAAACACCTATCTACACTGTATTGTATTTTTTTGCTTTCCCTGAGAATTAAAGGATTGGATGGGGCGCGGAGGGGCTTTGCTCACGGATATGGGCGCCCTTGACATCTACATAACACATGTACGTAGATCTTTACATCAATGTTTTCTTACGAGGTTTTTGATTGTACAAGGAATAGAAGTGGTCTACTCCTGTGGCATTTCATGCTGACTTTCAAGTGGCTGCGATGGTTAACCTTTGGAACAAACATCCCACTTTCTTTAATAATAATTCGATGTCTTTCAGTGGTTTCTGATTAACAGGCCTAGCTTACACGTACTTTACACTGGTATGTGGTTGTAGGATATGTATAGAACACCATTAAGTATGTTAATCTAATGGATAAGGGTACCGGTACGCTACTAAGCTGAAGTTTTCATTTGAACATAAATTCTTCAGGCATCGCCCCATTTATGCAGTGCTGAGCCTAATTGTAGGTTAATGTGGACTTCAAACCTAGGTGGTATTCGGCATTTTACATCTACATAAGTGAAAGTCATGGTAAAGAAACAAAAGCGAAAGAAAAAAAATTATTGGATCCCGCCGGGCTCGAACCTTCAACCTTTGCCTCACTGGCGCATCGCTCTACCACTACACCAGAGAACAACTCCCGGTCAGTAGTTCCTGAACAACTCTTATCGCAGTCTGAAGCTAACAACGTAAATTTACATCTATATACCTAGGAGGAACTAAGAGATCTAATGCAATGATGAAATAGGTTAATCAAAGTCAAGCAGTTGATTACCAGCAGCGTATAGATAATAGCACATGAATTACACAACATATCAAGTTCATAGAAGAAATTAGACAATTTTTTTACTCACATTGCTGAGGATATACCACAGCATTTCCCTTGTCCGTCATCGTTGCACGGAGTATCACCAGGGGAATCACCTGAAACGCGTCGCCAGTGTTTCCAAAAGTTTATAATTAAAGAATCAACGTACATGGAGATTCTTCACGTACTGTATCCATAAACAACGGCGTAGTGTTCGGCTCTTTAATACACGTGCCTCTTGAACGTTTTCAACGCTAAATAACGAGGCGCAAGGTGAACTGCTACTGAAAGGCACTTAGCATGCAAGTAAACATGTTTCCCAACAAGACACGCTCTTCCCTGTACCGTCAGCTTACGCCATTGAAATAACTCACTTTTCTCCAACGTAGTCTACAATATTCTCACTTTAACTATCTTCTGCTCTGAGCATAGCATTAAATCATTTCACATATTTTCCAACTGTCGATTGTTTGCCTTTGATAAACGCCCTCATACTTCACATCAACAGCAACACTGCATACAAGACGATGAGTTATTAAATAGTCAGCATGTACTTCTTGCCTCACGTATCATCAACTACAGTGAATGCCTCGTCAGCTTTGCCGTCGCATGACGTCATGCCACGTGCTACCACTATCCAACCAGCGCCGGCTTACAGGATTGTGAGGTTGAGTTAGGGGATTCCCACGTGCGAACTAGTTACCTGTTTACTATCCCCGCCCCCTTGCTCCCATCAACTGTTAGAAATAAATATCAGTTGTGGAGGATGCAAATAAAGCAGTATTTCGAACAAACGAACAATTTGGAGCGCTTAAGGTGAAGTTGTTACGGCTACACGAGTATGTGTTCTGCCTGCACAAGTATAGGGTTGCCACATTTCCAAACGAAAAAAAAACGGAGAGTATTATAGACAATTTTTGTGAACCACAATGGCTCTTCATTAAAATTCATGGAGAATAAGTAAAAACTTTGAGGTTCGCCGATGACATTGTAATTCTGTCAGAAACAGCAAAGGACTTGGAAGAGCAGTTGAACGGAATTGATAGTGTCTTGAAAGGAGGATATAAGATGAACATCAACAAAAGCAAAACGAGGATAATGGAATGTAGTCAAATTAAATCGGGTGATGCTGAGGGGATTAGATTAGGAAATGAGAAACTTAAAGTAGTAAAGGAGTTTTGCTATTTAGGGAGTAAAATAACTGATGATGGTCGAAGTAGAGAGGATATAAAATGTAGACTGGCAATGGCAAGGAAAGCGTTTCTGAAGAAGAGAAATTTGTTTACATCGAGTATAGATTTAAGTGTCAGGAAGTCGTTTCTGAAAGTATTTGTATGGAGTGTAGCCATGTATGGAAGTGAAACATGGACGATAACCAGTTTGGACAAGAAGAGAATAGAAGCTTTCGAAATGTGGTGCTACAGAAGAATGCTGAAGATAAGGTGGGTAGATCACATAACTAATGAGGAGGTATTGAATAGGATTGGGGAGAAGAGAAGTTTGTGGCACAACTTGACTAGAAGAAGGGATCGGTTGATAGGACATGTTTTGAGGCATCAAGGGATCACAAATTTAGCATTGGAGGGCAGCGTGGAGGGTAAAAATCGTAGAGGGAGACCAAGAGATCAATACACTAAGCAGATTCAGAAGGATGTAGGTTGCAGTAGGTACTGGGAGATGAAGAAGCTTGCACAGGATAGAGTAGCATGGAGTGCTGCATCAAACCAGTCTCAGGACTGAAGACCACAATAACATAATAATAAATAATAATGGCTTCTTAACTCTTTCTGGGATTTGATGTTAGCATCATATTGAGAACAAGATAACTATAATAGTTATTACAGACGATCAACAAATTCTTTACACATTGTACAGAACGTCTGTATTTTTTATCAGTAAAATATATATTTAATAAGGAAAATATCCGTTCCACAGCTGCATTGTGGGCGGAACTGCAAAAGAGTATTGCACAATTTTCGAAAGTTCTTAATATTCATCTCCAGAACGATGACATCATATCATCTACCAGATGTAGTTTTCTCTAAAAATATTGATCTGGTTTCCGGTTTGAGCTGTACGCTTAGAAGCATTCTTTATGCAATTTACTTCGTTAATCTTTAGGCATATTCGAAACGTTCTCTACAATCACAACACCTAGTATCAATGACGACGCCACAACCATGGCCGACACGATATACGGCGACGCACGGTACGCTATTCTACCGTAGCGAAGCTGAAAATCGCCGTGCCCGAACAGTCGACGATCGATCGCCCGAAGTGTTCCCAACCTGCTTTTATCTCTCCCAACGTACGGTACACCCAGCATCAATTTCTGTTTACCAGATGACACCCGATATCAGAGAAGAACTTAAGAAGAAAGGCCAGATTTTTTTTTTTTACTGTTTTATAAATTTGCAACCGTGGGCTGAAATACGACATTAGAAAGTAGGTGGAATCCCGATAAACCAGTTGATCTGGTAACCCTACACAAGTACCGTATTTGTTCTAGCTCTGACTTGTTTCGAGGACAGGTGTAAAAACACCGATCTGTTCATAATTTTACGTAGTTTTGTTTCCGCGAAACTGTCTCTAATTTAGGGCTTAATAAACTATTACAAACGTAGTATGCAATAAAGTTGTTGTCTTTATCAGTAATACAGTATTTTAAAATATCATAGCTGCATTACTAAACTGGCAGACAATTAAAACATTTTTGGCTCAAGGTATCTATTTCTTATGTATTTTCACTTGTTGAAATCTTAAATAAACCTAGAAATGACTGTTTAGCTCTTGTTTTTGCAATAAAGTAACAAGTTCTTTCTTCAGTCTACATTTTCTGTTTGGAGAAAATTTAATTTTTGAAACTGGAACTCATGTCAAATTAAAAACAGAATCTTTTTCAACTGTCAGTAGGCTCTAAACATACATACTGTTGTTGCAAGTGTAATTTTGTTTCGGTTGTAATTACTGAAGATTTTCTTGGCTTTGTGTCTTTTAAGATGTAAACTTTCCTAAAATGCCACGAAAATAAGCAAATTCAGTAATACCTTCTGTTGCACTTACAGTGAGATATCATTTTCATCACAGAAACGAAATCTGACGCCTTTTGTGAAGACTGCATATTGGTATTATTTTGGTATGAATGTAGGGGGTTAGGGTATGTCCTGGGCTCCACATATAAGTTGCAAATGTTGTCCTCTTATACTATGAGTTAGCGGAAAGTTAAAAAAAGACGATATGGCTTTTGCTGTACCTGTGGTTAGACGAGAGCCTACATATAGATGACTGCAATTTCAGCTTGATTCCACATACAAAGACAGCATTATCAATGAAGGAAAGGAGAACAATTCAGTCTCGAATCTTCCATCTGCTATTCGACCTACTCCACATTCAGATACTTCATCAGTTCCTACTAACCCCCCCCCCCCCCCAACCACAGTTCCTACTACCCCGCCCCCCTCCCCCAACCCTCCAACTTCGAGTTGCAAGCTAAAGACAATGACATATGGAAGAAGAACCCAGGGAGCTTTATGCATCCCATAACCCTGATTTTGAGGAAAAAGATAAACCACACCGACTGAGTCAGCAGAAGTTGAGTAATCTCACTTGATGCCTTTGTTTATCAATGGAGAAAGCAGAGCTTTTAGGATCAAGATTACAGCAATGGAATCTTTTCCAACATGATGTTAGGGTCTCACATTACAGTCAGTGTCAGAGGAATCTGCTTCCTTATTTTGTGAAGAAAAACAATGTTGTTGTTTGCTGTGGTATTAATGGTGGGATGAAATTTTTGAATTTGAACCATGATCCTATAGAATGGTGGCTTTTCATAGAATCCACCAAGATAAGTTTGCTGGGTTTGAAAGTGTAGTAGTCTACTTCACAATGGCAAACCTATTCATGTTGATCATGTAGTTCACATGAAGGAATGAAGGAGACACATGCAAATGTGAAAGCCTTCCTCAATTCAATTAAATACACTAAACATAAATGGAAAGTATGTAGCGATTTAAAGGTCACTGCTATTCTCTTAAGAATGTAACTAGGCAGTAATTAGTATTGCTGCTTTTTTGTGTGTGAGGCACTAGGGATAGATAATTACATTATATTCAAGCACACTGGCCTGCAAGAAATCTTAATTTTAGCGAGACAATTGTAATTATGAGCCTCTTGTGGAACCAAAAGATATTATTCTCCATGCCTACATATAAAGCTGGGGCTGATAAATAATTTCATCAAAATAATGAACAAAGAAGAACATACCCTTTAAGTACTTAAGAGGCAAATTTCCCACAGTAAGTACTGCAAAAGTTAAGGAAGGTATTTTTGTTGGGCCACAAGTTCGTCAACTTGTAAAGAATCGTGCATTTGATTGAATTTGGAGGGGGAAAGAAGAAAAGCTTGGGAAGCCTTCAAGAAAGCTATTCATGGATTTTAGGCAACCAAAGTGGCGATAACCATTCTCAGTTGGTGGCAGTACTCCTGTAAAAACACCATCAACTCAGATCCAATATGTCCTAAATGTAAGGTACATTTTGTCCACTGCCACCTAGACACTTTCCCTCCTTGGTGTGGAGCTGTCAATGATGAAAATGGGGAAAGATCAGATCAGGAAATTACTGTAAATGAAAAAAGATATGAGGACCATTTGAATGAAGCAATGCTTGCAGATTACTGCTGGTCTCTGTATAGGAATGCTCTGGAATTCACTGATAAGAGGAAGGCCAAAAGAAAATGAGCTTGTGAAGCCACCACATGAGTCTCTTCAGACCGAACCACCTGCCAGGGGTTCTTCATCAATTTAGAACCCTTGTAATGTAACACTCATTAAAAAAATTCAACTGGACCTTCAAAGTTGTTGACATGTTTGATTAAAAGGCATAGTTTCCTTTTAAACCGCTACAATAAAATATTTCCACACTTTGTGAATCACAGAAACTACCACAAAATTGTTTTATTTGTCATAATTTTTTTCAACCATAAATTTGCGAGGTTTGACACATGAAGTGATGCAAACATTAAAAAATATTTTTTTGGTTTGCTCTTGTTATAATTAAAGATTACAGTAGCTGCTAAGGCTTTTTTTCCCTTGTCCCTGGATACATTGCTGAGAGATGTAACACTTAGTGACAAAAATAAGATCACATTGTAACTAATAGTTCTAAAAGCTCTTTCAGCAAAGTTAATATTTGTACAATGAAATAAAAAAAACTTGTGTGAGCTAGTCCTAGAGATTATTCAAAAACCTTGACTCAGAACGTAAACATAAAATAGGACTATTCCATCACAATACAGTGCAAAAGTCTCATAAACTGAGAACTTAATTTGCAAATAAACCAGACTTGTACAAACTCTTCTACAAATTATGTATGTTAAGAAAGTTTTTATATATAAGTTTATAATTGATATCTGTCAGTGATTGTTATACCAACTGCCACTGATAGACAATGCACACACACACACACACACACACACACACACACACACACACACACACACACACATGTTGTTGTTGTGGTCTTCAGTCCTCAGACTGGTTTGATGCAACTCTCCATGCTACTCTATATTGTGCAAGCTTCTTCATCTCCCAGTACCTACTGCAACCTACATCCTTCTGAATCTGCTTAGTGTATTCATCTCTTGGTCTCCCTCTACGATTTTTACCCTCCACGCTGCCCTCCGATACTAAATTGGTGATCCCTTGATGCCTCAGAACATGTCCTACCAACGGATCCTTTCTTCTAGTCAAGTTGTGCCACAAACTTCTCTTCTACCCAATCCTATTCAATACTTCCTCGTTAGTTATTTGATGTACCCATCTAATCTTCAGCATTCTTCTGTAGCACCACATTTCGAAAGCTTCTATTCTCTTCTTGTCCAAACTATTTATCGTCCATGTTTCGCTTCCATACATGGCTACACTCCATACAAATACTTTCAGAAATGACTTCCTGACACTTAAATCTATACTCGATATTAACAAATTTCTCTTCTTCAGAAACGCTTTCCTTGCCATTGCCAGTCTACATTTTATATCCTCTCTACTTCGACCATCATCAGTTATTTTGCTCCCCAAATAACAGAACTCCTTTACTACTTTAAGTGTCTCATTTCCTAATCTAATCCCCTCAGCATAACCCGACTTAATTCGACTACATTCCATTATCCTCATTTTGCTTTTGTTGATGTTCATCTTATATCCTCCTTTCAAGACGCTATCCATTCCATTCAACTGCTACTGCTCTTCCAAGTCCTTTGCTGTCTCTGACAGAATTACAATGTCATCGGCAAACCTCAAAGTTTTTATTTCTTCTCCATGGATTTTAATACCTACTCCGAATTTTTCTTTTGTTTCCTTTACTGCTTGCTCAATATACAGATTGAATAACATCGGGGAGAGGCTACAACCCTGTCTTACTCCCTTCCCAACAACTGCTTCCCTTTCATGTCCCTCGACTCTTATAACTGCCATGTGGTTTCTTTACAAATTATAAATAGCCTTTCGCTCCCTGTATTTTACCCCTGCCACGTTGAGAATTTGAAAGAGAGTATTCCAGTCAACATTGCGAAAACCTTTCTCTAAGTCTACAAATGCTATAAACGTAGGTTTGCCTTTCCTTAATCTTTCTTCTAAGATAAGTCGTAAGGTCAGTACTGCCTCACGTGTTCCAGTATTTCTACGGAATCCAAACTGATCTTCCCCAAGGTCGGCTTCTACCAGTTTTTCCATTCGTCTGTAAAGAATTCGTGATAGTATTTTGCAGCTGTGGCTTATTAAACTGATTGATCGGTAATTTTTACATCTGTCAACACCTGCTTTCTTTGGGTTGGAATTATTATATTCTTCTTGAAGTCTGAGGGTATTTCGCCTGTTTCATACATCTTGCTCACCAGATGGTAGAGTTTTGTCAGGACTGGCTCTCCCAAGGCCGTCAGTAGTTCCAATGGAATGTTGTCTACTCCGGGGGCCTTGTTTCGACTCAGGTCTTTCAGTGCTCTGTCAAACTCTTCACGCGGTATCGTATCTCCCATTTCATCTTCATCTACATCCTCATCCATTTCCATAATATTGTCCTCAAGTACATCGCCCTCGTATAGACCCTCTATATACTCCTTCCACCTTTCTGCTTTCCCTTCTTTGCTTAGAACTAGGTTTCCATCTGAGCTCTTGATATTCATGCAAGTGGTTCTCTTATCTCCAAAGGTCTCTTTAATTTTCCTGTAGGCAGTATCTATCTTACCCCTAGTGAGATAAGCCTCTATATCCTTACATTTGTCCTCTAGCCATCCCCGCTTAGCCATTTTGCACTTCCTGTCGATCTCATTTCTGGGAAGTTTGTACTCCTTTTTGCCTGCTTCATTTACTGCATTTTTATATTTTCACCTTTCGTCAATTAAATTCAATATTTCTTCTGTTACCCAAGGATTTCTTCTAGCCCTCGTCTTTTTACCTACTTGATCCTCTGCTGCCTTCACTACTTCATCCGTCAAAGCTACCCATTCTTCTTCTACTGTATTTCTTTCCCCCATTCCTGTCAATTGTTCCCTTATGCTCTCCCTGGAACTCTGTACAACCTCTGGTTCTTACAGTTATATATATATATATATATATATATATATATATATATATATATATATATATATATATATACCATTACAAAATTCCACTGAGCACTTCAGAAAAAAATTGTTTTCATAAATCGAACTCAAGTATTGCCACCCTACAAAAATATTTTAATACAGTATCAATTTGAATAAAGGTGTACATAAAATCTGGGAACACTTTCAATTATTTATTGCACAAGAACCAAACATTGTACAGATATTATACATACACTCCTGGAAATGGAAACCAGAACACATTGACACCGGTGTGTCAGACCCACCATACTTGCTCCGGACACTGCGAGAGGGCTGTACAAGCAATGATCACACGCACGGCACAGCGGACACACCAGGAACCGCGGTGTTGGCCGTCGAATGGCGCTAGCTGCGCAGCATTTGTGCACCGCCGCCGTCAGTGTCAGCCAGTTTGCCGTGGCGTACGGAGCTCCATCGCAGTCTTTAACACTGGTAGCATGCCCCGACAGCGTGGACGTGAACCGTATGTGCAGTTGACGGACTTTGAGCGAGGGCGTATAGTGGGCATGCGGGAGGCCGGGTGGACGTACCGCCGAATTGCTCAACACGTGGGGCGTGAGGTCTCCACGGTACATCGATGTTGTCGCCAGTGGTCGGCGGAAGGTGCACGTGCCCGTCGACCTGGGACCGGACCGCAGCGACGCACGGATGCACGCCAAGACCGTAGGATCCTACGCAGTGCCGTAGGGGACCGCACCGCCACTTCCCAGCAAATTAGAGACACTGTTGCTCCTGGGGTGTCGGCGAGGACCATTCGCAACCGTCTCCATGAAGCTGGGCTACGGTCCCGCACACCGTTAGGCCGTCTTCCGCTCACGCCCCAACATCATGCAGCCCGCCTCCAGTGGTGTCGCGACAGGCGTGAATGGAGGGACGAATGGAGACATGTCGTCTTCAGCGATGAGAGTCGCTTCTGCCTTGGTGCCAATGATGGTCGTATGCGTGTTTGGCGCCGTGCAGGTGAGCGCCACAATCAGGACTGCATACGACCGAGGCACACAGGGCCAACACCCGGCATCATGGTGTGGGGAGCGATCTCCTACACTGGCCGTACACCACTGGTGATCGTCGAGGGGACACTGAATAGTGCACGGTACATCCAAACCGTCATCCAACCCATCGTTCTACCATTCCTAGACCGGCAAGGGAACTTGCTGTTCCAACAGGACAATGCACGTCCGCATGTATCCCGTGCCACCCAACGTGCTCTAGAAGGTGTAAGTCAACTACCCTGGCCAGCAAGATCTCCGGATCTGTCCCCCATTGAGCATGTTTGGGACTGGATGAAGCGTCGTCTCACGCGGTCTGCATGTCCAGCACGAACGCTGGTCCAACTGAGGCGCCAGGTGGAAATGGCATGGCAAGCCGTTCCACAGGACTACATCCAGCATCTCTACGATCGTCTCCATGGGAGAATAGCAGCCTGCATTGCTGCGAAAGGTGGATATACACTGTACTAGTGCCGACATTGTGCATGCTCTGTTGCCTGTGTCTATGGGCCTGTGGTTCTATCAGTGTGATCATGTGATGTATCTGACCACAGGAATGTGTCAATAAAGTTTCCCCTTCCTGGGACAATGAATTCACGGTGTTCTTATTTCAATTTCCAGGAGTGTATGTCATTTTGGAAAGAAACCCTGGAAGTTTTGTTTTTCGTGTATACCGCCACAACGTAGTTTGGTAATGTGCGATAGTCAGCACTAGTCGCTAACATGACGAGTTCAGGTGCGGAGCAAGCTTTCTGTGTGTTGGAGTTCGACAAAAACAAGTGTGCCATGGCTGTTCAATGGATGTCTAGAGCCAAGTGCGGTAAGAAGCCACCAACAAGGAGGGCCATTTACCACTGGAACAAGAAATTCGTTAAGATGGTTTGCTTGTGCCCGGCAAAGAGAAGTGGACATCCCTGTGTGAGTGAAGTGAATGTGGAGCACGTATGAGAGATATTCATAATGAATCCAAAGAAATCGGTGTGTCATGATGCCGTGAACTCGAAATGGCTCCAATGACAGTGTGGGAAGTCCTGCGACAGAAGCTGTCTATGAAACCATTCAAATTAGAGGTAGTGCAGAAGCTCAATGACGTCGGCAAAAACAAGCGTTTTGAACAACTGAATGGGTATAGCATTGTTCAACGCTTAATTTTTAGCGGGTTTCTCTTCAAAATGACATATGTAGCGACTGGATATTCCTACTTGGACATGTTGCAGCAATGGCTGATGCCGCAAATGCAGTTGGACTCTCCGTTCATCTTCCACCGAGTTTTCATCGTGAAGTTTGTGGGTACCTGAACACAGAGCTGACTCATCGATGGACCAAGATATGGTGTATGTACCGCATCTAACACGTGATTTAGCAGAGGTCCAGGAGAGAATGCGGAAAGTGATGGCCGCAGTTGACGATGCAATGCTGGGGTGGGAATGGCAAGAATTCGATTACCGTGTTGACGTCTGGGTTATGCCTGTTTCAGTCTCATATGGAATATGGGAAGAATGATTGCTTAAACGTCTATGTGTGCAGTGCTTTAACTAATCTAATCTTGTCCTTGCAATGTCTATGAAAGCGACATGTAGGAGATTGTAATATATGTAACTTCACATCCATCTTCAAGAGTCCACAGGTTCAGTTTTTTCAGTATCTCCATGACAGCTGCCGAGAATTCTTCCGGGTTGTATGGCCATATCCAGTGACAGTGCTCTTGGCGATGAAGAATGGCTCGTACAGTTTTCGACTTGACAAGGCACAAAAAACATTTACCTTTTGGTAATCACGCTCAAATTCAATGCATTTGTGTGGATGCTTTGCACCCCACATTCGACAATTATGCCTGTTCACTTTCCCATTAATGTGAAAAGTGGCTTCTGTCCCTGATGTTTTGTCCAAAGCTACGTTTGACATCTTCGTAGGTGCTCCTGGTTGTGCTGAGAATTGCCGACTGACCAGTCGGACGTCGAAGAACGGCCTAAACACCATGGAAAGTTGGCGTGGTCTGGATTTCACGTGATAGCAGAGATAAACCTTGTCAAGGATAAAATATAACTATCGATCATAGTACATCAAAGATAAAAACTTCTCATCGATTCTGTAGCGCCACTGTCCATATATCGCTGAGTTTCATAGCTTCTTCTTTTCTGTTAAAATTATCTCCATGTTTATATATTTCGATGGATTCTCTATATAGCTGTGGATAATAGTTCGTCATAGTACATAAAACTAAGGTTTCTCGAAAATTTCACTATGTGATCATCCGACTGAAGAGCATGCTCCGCCACAGCTGACTTGTCTGTTTTCCCTGGTCGGCAAAGACTTTTAAGTTCCTTCAACCGTGTATTCACACTTCTCTTTGTAGTGACCCTACCACATGTACACCCTGTAGACCCTACCACATGTACATGGAATCTTGTATACACCACTTGCAGACAGAGGGGGACGTTTATCCTTAACGGAACGAAGTGTTTGGCCTGTTTTCTTAGTTGGTCTGAAAATCGGTCGAACGTTATGTTTCCTTAAAATCTTGCCGATTTGATCTGTCACTTTTTTGATGAAGGGTAGAGAAACCGTGTTCTTCCATCACTGTGTCCTATCGTTGTCGTTAGGCCTCCTGTTATTCGGTCGCAAAACTCTATTTTTTTTTTTTCCTTCCTAGAATACCCATTCTTCTCAAAAGCCTGCTTTACATGTTTTAACTCGGCGTGCAGGTATTCCTGTCGTGAAAGCCTTCATTGTATGATGTCCGTGACACTCCCACAGATGTAACCATTTGAGGTGACCTTCTGTTAGCAGAGTAATTTACGGGCAGTTAATGATGGAACAATTTATTAATCCATTGCTCCAATCAGACACCGCCCGTAAATTACTCTGCTAACAGGTTATGGGCCCAGAATTATAAATCGGCGTAATATTCTAAACAATTACGAGATCACCTGCTCGGGAAAATTAGCAGCAGGGCGCGGTTATTTGGAACGATGTAATCGCTAAAATCATGGTGCCAGGAAATATCAATTCATTGCCTACGATAGAAAAAACTGATAGAAAGAGAAAACTACAGTACCTGGCGGTTCGCTATGCGAACATTTTAGAACATGAACAACTGTGGGTATGCGTCAGTGGCGAAGTACAGGATGCAAGTAAAGTTTGTACAGCAAGAGCCAAAATTATACTCTCCGTCCATCCGTCGATATATGTTCACTTGAAAGATACATCTACAGCAAAAGAAGCGTGGGACAAGCTAAAGCAAGTCTACGAAGATTCTGGTCTCATCAGAAGTATAGGGTTATTAAAAACGTTAATGTCAACCAGACTGGAGAATTGTTCGTCAGTAGAAGAATATGTGTCAAAGATAATTTCCTCGTTACAGAAAGTAAATGGCTTGAATTTTGAAGTTAAAGAAGAATGTATTGGGTGTATTCTGCTTGCAGGATTACCAGACGAATATAAGTGTATGGTTAGGAGCTTAGAAACTTCAAACGTGCCGATCACAGGAGACTCCATAAAAAATTAATTACTGCAAGAAATAAACGATGAAGCTTGTAATAAACAATCGATTAGCAATGCTGCTCTGCAAGTCAACAAGAAAAAGACCGATGTAATATTCAAAAAGGGTCCCAGGTGCTATAACTGCAACAAGTACGGGCATCTGGCTTAAAACTGTCGGAGCAAGAAGAAAAAAGATGAAAAAACTTAGCTCAAGACTGCCAGCTACCAGACGTTTCTCACAACAGCAGCTGCAGGTAAAGATACACGGACAGAATGGTACGTAGACTCAGACGTATCAGCGCACATGTCTAAATATCCTTGTAATGAAAGTAGTGTTGAAGCATTGACAGGCTCTCACGTTTTAACAGCAAATAATGAAAACTTACCGATAAAAGGTATAGGATCTTCATTTGTAGATGTTCTCGCTGGTAACAAGAAAGCTAGAATCAAAGTAGAGGATATTCTGTATGTGCCTCAGCTAAGCACAAATCTACTGTCTGTTAGTAAAATCGTAGGAAAGGGTCATTCGATTTTATTTGACCAACAAGGTTGTCATATTTACAACGCATGCAAAAATATGTTTGCTAATGCGTCATTAGCAAACGGGATGTACCGACTAGACGTGTGACATCATAAGTGCATGACTGCGTGTGAGATTGCTCTCCAAGTTTTTATATATTTTTAGGTTTCAGATACATATTTCAACGGTTTTTGTGATAATATTTACTATATAATTGACTTATTAGTGGTTTCTTCATTCACCTCTGCCTTTCTTGTGTTGTGACCTGATATTTGTGAGTGTTTCGTATCGAGCAACTTAACCTGTTACCCGTGTTTACATTCCGCGCTGACCAGTTGCAGCTGTAGCGGCGCATCGAAAGCTAAGTACTAATTAATTGTTTGTGTACAATGGTTTATTTAGGAACTTTAGTAGTCTTCAACCGATGTTCTTGGTGTTTTCTGGCGAAATAATTTCAGAAGATCATTTTGGGATCTGTTTTCAGTTTCGTTACTGTGCCATTAGACGTTTGATTTACTTTCTGTGTTAGTCTTTTGTTATATTCTCATTTGTTGTTGATTAATACTGTTAGTAATAGTAGTTACTTCCCTTGTAGAGTAAGTTTGTGATTACTGTCGTCAGGTTTTAACATCTTCTTATTGTAGTAGCGGAACGTAGTTTTCTTGTTTCAATAGCTGTAAAATTTTACCATGTGTGAGAAGTGTGGGCTTTGGCGTAGGTTCGTGAGTAGTGGATTGCGGTGTGAGACTTGCTCGAAGTATTTTCACTGGAGACAATGTAGTGGGGAAGTCAGTGGGCATTCTGGTGAGATCCTCTCCTGGAACTACAGGTTATGTAGCAAGAGTAAGTTGATAGAGGAGCGGGAGCATAAGATCTGTGCCCTTCAGGTGCAGTTGAAAAACGCACAGGAGGAGCTAGATAGGATGAGGAGGGAGAAGGGTGTTGGGGAGTGGGAGCTGGCCGTTGGCAAGAGATCTGCTAGGAGAAGGAGATTTTCAGGTAGTTTTATTATTGGTGTTTGCTATAGATATGACCAACTGCCAGAGTCTAGTTGAGAGGGATCTCTAGTAGCTGTACATGCAGGAAGTATGCAGCAGACCTCACCAGTTATGATGGCTAGGACAGTTGCAAAGCCGAAGAGAAAGAAGAAGGTTCTGCTGTTAGGTAGATCTCATGGCAGAGGTGTAGGCCAGCAGTTGCAGGAAGTGTTGGGGACTGAGTACCAGGTCACTAGCATCGTGAAGCCTAGGCTGCGTTCATACTGCCGGCCAGGCCGGGCCGGGATGACGCGTACTGGCTCGGCTCGTGCCTAGCCAGCTCAGGCCGACGTGTAGTGCATTCACATTGCGCGCCGCGCCGAGCCGGGACGGCGAAATGGGGGAAAATCCACTTCTGCGATTTTCATGTTTTAAAAATTCTTAGAGGTATATAAGACTTCGCCACATCGTTTTATGAACTTTTTCCTTAAAAGCGTTACTTACGTCGTGAAAAAAGAAAAAGTCTACTTTTCGTTTCGCGTGATTTCTTAGTTTCGTAACGCTTCCCAACCGATTTTGAAGAAAGTATACGGCTAAAAAATCTGATTTTTTTAAACGTGGTAGTATAACATCTTAGCTTGGTATTGAATCATTTATCTTTCCATATTTCTTAACAGTCATTGTGAAATGATGCTATTTGTCAACGTTGTGCACTTGATTTACAAATCTTGTAGTAAAAAAGTTATGTAGCGGGTAGCTTACTGTTAGATCCGTTTTACACCATACATTGTTGGGAATGAAATGTAGCTAAAAGTACCAAAATGTTTTTGAAATGATAATGATACTGATATCTGTCTCTGGTCACAAGTAATGGAAGCTATTCAATGCCGTGGCCACGTCTGCAAGCCACGGAGTTCGCGCGGTTACAGCTTGGTTTAGTACATGTACAGGTAGAAGTGTCAATGACATAGGTCTGATAAAATTTGGTATAAAACTAATCACAAAAACAAACTGGAGATTTGTGATACGTTTACTGCAGAAACTGAAGCGCAATTCTGTAGCCTCGTTGTCTACTTTGACAGAAAAAGTACTGGGGAGTTAATGAAACTACTGTAGGTCGACACAGATGTGCGTTTCATTGTTCTTCATTGTTTTTTTTTTTTTTCTTCCTTGGCGGGCTGCGCTGCACTGTCAAGGTAATCCCCACTCTTTGGCTAAATGGCTGTTAGTTGCCGAAGGCCTAATAAATAAATTTTAAGAAATCCCCACCCTTCGACAGCTGACAAGCAAGTCAGTAGAAAAGGCAGCTGCCGCAACAGTCGCTCGCCTTTAGCTAGTCTGTGCTGTCGTGTAGAACAATGTCTTCACTCTTTTATTGGTATTGTTTTGACTCTGCAGTAACTTCTCGAGTTTTGAAGTACAGAAGAACTAGGAGGTTATGGATTCATCCCATAAATAGCGACAGACATTTAGGAGAGTTTTTTTCTTTATATGAAGAACTTAAAAACTATCCTGAAACTTTTTATTCATATTACAGAATGAATCATAATACATTTCAGTATGTGCTGCAGAACATTCAAGACAAAATTTCGAAACAGAACACAAATTTTCGCAGAAGTGTAACAGCAGAAGAAAAATTGTGTATAACAATAAGGTAAGATTCGTTAGTACACACTTTTGGGTTTGCAGTAGAACTTCGTACAGCGTTCACTACCTCCAATTAATTGTAGTCATGTTTTTGTATTTTAAATTTCACAAACGCTTACCTCTGAGGGGAAGAGAGTTTATGGGACTCCTGAGAATCGTTAGTAAGTAATTAGCTTCGTCATTTTGGGTAATGTCTTGCTGTGCCTTCAACGAAGAATCGCAGAAACACTCCTTCAGAATTTTCCAACTATTTTCTTCTTTTTTCTTCATGATGCAGCGCTTGGCAGTGGTGATGGTTCATCATGTGGAGCCACTAATGACCTCACAGAATTCTTTTCATTACCTTGTAAGATAAACAGATTGATAGGCGAAGAGTTTTGAGATAATGCCCTTTGACTCAGTGGTTCTATTTCCACTGATAAGGAACTGTGCATAGCTCTTGGAACTTAGGATAATCATATGACAGAACAAATCCCGAGTGGAATTGCATTTTAATATACTATTCCCTGGATCACATGACTTTATTTTGCCAAGTTGTACAAGTTATTCTCTGTAACTGTCTCTCAGGTCTTTGCATTTCGATTTCATTATTTTAATTGAAAGAATATAGAAGGGTGCAAGAAAATGTTTCTTTAATTATTTATTGTTGTATAACTATGAAATGACATGGACTAAGTAAATATCTACTGTGCAAACAAAACAGTAAAAACTTCGCCCAACACCACAGTTGAGTAACACATTTTACGATTTTTTTCTCAGGTATCTGTCCACTGGCATCTCCTTTCATGCACTAGCATTGTCATTCCGATTAGAAGTGTCCACCGTATCAGTGATGGTGAAAGACATTTGAATGGCCATATGGGAGTCACTTGCTCCCATTCATTTAGCAACGCCAACTGTTTCTCGATTTAAAGAAATTGCCAGTGAAATGCATACGAGATGGGGATTTCCAAACTGTGTTGGATGTATAGAAGGGAAGCACATACGTGTCCAATGTCCTAAACTTTCTGGCAGCATGTTTTACAATTACAAACAGTATTATTCGATTGTACTCCAAGCAGTTGCTGATGCAAATTACAAATTTATAGCTGTAGATGTTGGTACCTACGGTAAACAGTCTGATGCAGGCGTGTTTAAAGAAAGTATGTTATATAAGAAACTTACGAATGGGGAGCTGTTATTACCGCCACCAACAAGACTTGAAGGAGTGTGTCAGGAACTACCGTAGGTCATTTTGGGAGATAAAGCTCACCCCTTAGAGAATTTGATGAGACTTTTCCTCGCAGAAATTTGGACAACGAGAAGATTCTATACAATGATATGCATTCCAGAGAAAGAAAAGTTGTTGAATGTGCATTTGGTATAATGACCAATAAATGGAGACTCCTGAGGAAGGAAATTGAAACATCCATTGACGTAGCAGATCACATAGTCAAGTGCATTTGTCTACTTCATAATATTGTCATTGACAGAGAAGGATGCAATGTTGATGCTGAAAAGTTTTGTAACAATGCTGATATGCAGACAGCTGGCGCCACATTCAACAGAAATTCCACATTACGTTCGAAAACTGTCAGGAACACTTTTGTTGAATATTTCGTTAAAAATGCAACTTAAAATAATTAAAAAACCTTTCCCGGCTCGGCGCGCAATGTGAATGCACTACACGTCGGCCTGAGCTGGCTAGGCACGAGCCGAGCCAGTACGCGTCATCCCGGCCCGGCCCGGCCGGCAGTGTGAACGCAGTCATGCAGGATTGGCTCAGGTGACTGTTAACATAGGGGGTTATGTGGGGATTTTATTAAAGAGGATCAGGTAGTGATTGTGGGTGAGGCTGGTAATAGTATTGATAGGGATGGGGAGTATGACGTAGATGGTGACCTGGAAAAGATAGCCACTCAGACTGGCAACACGAATGTGCATTTCGTGGAACTGTTTCAGCATCACGATCGGCCTCATCTTAATACAGCCATGAGGCGTAATAACATGAGACTTGGGGTTGCGCTGATGACAGAAGGCATGAGTCACATTTCAATGGTGTTGCTGGAGTCTGCCAGCAGGATGGGGTTTACTAAACATGGCCTGCACCTCAACAGGTATGGGAAGGGGAGGTTGGCGAAGCTTATAGGTGACAGCATAGGTGGGGGTGGTGGGATCACTCATGGGAAAATTCCCGTAGTAGTGGGTGTTAGAGCTGCACCTTTTTTAGATTGAAGTCAGCTGATAGGTATTCCTCCTTAAGGGAAGTCTCACTAACAAAGGAACCACTTTCGACAAAGCTTAGGTATCCGAGTAATGAGGGAATTAGTATATTTCATCAAAATATACAAGGTATTAGAGATAAAGTTAGTGAACTGCTCATAGACGTTGACTCTGAAATTATTGGTACACCTGAACACTTCTAAAATATGGAGATAATTCAGAGGCTTCCTTTACCAAGATACAGGTTGGCTGGCAGCTTTTCTAGGAGTTCTTTGCGGTGTGGGGGAGTAGCCATTTATGTGAAAAACGGCAACCCGTTTGAGTCAATTGATGTTTCAAAGTACTGCACTGAAAAGGTGTTCGAATGTTGTGCAGGTGTGGTTAAATTTAGTGGAGCTAAACTTCTAACTGTTGTTATTTAAAGACCCCCAGACTCCGATTTCACAACATTTTTGCTAAAGCTAGAGGAGGTTCTTGGTTCACTTTATAGGAAATACAAAAAGTTAGTTATTTGTGGTGACTTCAATATTAATTGTATATGTGACTGTGCAAGGAAAAGGATGCTGGTAGACTTCCTTAATTGATATAATCTCATGCAAACTGTATTCTTTCCAACAAGAGTGCAAAGGGACAGTAGAACAACCATAGACAAAATTTTTGTTCATTCCTCATTACTAGAAGGGCATTGTGTTAGCAAAATGGTGAACGGCCTTTCAGATCATGATGCACAAATTTTAACTCTAAAAGATTTTGTGCTGCAACACATGTTAAATATAGTTATCAACTTTTTAGGAAAGCTTATCCAGTTGCTGTAGAGACCTTTGTAAACATTATCAAGGAACATGAGTGGCCATATGCTTATAGTGCTGATACAGTAGACGATAAATATAATGCCTTCCTCAAGACTTTTCTCATGCTCTTTGAAAGTTGCTTTCCATTAGAACATTCACAGCAGGGTACTAGCACAAACAGGCAGCCTGGGTGGCTGACTAGAGGGATAAGAATATCTTATAGAACAAAGTGGCAATTTTATTAAAACGTTAGAAACAGTCAAAATCTAAATGCAGCTGCCCATTACAAACAGTATTGTAAGGTGCTTAAAAATGTTATTAGGAAGGCAAAAAGTATGTGGTATGCAGATAGAATAGCTAAGTCTCAGGATAAAATTAAAACCAATGGCAGTCGTAAAGGAAGTGGCTGGTCTGCAGAGACAGGTCGAGGATGTAGCATCAGCGCGTAGTGGGAATGTCCGTGTTATTGATGAGTCGCATATATGTACAGTATTTAATAATCACTTTCTGAAAATAGCAAGTGAACTAAATAGTAACCTAGTCCCAACAGGGAATCATATAGTGCTCTTAGAAAAAAGTGTTCCGAGACTGTTACCTGAAATGCTCCTCCATGATACTGACAAGAGGGAGATTTAGTTAATAATTAAATCACTAAAGACAAAGAACTCTCATGGATATGATGGGGTATCTAGCAGAATACTGAAGTATTGTTCTATGTATGTTAGCCCAGTACTTAGCCATATCTGTAACTTTTCTTTTAGGAGTGGTCGGTTTCCTGACCGATTAAAGTACTCGGTAGTGAAGCCACTTTATAAAAAGGGAGACAGCGACAATGTTGACAATTTTAGACCTGTTTCTATGCCATCAGTGTTTGCTAAAGTTATCGAGAAGGTTGTATATACAAGGTTACTGGAGCATTTAAATTCACGTAATTTGCTGTCAAATGTACAGTTTGGTTTTAGAAATGGTTTAACAACTGAAAATGCTATATTCTCTTTTCTCTATGAGGTTTTGGACGGATTAAATAAAAGGTTGCAAACGCTAGGTGTTTTCTTTGATTTAACGAAGGCTTTTGACTGTGTTGACCACAAAATATTACTGCAGAAGTGGGACCATTATGGAGTAAGGGGAGTAGCTTACAATTGGTTCGCCTCTTACTTAAAGAACAGAAAGCAGAAGGTAATTCTCCGCAATATTGAGAGTGGTAGTGATGTTCAATCCCAGTGGGGCACTGTTAAGTGAGGCGTTCCCCAAGGTTCGGTGTTGGGGTCACTGCTGTTTCTTATTTATATAAAAGATATGCCTTTTAGTATTACAGGCGATTCAAAAATATTTCTGTTTGCTGATGACACCAGCTTGGTAGTGAAGGATCTTGTGTGTAATATTGAAACAGTATCAAATAATGTAGTTCATGAAATAAGTTCGCAGCTTGTGGAATATAATTTGATGCTAAATCACAGTAAGACTCAGCTTTTACAGTTTCTAAACTCACTATTCAACAAGAACCGATATTTTGATCAGACAGAATGGGCATTATTATAAACGAGATGGAATGGTTCAAGTTCCTAGGCGTTTGGATAGATAGTAAGTTGTTGTGGACAGCCCATGTTCAGGATCTTGTTCAGAAACTAAATGCTGCTTTATTTACCATTAGAACAGTATCTGAAATAAATGACAGTTCAGCACGAAAAGTAGTCTACTTCACATATTTTCATACGCTTATGTCGTATGTTATTATATTTTGGGGTAATTCTTCTGATTCAAATAGGGTTCTTTTGGCTCAAAAATGGGCTGTTCGAGCTATATGTGGTGTATGTTCGAGAACCTCTTGTCGACCCCTATTCAATAGTTTGGGAATTCTGACATTGCCCTCACAGTATATATTTTCTTTAATGTCGTTTCTTGTTAGCAATATTAGCTTATTCCCAAGAGTTAGCAGCTTTCACTCAGTTAATACCAGGCAGAAATCAAATCTGCATGTGGAATGCACTTCCTTGACTCTTGTGCAGAAAGGAATGCAGTATTCTGCTGCATCGATTTTCAATAAGCTACCACAAGAACTCAAAAATTTTAGCAGTAGCCCAAACACATTTAAGTCTAAACTGAAGAGTTTCCTCATGGCTCACTCCTTCTATTCTGTCGAGGAGCTCCTGGAAGAGCTGAAAAATTAAGCAAATTCCAGTGTTACATTGTTGATTTTCTTTATTTAAACTTATGACTTGTCGCCTGAATGTGTTTCTTATATTTCATTTTATCTGTTCTACTATCGTGTTATAATTTCATGTATTGACTCCTTAATTTGGTCCCATGGAACAATAAGTAAATAAATAAAAATAAATAAATATGATCGAAATTTTGAAACAAAATCCGTATTGCAGGCAAATAGTGCAGACTTGTTGCATAAAAGATTAGGTCATCTGCATTCTGAAGCTATGGAAGCACTTTGCAATGGTCTGGATAGTGGAATTTCATATAAGGGAACAATAATTACTCCCTGTGCGATTTGCTTAAAGGAAAAACAAACAAGACTTCCTTTTCCACGATCCAGCTCAAAAGCCACAGAAATTCTCGAACTAGTTCACTCGGATTTGTGTGGGCCAATGCAAACTAGATCAATTGGAGGAGCCAAATATTTCCTTACTCTAATTGATGATTATTTCAGGTAAATATTTGTATATTTCCTCAGAGATAAACATGAAGTAGCACAACTGATACGAGACTTCAAAAATCTAGTAGAAAGGCAAACTGGAAAAAGGATCTGCACTCTACACATCGATAATGGCACAGAATATGTGAACGATAATCTGATAACATTTCTCAGAAAGGAAGGAATCCGACATCAGACTTCAGCGCCATATACACCAGAACAAAACAAGGAGTGGCTGAGCGTTACATCCATAGCAGAAAAAGCAAGATGCCTGCTCTTTGAAGCAAATTTGTCAAATAAATTCTGGGCAGACGCAGTCTCCACTGCAGTTTATTTAATTAACAGGTCCCCAACTAATGCGCTAAAGAACAACATCCCAGAGGAAGCTTGGACAAACAAGAAGCCGAATCTTAAGCATCTTAGAATATTTGGAAGTAAGGCATATGCTTACATTCCAAGAGCCAACAGACGAAAATGGGACAAACAAAGTGTTGAGTGTATTTTGGTAGGATACTGCAAAGATTCAAAAGCATACAGACTTTTTGAACCGAACTGTCAAAAAATCATAAAAACGAGAGATGTGATTTTTGATGAAGATACTTCGGTACAGTGTACAGAGGGAACTGAGTCAAAGGAACCAAGTCGACTGTTTCTCCCACTGACAGAGAAGAAGCAAGATGAAGTAACTACAGCTGAATTAGAAGAAACTGAACCTGAACCTGAGAGTGTAACATCAATTAGTAGTGCAATGAATATTAGCAGCAATGACTAAACAAGTCCAGACGATCCAATTAATGATAATGAGCAACTTCAGCAAATACGAAGGTCATCAAGAATTCCAAAGCCAAAGAAACGGCATGACTTTGTAACTTATCAGTCTACACAGTCAACTGACCCCAATCCTTTGACATTATAAGAAGCGATGACTCACGACAATGCTAAAAACTGGCTGTAGGCAATGCAAGACGAGTTACAAATTTCCAAAGAGAACTACATGTGGGAGTCTGCTGTTTTACCTTCAGATAAAAAGCCGTTAAAAGCAAGATGGGTATGTAAAAGAAAGAAAGATATGAAAGGTCTCATTGTAGCTATAAAGCATGACTAGTGAGTTTGTGGCACAACTTGACTAGAAGAAGGGATCGGTTGGTAGGACATGTTCTGAGTCATGAAGGGATCACCAATTTAGTACTGGAGGGCAGCGTGGAGGGTAAAAATCGTAGAGGGAGACAAAGAGATGAATACACTAAGCAGATTCAGAAGGATGTAGGTTGCAGTAGGTACTGGGAGATGAAGAAGCTTGCACAGAATTGAGTAGCATGGAGAGCTGCATCAAACCAGTCTCAGGACTGAAGACCACAACAACAACAGTGAAATAAGGTTGTGCTCAGAAGCAAGGCCTGGACTATGATGAAACATATGCGCCAATCATAAGATATAACTCATTAAGGTATTTATTTGCTATGGCTGCTAAATATGATCTTGACATTGTCACTTAGATGTTGTCACAGCTTTCTTACAATCTGACTTACATGAAGAGATTTGTGTGAAAGTTCAAGAAATAGATCCAGTTACAAAGACAGTGAAAGATACTGGTGTAAAAAGACTGAAAAAGGCAATATATCAATTGAAGCAAGGTGATCGCTGCTGGAACTTGAAATTAGATGGTACGCTACTGAATCTAAACTTCAAAAGATCAACAGCTAATCCTTGTCTCTATTATAAAAATCAAGGTTCAAACATTTTAATAGTTGCTGTTTATGTGGGTGATATGCTCATTTTTAGTAACAATTACAAGAGAGAAATGCTTTAAAAGGCATCCAAATTACTAGGAACCACAAAGAAGTTTATTTGTGGATGGATCAGACACACTATGTGGAAAAAATTCTCAACACATTTAATATGAAAGAGGGTAGCCCAATATGTACACCACGGGACAGTAATCAGATGCTCATTCATGATGTGTGCCCGAAAACACAACAATAGCAAGAAGCTATGAAGAACATACACTGTCATGAAGCAATGGGTAGTTTAATGTATGTTCGATTAGGAACAAGGTCGGACCTAACCTCTCCGATAGGAATTGTTAGCCGATTTTGTAATAATCCAGGCATACTGCACTGGCAAGCAGTCCAAAGGATCTTCAGATATCTAAAAGGTACTAAGAATATGAAACTTTTGTTTCCTAAATCAGAGGACTGCCACATAGTAGGTTACTGTGATGCAGATTGAGCTGTAGATTCTGAAGACTGAGGGTCAACAACTAAATATCTTTTTAAATCTCAAGGAGCAGTGATGTCCTGGCAGTGTAAGAAACAGGCAACAGTGGCCTTCTCTACAACTGAGGCACAATGTATGGCTCTGACCTCAGCATGTCAGGATGCTCTATGGTTTCAAAGGCTACGCAATGAAATGTCACCAGATCCCAAAAAAGACCCTGTCAAACTATTATGTGACAAAAAGGCAGATTGACCTGTCTAAGACTAGCAGCTATAAGAGTCGAACCAAACATACAGATAGAAGACACCACTTCATAAGGGAAAAAACAGAGTCAGCACAAATTACTGGAGCACATACCTGTCAGATCAAATGCTGGCAGGTACGATGACAAAATCTCTGATGAAGGCACGTCATCATCTGCCGCTGCAAGATTTTGGACTGAGAAAGTAGTTTTTTGTTGTGTATGTGCATGTGTATCTTTTATGCAGGCATCATTCTAGTGGGTGTGTGGGATTTTAGAATCTGTGCCTCCCTGGTGTGTGAATATTTTTCGTGTTACTACATCTACATCTATACTCCGCGAGCCACCTTACGGTGTGTGGCGGAGGGTACTTATTGTACCACTATCTGATCCCCCCTTCCCTGTTCCATTCACGAATTGTGCGTGGGAAGAACGACTGCTTGTAAGTCTCCGTATTTGCTCTAATATCTCGGATCTTTTCGTTGTGATCATTACGCGAGATATATGTGGGCGGTAGTAATATGTTGCCCATCTCTTCCCGGAATGTGCTCTCTCGTAATTTCGATAATAAACCTCTCCGTATTGCGTGACGCCTTTCTTGAAGTGTCCGCCACTGGAGCTTGTTCAGCATCTCCGTAACGCTCTCGCGCTGACTAAATGTCCCCATGACGAATCGCGCTGCTTTTCGCTGGATCATGTCTATCTCTTCTATTAATCCAACCTGGTAAGGGTCCCATACTGATGAGCAATACTCAAGAATCGGACGAACAAGCGTTTTGTAAGCTACTTCTTTCGTCGATGAGTCACATTTTCTTAGAATTCTTCCTATGAATCTCAACCTGGCGCCTGCTTTTCCCACTATTTGTTTTATGTGATCATTCCACTTCAGATCGCTCCGGATAGTAACTCCTAAGTATTTTACGGTCGTTACCGCTTCCAATGATTTACCACCTATGGCATAATCGTACTGGAATGGATTTCTGCCCCTATGTATGCGCATTATATTACATTTATCTACGTTTAGGGAAAGCTGCCAGCTGTCGCACCATGCATTAATCCTCTGCAGGTCCTCCTGGAGTACGTACGAGTCTTCTGATGTTGCTACTTTCTTGTAGACAACCATGTCATCTGCAAATAGCCTCACGGAGCTACCGATGTTGTCAACTAAGTCATTTATGTATATTGTAAACAATAAAGGTCCTATCACGCTTCCCTGCGGTACTCCCGAAATTACCTCTACATCTGCAGATTTTGAACCGTTAAGAATGACATGTTGTGTTCTTTCTTCTAGGAAATCCTGAATCCAATCACAAACCTGGTCCGATATTCCGTAAGCTCGTATTTTTTTCACTAAACGTAAGTGCGGAACCGTATCAAATGCCTTCCTGAAGTCCAGGAATACGGCATCAATCTGCTCGCCAGTGTCTACGGCACTGTGAATTTCTTGGGCAAATAGGGCGAGCTGAGTTTCACATGATCTCTGTTTGCGGAATCCATGTTGGTTATGATGAAGGAGATTTGTATTATCTAAGAACGTCATAATACGAGAACACAAAACATGTTCCATTATTCTACAACAGATTGACGTAAGCGAAATAGGCCTATAATTATTCGCATCTGATTTATGACCCTTCTTGAAAATGGGAACGACCTGCGCTTTCTTCCAGTCGCTAGGTACTTTACGTTCTTCCAGCGATCTACGATAAATTGCTGATAGAAAGGGGGCAAGTTCTTTAGCATAATCACTGTAGAATCTTAAGGGTATCTCGTCTGGTCCGGATGCTTTTCCGCTACTAAGTGATAGCAGCTGTTTTTCAATTCCGATATCGTTTATTTCAATATTTTCCATTTTGGCGTCCGTGCGACGGCTGAAGTCAGGGACCGTGTTACGATTTTCCGCAGTGAAACAGTTTCGAAACACTGAATTCAGTATTTCTGCCTTTCTTCGGTCGTCCTCTGTTTCGGTGCCATCGTGGTCAACGAGTGACTGAATAGGGGATTTAGATCCGCTTAGCGATTTTACATATGACCAAAACTTTTTAGGGTTCTTGTTTAGATTGTTTGCCTATGTTTTATGTTCGAATTCGTTGAATGCTTCTCTCATTGCTCTCTTTACGCTCTTTTTCGCTTCGTTCAGCTTTTCCTTATCAGCTATGATTCCACTACTCTTAAACCTATGATGAAGCTTTCTTTGTTTCCGTAGTACCTTTCGTACATGATTGTTATACCACGGTGGATCTTTCCCCTCGCTTTGGACCTTAGTCGGTACGAACTTATCTAAGGCGTACTGGACGATGTTTCTAAATTTTTTCCATTTTTGTTCCACATCCTCTTCCTCAGAATTGAACGTTTGATGGTGGTCACTCAGATATTCTGCGATTTGTGCCCTATCACTCTTGTTAAGCAAATATATTTTCCTTCCTTTCTTGGCATTTCTTATTACACTTGTAGTCATTGATGCAACCACTGACTTATGATCACTGATACCCTCTTCTACATTCACGGAGTCGAAAAGTTCCGGTCTATTTGTTGCTATGAGGTCTAAAACGTTAGCTTCACGAGTTGGTTCTCTAACTATCTGCTCGAAGTAATTCTCGGACAAGGCAGTCAGGATAATGTCACAAGAGTCTCTGTCCCTGGTTCCAGTTCTGATTGTGTGACTATCCCATTCTATACCTGGTAGATTGAAGTCTCCCCCTATTACAATAGTATGATCACGAAACTTCTTTACGACGTTCTGCAGGTTCTCTCTGAGGCGCTCAACTACTACGGTTGCTGATGCAGGTGGTCTATAGAAGCATCCGACTATCATATCTGACCCACCTTTGATACTTAACTTAACCCAGATTATTTCACATTCGCATTCGCTAATAACTTCACTGGATATTATTGAATTCTTTACTGCTATAAATACTCCTCCACCATTGGCGTTTATCCTATCCTTGCGGTATATATTCCATTCTGTGTCTAGGATTTCGTTACTGTTCACTTCCGGTTTTAACCAACTTTCCGTTCCTAATACTATATGCGCACTATTTCCTTCAATAAGAGATGCTAATTCAGGAACCTTGCCCTGGATACTCCTGCAGTTTACCAATATTACGTTGACTTTTCCTGTTTTTGGTCTCTGAGGACGGACGTTCTTTATCAACGATGATAATGTCCTCTCTGGTAAGCCGTCAGGTATTTTATCGTTTCGCCCAAGGGGGGGTCCCTCTAACCTAAAAAACCCCCGTGTGCACGCCACACGTACTCTGCTACCCTAGTAGCTGCTTCCGGTGTGTAGTGCACGCCTGACCTGTCTAGGGGGGCCCTACAGTTCTCCACCCAATAACGGAGGTCGATGAATTTGCAACCATTATAGTCGCAGAGTCGTCTGAGCCTCTGGTTTAGACCCTCCACACGGCTCCAAACCAGAGGACCGCGATCGACTCTGGGCACTATGCTGCAGATATTAAGCTCAGCTTGCACTCCGCGTGCGATGCTGGTTGTCTTCACCAAATCAGCCAGCCGCCGGAAGGAACCAAGGATGGCCTCAGAACCCAAGCGGCAGGCGTCATTCGTTCCGACATGTGCTACTATCTGCAGCCGGTCACACCCAGTGCGTTCAATAGCTGCCGGAAGGGCCTCCTCCACATTACGGACGAGACCCCCCGGCAAGCACACCGAGTGCACACTGGCATTCTTCCCCGACCTACCCGCTATTTTCCTAAGGGGCTCCATAACCCGCCTAACGTTGGAGCTCCCTATAACTAATAGGCCCGCCCTCTGTGACTGTCGGGACCTTGCCGGAGAATCGGCCACTGGCCCAACAGACGAGGCATCCTGTGGTGGCTCGGAAACGATGTCATCACCACTAGGAAGCACCCCGTACCTGTTGGAAAGGGGTAAGGCAGCTGCCACGCGGCCAGATCCCACCTTCGCCTTTCGGCCAGGCACGCGCGAGCCCACCACTGTCCGCCATTCACCCTGGAGTGATGGCTGACCGGTAAGATGCTCACTGCCGGAAGACGCAGCGACATCAGGGCAACTGCGGACACTATGATTTATTTTATTACATGTATTGAGCTTTCTGTGTGTAATTCATGTAGCTTGCTTAATGTATTAAGAAGTTGTTCCAATCAGAAACCGCCTACACTCATGTGCATGTATGAATTGACCGGTTCGAACTTTCCTCACTGATGCTAGTCACAGAATACTACCTTTCTTCGCTATGCGATGTACACAATTTAGCATTTCTCAACATTTGAAGCAAGTTGCTAGTCTTTGCATCACTTTGAAATCTGACTGAATATTCGTACAGATTTCTTCAGATATTGGGCAACAGCCTTGCCGCAGTGGCTATACCGGTTCCCATCAGATCACCGGACTGCTAAGTGCTGTTGGCATTTTTTGGGGTGCACTCAGCCTTGTGATGCCAATTGAGGAGCACATTGACTGAATAGTAGCGGCTCCGGTCACAGAAAACCATCGTAACGACATGGAGAGCGGTGTGCTGACCACATGCCCCTCCTATCCGCATCCTTATCTGAGGATGACACGGCGGTCGGATGGTCCCGATGGGCCACTTGTGGCCTGAAGACGAAGTGCTTATCTTCAGATAGTACTTCGCTATAGGCATCTGCATTACCTGTGAATAGTCTAATGTTACTATTAATATTGTCCACATAGTCATTAATATACAACATGAACAGCATGGGTCCCAACACACTTAAATGGGACACTCCCGAAGTTTCTTCTGTATCTGTCGATGACCCTCCACAGAAGATCACATGCTCTATGATCCCTGCCACGAAATCCCTAAGCCAGTCACAAATTTCGTTTGATACCCCATATGATTGTACTTTTGATAATAACCTTGGATATGACACTGAGCCAAATGCTTTTCGGAAGTCAGGAAATATTGCATCTACCTGACAGCCTTGATCCACGGCCCTCAGGATGACAGTTGAGAAAACTGAGTGCTCAGTTTTACATGATCGATGTTTTTGGAATGAATGCTGGCTGTCATGGAGGAGGTCATTCTGTGCAAGGTACCCCATTACGTCTGAATTCACACACTGTCAAGGAGATTGCCTGGTAGTTTTGTGGATCACTTTTGATACCCTTTTTGTAGACGGGTTTGACCCATGCTTTCTTCCAGCTATAGGACATGGTTTCTTGTTAGAGATACCTATGGCAGATTGTAGTTAGAAGAGGGGCTACCTCGGTCACAGATTTCGAATAGAATCTGATAGGAATTTCGTCGACCCCTGAGACTTTGTTCAATTTTAACGATTTCAGCTGTTCCTCAGAATCCTTAACACTAATAACTGTTTCACTCTTCTTGTCGATGGCTCATGAATTAAAGTAGGGAAATACTCCTGGGTTTTCCTTTGTAAAGGAAAATTTGAAAACAGATTCAAACATTTATGCTTTTGCTCTGTTACTCTCATTTTCTCAGTTGAAATGGCAGCACTTACACAGCCTGTCAATAGAATGGAACGAGACAGGACGGGGCGGGGCGTCGAAGTCAAGGTTTCACTGGGCGAAAGTTTTGATTGGGACGACTGACGGGGGAGGGGGAAGGGAGAAGGTGGATGGGGAGGGATGAGGACGCCGTCGTTGTCTGCCAACATAGAAGATAACCTGTTTTCGACCTCTCATTCATCAGATAGTAGTGGATTTCATGCTTTTCTTAGTAGGTAGGGAAACCGGCCAGTTGCTGAACACAAGATTGTGCTGAACATTGTCTGTCGGAGCCTTGAGCGTCGACAGGAATAAGTCGTCACAGTGATAGCCCACTCAGCGATTTTCTTCTGTCAGTCGACTATTCTACGCTCGCCCGTCACGAATGGTCGATATGTCAGCTCAAAAATTGTTGTCTGTTCTGTTGTTGGACAACTGAATGGTGCAAAGTTGAAAGAAAGTTGGGAGGGTCCACCCTCCTTCTATAGTAATAGAATTAAGAAACTAGCAATG
This sequence comes from Schistocerca piceifrons, assembly GCF_021461385.2. Lineage (NCBI taxonomy): Eukaryota > Metazoa > Arthropoda > Insecta > Orthoptera > Acrididae > Schistocerca > Schistocerca piceifrons. Next base: position 410,028,104 of record NC_060144.1, on the reverse strand, counting down.
ACAATAAAGTTTAGAAATGATCAAAGCAAAATTATGGTGAATGATCTTAACAAGGGTAAAAAGTTTAATTTTCAACACTGCTGAAACTGAAAGAATATACATAATGTAGTCTAAACATTTCAGCAGAATAACATGTACCTTGCCATTGGTGGAGAGGCTTGCGTGCCTCAGCAATACAGATAACCGTACCGTAGGTGCGACCACAACGGAGGGGTACCTGTTGAGAGGCCACACAAACCTGTGGTTCCTGAAGAGGGGCAACAGCCTCTTCAGTAGTTGCGGGGGCAACAGTCTGGATCATTGCCTGATCTGGCCTTGTAAACTAACCAAAACGGCCTTGCTGTGCTGGTACTGCGAACGGCTGAAAGCAAGGGGAAACAACAGCCGTAATTTTTCCCGAGGGCATGTAGCTTTACTGTATGGTTAAAATAATGATGATGGCGTCCTCTTGGGTCAAATATTCCGGAGGTAAAATAGTCCCCCATTCGCATCTCCAGGTGGGGACTACTCAGGAGGACATCGTTATCAGGAGAAAAAGACTTATGGTGAGGTGAATACAGGGTTATACATACAAAATCAAATAGGGATAATGCAGGAGTAGGTATAATAATGAATAAAAAAATAGCAGTGCGGGTAAGCTACTACAAACAGCATAGTTAACACATTATTGTGGAGCACACACCTACCACAGTAGTACAAGTTTATATGCCAAGTAGCTCCATAGATTACGAAGAGATTGATGAAGTGTATGATGAGATAAAAGAAATTATTCAGATAGCGAAGGGAGATGAAAATTTAATAGTCATGGGTGACTGGAATTCAATAGTAGGAAGAGGAAGGGAAGGGAATGTAGTAGGTGAATATGGAATGGGGGTAAGAAATGACGGAGGAAGCCACCTGGTAGAATTTTGCACAGAGCGTAACTTAATCATAGCTAACACTTGATTCAAGAATCATAAAAGAAGCTTGTATACATGGAAGAGGCCTGGATATACTCGAAGGTTTCGGATAGATTATATAATGGTAAGACAGAGATTTAGGAACCAGGTTTTAAATTGTAAGACATTTCCAACAGCAGATGTGGACTCTGACCACTTATCCATTGATTATGAACTGTAGATTAAAACCCAAGAAACTGCAAAAAGGTGGGAATTTAAGGAGATGGGTCCTGGATAAAGTGACAGAACCAGAGGTTGTAGAGAGTTTTAGGAAGAGCATTAGGGAACGATTGACAGGAATGGGGGAAAGAAAGAAGAAGAATGGGTAGCTTTGAGGGATGAAATAGTGAAGGCAGCAGAGGAACAAGTAGGTAAAAAGCCGAGGGCTAGTAGAAATCCTTGGGTAACAGAAGATATATTGACTTTAACTGATGAAAGGAGAAAATATAAGCATGCAGTAAGTGATGCAAGCAAAAAGGAATATAAACATGTCAAAAATGAGATCGACAGGAAGTCCAAAATGGCTAAGCAGGGATGGCTAGAGGACAAATTTAAGGATGTAGAGGCTTATCTCACTAGGGGTAAGACAGATACTGCCTTCAGGAAAATTAAAGAGACGTTTGGAGAAAAGAGAACCACTTGTATGAATATCAAGCACTCAGATGGAAACCCAGTTCCTAGCAAAGATGAGAAAGCAGAAAGTGGAAGGAGTATATAGAGGGTCTGTACAAGGGTGATGTACTTGAGGACAATATTATGGAAATGGATGAGGATGTAATTGAAGCTGGAATGGGAGATATGATACTGTGTGAAGAGTTTGACAGAGCACTGGAAAACCTAAGCCGAAACAAGGCCCCGGGAGTAGACAACATTCCATTACAACTATTGATAGTCTTGGGAGAGTCAGCCATGACAAAGCTCTGCCATCTGGTGAGTAAGGTGTATGAGACAGGCGAAATACCCTCGGACTTCAAGAAGAATATAATAATTCCAATCCCAAAGAGAGTAGGTGTTGACAGATGTGAAAATTACCGAACTATCAGTTTAATAAGCCACAGCTGCTAAATACTAACACGAATTCATTACAGACGAATGGAAAAACTGGTATAAGCCAACCTCGGGGAAGATCAGTTTGGATTCCGTAGAAATGTTGGAACATGTGAGGCAATACTGACCCTATGACTTATCTTACAAAATAGATTAAGGAAAGGCTAACCTACATTTCTAGTATTTGTAGACTCAGAGAAAGCTTTTGACAATGTTGACTGGAACACTCTCTTTCAAATTCTGAAGGTGGTAGGGGTAAAATACAGGGAGCGAAAGGCTATTTACAATTTGTACAGAAAACACATGGCAGTTATAAGAGTCGAGGGGCGTGAAAGGGAAGCAATGGTTGGGAAGGGAGTGAGACAGGGTTGTAGCCCCTCCCCGATGTTATTCAATCTGTATATTGAGCAAGCAGTAAAGGAAACAAAATAAAAATTCGGAGTAGGAATTAAAATCCATAGAGAAGAAATAAGAACTTTGAGGTTCGCCGGTGACATTGTAAATCTATCAGAGACAGCAAAGGAGTTGGAAGATCAGTTGAACGGAATGGACAGTGTCTTGAAAGGAGGATATAAGATGAACATCAACAAAAGCAAAACGAGGATAATGGAATGTAGTCGAATTAAGTCGGGTGATGCTGAGGGAATTAGATTAGGAAATGAGGCACTTAAAGTAGTAAGGGAGTTTTGCTATTTGGGGAGCAAAATAACTGATGATGGTCGAAGTAGAGAAGATATAAAATGTAGACTGGCAATGGCAAGGAAAGCGTTTCTGAAGAAGAGAAATTTGTTAACATCGGGTATAGATTTAAGTGTCAGGAAGTCGTTTCTGAAAGTATTTGTATGGAGTGTAGCCATGTATGGAAGTGAAATATGGACGATAAATAGTTTGGACAAGAAGAGAATAGAAGCTTTCAAAATGTGGTGCTACAGAAGAATGCTGAAGATTAGATGGGTAGACCACATAACTAATGATAAAGTATTGAATAGAATTGGGGAGAGGAGAAATTTGTGGCATATCTTGACTAGAAGAAAGGATCCGTTGGTAGGACATGTTCTGGGGCATCAAGGGATCACCAATTTAGTATCGGAGGGCAGTGAGGCGGTTAAAAAGCGTAGAGGGAGACCTAGAGATGAATACACTAAGCAGTTTCAGAAGGATGTAGGTTGCAGTAGGTACTGGGAGATGAAGAAGCTTGCACAGGATATAGCAGCATGGAGAGCTGCATCAAACCACTCTCTGGACTGGAGACCACAAGAACAACAATAACAACAAGAACAACAATAACAACAACAAATTTTTCAAAAGAAAACATGTACTTACAAATACATTAAAGAATACAGGGTGCTCCAAAATGAGCTTTACAAGTTATTATCACATGAATGCTGATGGAAAAAAATTGCAACACCAAGTAGGAATTGTTCGATATAAATGAAAGTTGATATGAGTGTTTCTGCATCTGAAAGATGATCGGTATTCAAATTTCACGCTATTCGCATAAGAGTGGCGCTTATTAGCGCCACTATGAGGACGCAAATCAGGTTTGATTCAAATACACACTGTAACAGTCGTGAACATTTATTACATTTGAGAAAGGACGTTGTGAGATGATGTTAGTCAACAATGCCTTTAAGGCGACACAGACGCCTTTATCAAAACCTCACTGAGTCTGAATTAGGTGGTGTATTAGGGCTACGAGAAGCCGGATGTTCCTACTGTCAGTGAAAGGAAAAAGAGGTAACTCGCTTAATTATGGACCCCCATCGCTAACGTCGATTTGCAGTAGGATTTTGAAACATATACTACGTTCGAACATTATGAGTTATCTCAAAGACAAACAGCCGACACAGATTCAGAAAATATCGTTCTTGTGAAACACAACTACCTCTTTATTCTCACGTAGTAATGAGAACTATTGACAAGGGATGTAAAACTGATACATATATTTAGATTTCCAGAAGGTTTTTGACACCAAATCTAACAAGCGACTTCTAATCAAATTGCATGAAATCTAACAAGTGACTTCTAATCAAATTGCATGCCTATGGACTACCGTCTCAGTTGGTGATTCCGGGTCACAGTTCGTAGAAACCGACTGAAAGTAGTCAAATAAAACAGTAATAATATCTGGCGTTCTCCAAGGAAGTGTTTTAGACGCTCTGCTGTTCCTGATCTACATAAATGATTTAGTAAACAATCTGAGCAGCCCTCTAAAAATTGTTCGCAGATGATGCCATCATTTACTATCATATAAAGTCATCAGATGATCAAAACGATTTAGAGAAGATAACTGTGTGGTGTGAAAAGTGGCAATTGACTCTAAGTAATGAAAAGAGTGAAGTTATCCACATGAGTAATAAAAGTAATCCGCTAAATTTCGGTTACACAATTAATCACACAAATCTAAAGGCTGTAAATTCAACCAAACACTCAGGGACTACAATTACGAATAACGTAAGTTGGAACGATCACATAGATGATGTTGTATGTCAAGCAAACAAAGGCTACGATTTATTGCTGGAACACCGAGAAAAATGCAACAGGTCTACTGACGAGGCTGCCCACATTATGCTGGTACGCCCTCTTCTGGAGTGTTGCTGTGCGGTGTGGGATCCGCATAAGATAGTATCGACGGAGGATATCGAAGATGTTCAAAGGAGGCCATCTTGTTTTATACGGGGATTGGGATAGCAATCATTCAAACAAAGGCGGTTTCCGTTGTGGCAGGATCTTCTCATGATACTTCAATCACCAACTTTCTCCACAGAGTGTGAAAATATTGTGTTGGCGTCCACCCACCTCGGGAGGAGTGATTATCGTAATAAAGTAAGAGCAATCAGAGCGTGCCCAGAAATCTGTGGCTTGGTTCTAAAAGGGCCAATGTCAATATTTGTCAAAACTTGTTTTATTGGAATACACCACATAGTTTCACGTGCTCTTCATAATGTTAAAACGGCCAATATCCAAGCCACATAGGATGAGAGATACTGGGGTTCGAAGATGTAAGCCCCAAAGTGTTTTATCAAGTTTACAATCAGCATAAAAGGGCCAATCTTGGCATTGGCTCTCCCACTTACTTTACGTTTGTTGTAAGAAGGGCCAATGTCGAAATTGCCCTTTTTTGCTGACAGATGGTTTCAACAACTGAAACAGTGCTGTGACAAAATCTGGCGGGAATAACAATAATAAGAGTTGTTCCTTTAACAATTCCCATAACCATTCTGCGCATTGTTAGTGAGGAGTCGAGACAGTCTTGGTGGGCACAAACATCATGTATCACAGAGGCGATAAGGAAGAGCTAGAGGAACAAACTGCACCTGAAATATTGCCACTGAAGTCGTCACTCTGCTTTGAAGGTAAGTTTACTAAAATAAACTGTTATCAGGAGCATTTATCCCTAATTTTTCCAACACAAGACCATAAATTGACTGGTAGCTCTATTTAATGCCATTCTAAAATATTATCAACCACTTATTAAATTTATTTCATTTTTATTTTCTTTAAGGTCATCCCATTACCAGTACAGAAGGAAATGCATGTTCGCCATTACTGGTAGATGTGATTGCAAGTTCTGATGAAGATGTAATTCGAGATTCTGATGAATATGTTCCAAGTGGTGGCGATAGTAGTGATGAAAGCAATGACAAAGGGAATATAGCTGTACAAAAGACAGTTAAAAGATCTTCAAGGATTGAAAAAAAAAAGATCTAATTCAACAGCAACCTGGCAATGAAACAACAAAGTTCAGTGGAAGTGGGAGGAAGAAATATGATACACAGGAGTCATCCAGAAAAAGAAAGCGAAACGAAAAATTATGGGAGAAAAATCGAAGGATAGAATTGAAAACTGCAGGACAGGAATATGCGACGTCGAAAGGAAAAGTTATATCTGCTAAAGTTCTGAAATCAACGTGCAAGTGCAGGCAAAATTGCGGAGGAAAAGCAAATGTTGAGAGACAGAAAATGTTCATAGAATATTTCAAATTGTCTCCAGAAGCTCAAAATCAGTTCTTAGCTAATCAGGTGTCTGAGGAAAATAAACATGTGGAGCGTTTAAGGAACAAACCTGAAGGAACTGCAAGCAGGCGAAAATATTCCAGGAAGTACTTTCTTTACAGTCCTTCTTCCAGACTAAGATAGAAATATGTACACTTTCTTTAACATAAAAGAAGGTCAGAATAATTGTGGGGAAAAGACAGGGGTTTCTGAAGGAGGAGTGTGTTCTGAAGATGGACGTGGTAAACATTCTAATCATCCAAAAGTTCCATCTGACGACACTGTTTTAATAAAGGACACATTAAGATGTTTCCTTCCTACGAAAGCCATTATTCTCGATCTCATTGTTCTAAAAAATATTTATCTCCAGACTTGAGTATTTCCACAATGTACCAGCTCTATGAAGAATTTTGCCAAACCAAAGGTATGAAGCCAAGAAGTGAAGCATGTTATTGAAGAGTTTTTGTGACCCAGTTCAATCTTAGCTTCCACAAACCGACGACTGACACTTGTGCAAAATGTGACAAATACGCCATGTTACCCAAGCATTACACTGTACATGGAAGGAAATGAACTCCAGGTACACCTTTCAGAACCGTGTGGACTAAGTTATAGTGTTCCACAGGGCTCCATTTTAGGTCCCTTTCTGTTTTTGGTCTACATTAATGATTTCCCATCACACGTTAGGGATTCTGAACCTGTACTGTTTGCAGATGACTCCAGCCTATTGATTGAAGGGAATAAAGAAGAAAATCTTATTGCATCTTCAAAAGATATTACAAAAAGAGTGGCTGAATGGTTTACCAGAAACAGGCTAATAGTTAATCCCCAAAAAACGGTACTCATGAATTTCCACACATCAAAATAAAAATCCGGTACGACCTGTAATATGTATAGATAACCAATGCATTAGTGCTGTCAATGAAACTAAATTTCTTGGGATTCATATCCAGGAAAAGCTTAAATGGAGCACTCATATCACAGCCCTAAATTCAAAACTAGCAAAAATGAGCTGTGTGGTAAGAATTCTCTGCAACAGTAGTACTGCAGAAACAGTTAGGGCTGTATTACTTTGCTCATGTACATTCAATACTGAAGTACAGTATCATTTTCTGGGGAAATGTACATCAGGCCATAACAGTTTTCAGGAAACAAAAGGCAATTATAAGAACAATGAAACAAATGAGCAGCAGAAAATCATGCAAACCTTCTTTTTAAGATCTAAAGATCCTACCCCTTCCCTGCATTTATATAGTGGAAGTAGTCACACATGTCAAAAAACGCATACTGAGAAAAGAAAACCCTTTTCCTCAAAACAAAAATGTCCATGGTTACAGTAACAGGTCAGACAGTGACATACATGTTAATCATTGTAGCACCACATTATGCCAGAAAGGTGTATATCATGCAGGAACAAAACTTTACAACAGATTACCAAGACATATAAAATCTGTTCCTGAACTACAAAGCTTTAAAAAGTCTGTGACATCCTACCTTATGAGAAACTGTTACTATTCAAGCTCACAGTATCTTATGCAAGAAAAAATGTAACTTGTATCTTTAATTGTAGAAATAAGTTCTAAATATCCAGTATTTCAAAAATTTGTAATTATTAACTGTATAGATCCAATTTGTCATAAAATTTATAAAATGTATGTTTGACATTTGAAAAACCAATAGCTAAAAAGGTAGTTTGTCCAATATCCAGTGTACAATATATGAACTGAAAAAGAGATTTATGTGGACAAATAAATAAATAAACTGATGATGCTGAACGTTGTAAGGTTGAAGTGGAACGACAGCAACATTTCGATTTAGCCCAGGCTGCTTAGGACCGGAAAGACAGTGATAAAAACAAAGCTGAGCAGAATTCCAATGTAGTAACCCTGGCCTCTGATTTGCAGAAATGTCTACCCACTCCTTTTCTATGCTGTGGTGTGGCTTTTTACAGAAGACAACTTTGGACCTTCGACTTGAACATCTACGTAAAGAGACATAAAGAATGTTCTCCAGTATGTTACATTTAGAATGAAACAGTGGCAGGAAGAGGTGCCAAGAAATAACTTCTTGTCTATATGATTATTTGATGAAAGTGGTCGACGAAGTTGTTGAGGTACACCTGTACAGCGATTCGTGTACCGGACAAAACAAAAATATTTATATTGCCATCATGTTTCTGAGAGAAGTGGAAAATTCATGATTCAGGGAAGACGTTTGGAAATCAACCCCAAGTTACTTGGAGTTGGACATACTCACTTGGAAGCTGACTCAATTCACGCAGCCGTTGAGTAGACAAAGAAAACAACTACTGAAGTACAACTGCCAAGAGACTGGGCCAGATTAATACGCATGGTTCCCCGAAATCCACCCATAACTGCATTAGAGCTGGAACAAAAGGACTTCTAATACTTTAAAGACTCGATGAGAAGTCATTATCTGCACAAAAAAATAAACACAGAAGGGAATCCTATTGTTTGGAACAAGATGTAATGAATGAAGTATCACTTAGGTATGCCAGGAATTGTCTCCTACAAACACAGTTACTCCTCAGAAGAAACATTCAGGATGATAGATCTGAACAGAAAGAAAGCTCGATGCTTGTCTATGCCAAAACTTGCACCTATTTCTGATGCCATCATACTCGTTTAAGGAAAGAAATTAAAGGACTTAGTGATCTCCTTCTGTACATCAATGTAAGCAGTCGTCCATTCTACATGCAGTTCATCAATCACCTGAGAGTCAATACACAGTCAGATGAAAGAGATAAACAGATATCTTACGAAGGGGAGGATGAGGATGGTGATGATGATGGAAACGAGTGATATATATTTTTTCTCTCTCCTTTTATAGTATGAACCATAGTGCATGCAAATTATTTGTCTCATATTAAGAACTGTGAATAAACAGTTTCCCCCGATTAGGAGACCAAACAGTGTTTTCATGATTTACGGTGACAAAATGTGATTTTAGAACATTTAAAAGTTGCTATCAGTTATTGAATTCTTGAGGAATGAATAAAGTGATTTAATTAATGAGTACAAGGAAATATTTGTCTTAAAATTACCTGTTTCTGGTTATTCAGTGTACCTGACCCTGATGTCCAAAGGGCCAATGTCAAATAATTTAAGAGGGTTCATGATGTTAAAAAGGGCCAAAGTCCTCTTAAGTCCTTTAATTTTGAAATTGAAAATTCTAGAAATTCATTATTTAAAAATAAGATTTAGTTAAGTTGATTTACAGTAATGGTAGCATCAAATACGCCCAAATATAATATTGTTAATAGTTGTCAGAAAATGACAGAAAATATTCAGAAGCTTATAACTTAAAACTAAGATTTTTGACATTGGCCCGTTTAGAACTAAGCCACAGAAATATTTAAGTCTTCGTTTCTCCCGTGCTGTTCGAGAGTGGAATGGTAGAGAAATAGCATGAAGGTGGTTCACTGAACTCTCTGCTAGGCATTCAGTTATGAATTGCAGAACAGTCATGTAGATGTAGATGCTCTATATGGTCTAGGGAATGTTTTCGTGGCATTAGCTGGGTGGTCTCGTCATTCTGAAAGGCACAGTCGATCAGCATGAGTATGCATCCATCCTTGGGAGCCATTTACATGCAATTTGATTTTTCTCAGCACAATGGCATCTAACAGCAGGACATGGCAACGTGTCACACAGCTTACAGTGTAATTGCGTGGATCGAAGAGCACAATGATGATTTCACATATTCCCCTGGCCACCAAACCTCCCGAATTTAAACCCAATTGAAAACCTGTTGACCACCTCAAACCGGCTGTTCGCGGCATGGATCCTCAGCCGAGAAACCTAGAGCAGCTGGCCACGGCGCTCGAGGCGGTATGGCTCCGCATCCCTGTCGGCACCTTCCAGAACCTGAATAGCTTTCTTTCTGCACGTCCGCACTACAAAAGGCAGTTATTCACGCTTTCGACTGGTGGTCACATTAATGTGACTGGATCATGTTTTTAAATAATGAAACTGGGTAAGTATGTAAGAAAATATGTAAAAGCACGAAAATATTTTACAAAATTGTGTTTTTGTGGCCTTCAGTCCAAAGCTGGTTTGATGCAGCTCTCCATGCAACTCTATCCTGTGCAAGCCTCTTCATCCCCGAGTAACTACTGCAACCTACTTCCCTCTAAATTTGCTTAATGTATTCATCTCTTGCCGCCCTCCCCCCCCCCCCCCTTCCACTTCCCTCCAGTGCTAAATTGGTGATCCCTTGATTCCTCAGAATATGTCCTACCAACTGACCCCTTCTTTCACTCATGTTGTACCACAAATTTTTCTTCTCAACAATTCTACTGTGTAGCTGCTCATTAGTTACATGATCTACCCGTCTAATCTTCAGCGTTCTTCTGTAGCACCACTGTTGAGTGTTAATTAAGTAAATAAATTAGTGAAATCAAAGTGAACTAAGAAATTAGAATATAAATGGAAAACTTGGTTTAGTTTAGAGAGTTACATACTGGCATTCAGTGGGCAGAACAGCAGAAGAGACAATGACCATGAAGTCAGCAGTTCCACAGAAGCGGGCGCTGTCGATTCAGCCGTCAGGGCATCGCCCGACCGGCTCACGTGTTTCTCAGTTGTCGCATGTGAGCAAAGGCCCTCGCCTACATTCCAAGAGCCAATGACCGACGTTAAGAAGATTCTTCGAGAAGCTTTTCAACGTGACGGAAGAGGCAATGACCGGCTCACGTGTTTCTCAGTCGTCACATGCGATCAGAGGCCCTCGCCTACATTCCAAGAGCCAATGACCGAGGTCAAGAAGATTCTTCGAGAAGCTTTTCAACGTGACAGAAGAGGCAATGGCCGTGAAGTCGTTCACCCCCAGTGAACTGAAGTGAATAAATACGCGAGACGCGGTGGGCCCGACAGAGGAAGACAGTTGGAGACAGAGGAAGACAGTTGGAGACAGATGAAGACAGATGAAGACAGATGAAGACAGTGGAAGAGAGATGAAGACAGATGAAGACAGATGAAGACAGACGGAGACGAAGGAAGAAAAGAAGAGTAGCAGTAGTTTTCAGTCAGTTTCGGTGCTGAAGACCGTCATGCAAGAAGAGACTGCATCATGCACAGACGCACCAAGTCCGCCGCTGTAATGGAATAGCAAGCAGCAGCCGCGGCGCCAGAAGACAGAAGTTAAAAGGTATTGGAAGTCTGGTTTTTACATACCCGGGTGACTCGTGAGGACGGGAAGGAGACGGCCTCACATCAGTAGTTACCTGTGAGCTGGGATGAAGACCTGACAGCCGAAGACTGGCAAGCGGGAGTCCGTGGTTCGAGTTCGGGACACTGGCCTTCCACCGCCGCGCCGCTCCGCTGGTCGACGTACAACACACGCGGCCGCTTAGAGAAGAGAAACACTGGGACGCCACATTCAAGGTATCACCATCCGATGCACGACGTCGCTCGCAATAATTAAACGGGCCACCTCGCGCTGCGCGTCTCCGGTCAGCTGGGCGAGACGGCGACACGAGATACACACCGCTACGCGTAATCAGACGCCGCCGCCGCCGCCGCCGCCGCCGCTGTCGCAGCAGAAGGCTACGCAAACGACACGGCTGCCGCTCTCCGAACCAGAACGTCCCAGTAAGATACAGTTGTACGAAACTTTCAATAAAATTTATCTTATGTAAAATGATGTTTCATTCGACCTCATACCCGAGCCAAGGGAGAACCCACCCTGCCCACATGTTGTAAGAGAGAAAAGTTAATTTATTTAATATTTTCACCCTGACAGAATGCTTTAGAATGCTCATCCTGACAATTGACAGCTTCAAAAGAGAAAACCCAGTTACATTGAGTGACAGAACTGTCACATTTAGTAACACAATTGTTACATTTAGTTTCCAGAAGCCGTAATAGTTGTTACAATTGGTGTTTTAGTTGTTACAATTGGTGTCAGAGAAAAAACCCTTGGCTCAATATGAGGTGTGAATGACAGTCACTAAAGGTCCACAGTTAGTTTTTTTTTAATGTGTGAAGGGATAGAGGTTTGCATAGCAGTCGTAATATTTTCTTTATTTAGAAGTGTATTTTCTCTCATGATTTTAAGAGTTTGTCGGAAATATTTAAACATCTTTTAAATTCAGTATAGTAAGATAGTGTAACTAACAGTTTGTAAAATGATGACACGAAATCGTACAAAGTCAGAGTCAGCACCACAAGCGGTTTCTACTGAGGAAACTATTCAGAGCTTAGTTAATCAAACAGCACAGCTTAAAAATGATAATAATGCATTATTTAAACAGTTGAGTGAGGTTAGGCAAACCAATTCAATCCCTCCCACCCTAGATTCCTCAGCAGCAGCCTTAGTAAATCCTTTTTCAGGTAAACCTGGCGAGGACATAACAGCCTTTTTTGATGATTTAGTAGCAGCTGCAAAGTTAGGATCATGGTCAGATGAACAGCTCTTACAAATGACAAAGTTAAGATTGACAGGAGAGGCTAAAGCACACGTCTTATACCATGAAGAATTACGGAATGCTCCAACATTTGAGGAATTGAAGAAAGGATTGCTTAAACGTTTTCAAAAACAGAACAGCTGTAGATTTTATAGGGAACAATTATACACTATCACTCAGAGGCAAAACGAGTCTTTAGAAAGCTTTGTAGATAGGATTAGAAAAGTTAATATTAACACCTATCAGTTGACAACTAGTGATGAAGCAAATAAGGTTATTTTACAAGAGGCAGAAGATAGAGCTCTGGATACATTTTTACGTGGGTTACCTCCTGAAACGTCCCGTCGTGTCAGGGCAGAGTTTCCTAAAAATTTAGCAGAAGCTGTATCTGTGGCGACAGCTTTTGAAGAAATTGACATTGCCACCAGATACAAGGAGAAGCGAAATATATTTTCAGCAGGAGTACGATGTTTTCGGTGCGATCGACAGGGACATATAGCAAAAAATTGCAGACAACCTACATGCACTAATTGTCAAAGAATAGGTCAGACATTCAAGGAATGCAGGTCTAAGAAAGTTTTTGGGAATAGAGATCAGTTAAACTCAAACGGGAATGTCGGACCCGCCGCCAGGCGTTCCCAATAAAATTTCATGCCATTAAGGCGAATGTGAAGGCGGAATGCTGGTTATCTGCTACCATACAGGATAAAGAGGCAAAGATACTGGTGGATACAGGCGCAAACGTATCAATAGTAAGTAATGAATGTATGGGAGAAAAGAAATATGACCCTCCAAGGTATAGATTGAGTGGAGTAGGAGGAGGTACAGTGAAGTCATTAGGATGTACATCATTGATTTTCTATATTCACGGTGTACAATTTCAGGAAGATGTAGAAGTGGTAACAAAGGTAACTGACGGGTACGACGCGATCCTAGGGTTGGATTTCCTGAATAAACATCACGCTAAAATCGACCTCAGACAGCAAACTGTAGAACTTAGCGGAATAGTGTTTCAGCTAGGTGACACCGCTGCAAAGGGCCCTCTGCCGCAAGATTTCCCTAACCGGAAGGCGAAATCAACTATACTGCGTGCAACGTCCTTGAAGGTTGATTCGCGGGATCAGATACCATCTGGCTCAGGAAAACTTCTCTGGATGACCGTTGACCACGAAGTACCTACAGATACAGTGTGTCTAATAGAGCCTTTAGAGGAAAATGAGGAATTAGATGTATCACATTGTTTTGTACGTAGGAGTGTTGTACGGGTTCAAGACGTTGAGGGAGAAAGAAAAGTACCGGTACATATAGACAATTTCGGAGTGGAGGACAAAGAGTTGCATAAGGGAATATTAGTAGCTACAGTCAGTACTTTTGAAGAAGAAGATTTCATTTGGTCAGATATTAATGATGGTCAGAAACCAGACGCCTATAAAACCGCATTGCGCCAGAAGATTGAGCATTTGAAAGGAAAGGATAGAGACACGATAGAAGCAGTTTTAGTTGAGTTCCAAGATTTATTTAATGCAGATGGTCCATTGCCAGCAACAGACATCACACAGCATAGGATCCCAACAGGAAATAGCCCCCCAGTTTATAGGAAGCCTTATAGAGTTGCGCATCACTTACAGCCAGTACTGGATGAATTTATAGAACAGCATCTAAAAGATGGAATTATAGAATATTCTGATTCGCCTTATAATTCAAATATCGTAATTATTCCAAAGAAGTCTCCCGACGGTACGAAACGATATAGATTTTGTTGTGACTACAGACACCTTAACAAACAAACTATCTCAGATGTTTATCCTCTTCCAAACATTACAGATATCATTGACAGTTTGGGTAACAGTAAATACTTTTCAACAATCGATTTACGTAGCGGATATCATCAATTGGAAGTTGCACCTGAAGATAGGCATAAAACAGCATTTTCTACCCCTGGAGGCCACTGGCAATTTAAAAGAATGCCTTTCGGTTTGAAAAATGCACCAGCAACTTTTCAAAGACTACTCGATGGAGTATTGCGAGGACTCAAAACTCAGCAATGTTGTGTATATCTAGACGATATTATTGTATTCTCCAGAGACATTAATGAACATGCTGTGCGTCTGCGTAATGTTTTTCAGAGACTTAGAAAAGCTAAATTAACATTAAATATGGAAAAATGTAGTTTTGCATTGACAGAGGTTACATACCTAGGGCATGTCATTAGTGAAAAAGGAATTAAAACAGATCCTCGATTAATTTCGGCAGTTAAGGACTTCCCAACACCACAACGCGTTAAGGAAGTACAAAGTTTCATTGGTCTCGCATCGTATTACCGAAAATATGTTCAAAATTTTGCTGAAATTGCCCGACCCTTAACCCAATTATTGAAAAAGGGTGCAAAATTTCATTGGTCTGAAGATTGTGGATCAGCATTTCAAACCCTTAAAGATACGTTAACACACAGTCCTGTATTAGCCTACCCAGATTATAACAAAGAATTTATTTTATCCTGTGACGCAAGTGGTCATTCAGTAGGAGTTGTTTTGAGTCAGAATATTAATGGCGCGGAACACCCCATAGCCTATGCTTCGAGACAACTAACAACGGCAGAAAGAAATTATTCCACAACGGAGAAAGAATTGTTAAGTGTTATTTATGGTATCAAATACTTTAAATGCTACTTGTATGGTAGAAAATTCAAGGTCATTACAGACCACGCAGCTTTAAAATGGTTGCTTGGATTAAAGGATCCATCTAGTCGTCTTACCCGTTGGGCCCTATGTCTTTCCGAAATGGATTTCGAAGTTATCCATAAACCAGGCAAAAAACACACGAATGCAGATTGCCTAAGTCGGAAAATAGCACTTTTGGAAGCAACAGGCCGAGATACTGAGGACTGGAGAAAGGCACAAGATGAGGATACAGAATGTAAAAAATACGCAACTCAAAAACAATTTTGCTTTGAAGATGGTGTATTATGCCGTAAAACAAAACTTGGACCGCGAATTGTTGTTCCCCAACACCTTAGACAAGAAATAATGGCAGAGGCCCACGATCATATCCTTGCAGGACACGGTGGACAGCGGACAACCGAAAGACGAGTAGCAGAGCGATTTTGGTGGCAAACCAGAAAGCAGGATGTTGCGCAGTACGTTCGTAATTGCATTGCGTGCGCACAACGAGCTGAACTCTCTCGTTCAAAAATACCCTTACAGAGGCTCCCCGAGGCTTCATGTCCATTTCAAATCTGCGGAGTCGATCTCTACGGGCCATTTCATAAAACACCTGCTGGTAATAAGTATGTTCTTACAATTATCGATCACTTTTCACGCTATCTAGCTATGGTGAGTCTCCCAGATCAGCAAGCAAATACGGTTGCCCAAGCTTTAGTTAACAATTGGATACTTAAATTTGGAGTACCTGAAGCTATTATCACAGATCAGGGATCTAATTTTATGTCTGAACTAATGAAACAGCTCTGCCACTTATTAAAAATACGCAAATTACGCAAAACTCCGTTACACCCTCAGTGCAACGGGCGCACAGAAAGAGTTCATCGGACAATTGGCAAGATGCTTAGTTATTATATTAACGAACAACATTCTAATTGGGATACGTATTTACCAATAATCGTGTCGGTATACAACGCCAAAACGCATGAAGCAACTGGCATGTCACCTTATGAAGTGGTCTATGGGAAAAAAATGCCGTCCCCTTTTGATGTAATCAGGCAGAAAAACGGAAAAGTCGGAGAAACAGTAAGAGATTTCAGTCGAATGATGAAGGAGGTATGGAAAAAGGTTCAAAAGTCTAATACAAAGGCTTTGGAACGACAGGAAAGATTAGGTAATACCCAAGCTAAATATCCAAATTACAAAATCGGTCAGTGGGTTATGCTTTCAACTCCTTACATAGCTAAAGGAAAAACGAAGAAATTTGTAACAAACTACAGAGGTCCTTATCAAATTATTGAGATCACGTCACCAGTCAACGTTAAATTGCAACTGCCCACCCGAACTACCATTGTCCATGCAAGTCGTTTAAAACCTTTTAAGGGCGCTCCAGATGTAATTCCTTCAACAATAGTGTCTGCTTTTCCGAAGGGTGGAGGAAGTTCCCGTAAAGGAAAAAGAGTGGCCACGCCAGCACAACATACAGACATGGCACCATACAATCTTCGTTCAAGGGTGCGAATGTCCTAGTTGAATCTTAGTAGACTATGGACAGTACACAAATGTAAATAATTAATAAATTATAATGGTTTATTTTTTAAGAAAGAAAAGTTGAACGTAGAAACATCTAGATCTTATAGTTAACAATGTATTCCTTCTGTTCTTTATTTTTGTTTTTACTAGGTTCGTAGGTCTATAACCAAGTTTGCTTTTTTCAGACAACGCCATGCAAGCATTTCCTACGCAAAACCTATCCCACCTCAATGACTCCCTTGACAGTTCCCTTCTGAAGTCATTAGATATGTTCATAAACTCACAGCAAGGCAAAATTGATGCCAATGTTATGATGCAACATGTCTTAAAATTAAAGGGTGAACACAAAACTAAAATTATAATGCTAGGAACGGGTATATCTGGAACCTTTGTGTTGGTGTTTCTGCTTTGTACAGTTTCCTGTTATTTAAGACGAAAAAATAAGCCAAATAATAATATACCACTTCATCAAATCCCTGTTAACTGGATACCACACTCTTAACTGGTGTAGTTCAGCAGTTACTTTTGAGCATTAGTGTATTAATTTTGTTTATTGTACTTCATTCTTTATTAAACAGTCTCTTGTTAAAATAAACAATACTGTAGAATAGATATTCTTGCATTAGTATAGGGTAGATTAAACAGCTGTTGCTATGTAATTTTCTAAGTGCAAAATCTGTTTTTAGTTTATTCATTGTCATCAAGATTTGTTACACTTATTACAACCATTTATGTAAGAACTATGTGATTCATGACCGTACAGTGTTTTTGTAAAGTGATAAAGTATTTTCCACGTACTTAATGTGAAGCGTGTGCAATCTTCTAAGTCGAGAGTTTTCAGTGCCTGTGCTTTTTCCGTGTGAAGAGTGGAGGAATGTTGAGTGGTAAATTCGAGGGCGAATTTCTCCGAAGGGTGGAGGAATGTTGAGTGTTAATTAAGTAAATAAATTAGTGAAATCAAAGTGAACTAAGAAATTAGAATATAAATGGAAAACTTGGTTTAGTTTAGAGAGTTACATACTGGCATTCAGTGGGCAGAACAGCAGAAGAGACAATGACCATGAAGTCAGCAGTTCCACAGAAGCGGGCGCTGTCGATTCAGCCGTCAGGGCATCGCCCGACCGGCTCACGTGTTTCTCAGTTGTCGCATGTGAGCAAAGGCCCTCGCCTACATTCCAAGAGCCAATGACCGACGTTAAGAAGATTCTTCGAGAAGCTTTTCAACGTGACGGAAGAGGCAATGACCGGCTCACGTGTTTCTCAGTCGTCACATGCGATCAGAGGCCCTCGCCTACATTCCAAGAGCCAATGACCGAGGTCAAGAAGATTCTTCGAGAAGCTTTTCAACGTGACAGAAGAGGCAATGGCCGTGAAGTCGTTCACCCCCAGTGAACTGAAGTGAATAAATACGCGAGACGCGGTGGGCCCGACAGAGGAAGACAGTTGGAGACAGAGGAAGACAGTTGGAGACAGATGAAGACAGATGAAGACAGATGAAGACAGTGGAAGAGAGATGAAGACAGATGAAGACAGATGAAGACAGACGGAGACGAAGGAAGAAAAGAAGAGTAGCAGTAGTTTTCAGTCAGTTTCGGTGCTGAAGACCGTCATGCAAGAAGAGACTGCATCATGCACAGACGCACCAAGTCCGCCGCTGTAATGGAATAGCAAGCAGCAGCCGCGGCGCCAGAAGACAGAAGTTAAAAGGTATTGGAAGTCTGGTTTTTACATACCCGGGTGACTCGTGAGGACGGGAAGGAGACGGCCTCACATCAGTAGTTACCTGTGAGCTGGGATGAAGACCTGACAGCCGAAGACTGGCAAGCGGGAGTCCGTGGTTCGAGTTCGGGACACTGGCCTTCCACCGCCGCGCCGCTCCGCTGGTCGACGTACAACACACGCGGCCGCTTAGAGAAGAGAAACACTGGGACGCCACATTCAAGGTATCACCATCCGATGCACGACGTCGCTCGCAATAATTAAACGGGCCACCTCGCGCTGCGCGTCTCCGGTCAGCTGGGCGAGACGGCGACACGAGATACACACCGCTACGCGTAATCAGACGCCGCCGCCGCCGCCGCTGTCGCAGCAGAAGGCTACGCAAACGACACGGCTGCCGCTCTCCGAACCAGAACGTCCCAGTAAGATACAGTTGTACGAAACTTTCAATAAAATTTATCTTATGTAAAATGATGTTTCATTCGACCTCATACCCGAGCCAAGGGAGAACCCACCCTGCCCACATGTTGTAAGAGAGAAAAGTTAATTTATTTAATATTTTCACCCTGACAGAATGCTTTAGAATGCTCATCCTGACAATTGACAGCTTCAAAAGAGAAAACCCAGTTACATTGAGTGACAGAACTGTCACATTTAGTAACATAACTTATACATTTGATGTCAGACGTCGTCATAGTTGAACTCTCTGCTAGGCATTCAGTTATGAATTGCAGAACAGTCATGTAGATGTAGATGCTCTATATGGTCTAGGGAATGTTTTCGTGGCATTAGCTGGGTGGTCTCGTCATTCTGAAAGGCACAGTCGATCAGCATGAGTATGCATCCATCCTTGGGAGCCATTTACATGCAATTTGATTTTTCTCAGCACAATGGCATCTAACAGCAGGACATGGCAACGTGTCACACAGCTTACAGTGTAATTGCGTGGATCGAAGAGCACAATGATGATTTCACATATTCCCCTGGCCACCAAACCTCCCGAATTTAAACCCAATTGAAAACCTGTTGACCACCTCAAACCGGCTGTTCGCGGCATGGATCCTCAGCCGAGAAACCTAGAGCAGCTGGCCACGGCGCTCGAGGCGGTATGGCTCCGCATCCCTGTCGGCACCTTCCAGAACCTGAATAGCTTTCTTTCTGCACGTCCGCACTACAAAAGGCAGTTATTCACGCTTTCGACTGGTGGTCACATTAATGTGACTGGATCATGTTTTTAAATAATGAAACTGGGTAAGTATGTAAGAAAATATGTAAAAGCACGAAAATATTTTACAAAATTGTGTTTTTGTGGCCTTCAGTCCAAAGCTGGTTTGATGCAGCTCTCCATGCAACTCTATCCTGTGCAAGCCTCTTCATCCCCGAGTAACTACTGCAACCTACTTCCCTCTAAATTTGCTTAATGTATTCATCTCTTGCCGCCCTCCCCCCCCCCCTTCCACTTCCCTCCAGTGCTAAATTGGTGATCCCTTGATTCCTCAGAATATGTCCTACCAACTGACCCCTTCTTTCACTCATGTTGTACCACAAATTTTTCTTCTCAACAATTCTACTGTGTAGCTGCTCATTAGTTACATGATCTACCCGTCTAATCTTCAGCGTTCTTCTGTAGCACCACATTCTCTTCTTGTCTAAACTGTCTATCGTCCCTATTTCACTCCCATACATGGCTACACTCCATACAAATACTTTCAGAAGGGACTTTCTGACACTTAAATCTATATTCGATGTTAACAAATTTCTCTTTTTCAGAAATGCTTGTCTTGTCATTACCAGTCTACATTTTATACCCTTTTTACTTCGAACATTATCACTCATTTTGCTTCCCAAATAGGAAAACTCATTTACTACTTTAAGGGTCTCATTTCCTGATCTAATTCCCTCGGCATCACTTGATTTAATTCGACTACATTCCATTATCCTTGTGTTGCTTTTGTCGATTTTAATCATATATCCTCCTTTCAAGACACTGTCCATATCGTTCAACTGCTCTTCCATGTTTTTTGCTGTCTCTGACAGAATTACAATGTCATCAGCAAACCTCTAAGTTTTTATTTCTTCTCCCTGGACTTTAATTCCTATTCCAAATTTTTCTTTTGGTTCCTTTACTGCTTGCTCAATATACAAATTGAATAACATGGTGATAGGCTACAACCCTGTATCACTCCATTTCAACCACTGCTTTCCTTTCGTGCTCCTCGACTCTTATAAGTGCCATCTGGTTTCTGTACAAATTGTAAATAGCCGTCCGCTCCCCATGTTTTTTCTCCTGTCACTTTTTAGAGTTTGAAAGAGAGCGTTCCAATCAACATTGTCAAAGGCTTTCCTTAAGTCCACAGATGCTGTAAACGTAGGTTTGCCGTTCCTTAACCCATCTTTTATGAGAAGTCGTAAGATCAGTATTGCCTTGCGTGTTCCTGCATTTCACAAACATCCAAACTGATGTTCTCCAAGGTCAGTTTCTACCAAGTTTTTCCATTCCTCTGTAAAGGATTCGTATTATTATTTGGCAGCCGAACTATCACTTTCGTGATAGTTCGATAATTTTTACGCCTGTCAGCACCTGCTTTCTTTGGAATTGGAATTATTATATTCTTCTTGAAGTCTGAGGGTATTTCGTCTGTCTCATACATCCTGCTCACAAGATGGAAGAGTTTTGTCATGGCTGGCTCTCCCAAGACCATCAGTAGCTCTAACGGAATGTCGTCTATTCCTTGGTCTTATTTCGATTTCAGTCTTTCAGTGCTTTGTCAAATTCGTCACGCAGTATCATATCTCCCTCCTTATTTTCCTCTACGTCCTCTTCCACTTCCATAATAGTCCCCTCAAGTACAGGGTGTTTCAAAAATGACCGGTATATTTGAAACGGCAATAAAAACTAAACGAGCAGCGATAGAAATACACCGTTTGTTGCAATATGCTTGGGACAACAGTACATTTTCAGGCAGACAAACTTTCGAAATTACAGTAGTTACAACTTTCAACAACAGATGGCGCTGCGGTCTGGGAAACTCTATAGTACGGTATTTTCCACATATCCACCATGCGTAGCAATAATATGACGTAGCCTCTGAATGAAATTACCCGAAACCTTTGACAACGTGTCTGGCGGAATGGCTTCACATGCAGATGAGATGTACTGCTTCAGCTGTTCAATTGTTTCTGGATTCTGGCGGTACACTTGGTCTTTCAAGTGTCCCCACAGAAAGAAGTCACAGGGTTCATGTCTGGCGAATAGGGAGGCCAATCCACGCCGCCTCCTGTATGTTTCGGATAGCCCAAAGCAATCACACGATCATCGAAATATTCATTCAGGAAATTAAAGACGTCGGCCGTGCGATGTGGCCGGGCACCATCTTGCATAAACCACGGTGTGTTCGCAGTGTCGTCTAAGGCAGTTTGTACCGCCACAAATTCACGAAGAATGTCCAGATAGCGTGATGCAGTAATCGTTTCGGATCTGAAAAATGGGCCAATGATTCCTTTGGAAGAAATGGCGGCCCAGACCAGTACTTTTTGAGGATGCAGGGACGATGGGACTGCAACATGGGGCTTTTCGGTTCCCCATATGCGCCAGTTCTGTTTATTGACGAAGCCGTCCAGGTAAAAATAAGCTTCATCAGTAAACCAAATGCTGCCCACATGCATATCGCCGTCATCAATCCTGTGCACTATATCGTTAGCGAATGTCTCTCATGCAGCAATGGTAGCGGCGCTGAGGGGTTGCCGCGTTTGAATTTTGTATGGATAGAGGTGTAAAGTCTGGCGCATGAGACGATACGTGGATGTTGGCGTCATTTGGACTGCAGCTGCAACACGGCGAACGGAAACCCGAGGCCGCTGTTGGATCACCTGCTGCACTAGCTGCGCGTTGCCCTCTGTGGTTGCCGTACGCGGTCGCCCTACCTTTCCAGCACGTTCATCCGTCACGTTCCCAGTCCGTTGAAATTTTTCAAACAGATCCTTTATTGTATCGCTTTTCGGTCCTTTGGTTACATTAAACCTCCGTTGAAAACTTCGTCTTGTTGCAACAACACTGTGTTCTAGGCGGTGGAATTCCAACACCAGAAAAATCCTCTGTTCTAAGGAATAAACCATGTTGTCTACAGCACACTTGCACGTTGCGAACAGCACACGCTTACAGCAGAAAGACGACGTACAGAATGGCGCACCCACAGACTGCGTTGTCTTCTATATCTTTCACATCACTTGCAGCGCCATCTGTTGTTGAAAATTGTAACTACTGTAATTTCGAAAGTTTGTCCGCCTGAAAATGTACCGTTGTCCCAAGCATATTGCAACAAACGGTGTATTTCTATCGCTGCTCGTTTCGTTTTTATTGCCGTTTCAAATATACCGGTCATTTTTTAAACACCCTGTACATCTCCCTTGTATAGAACCTCTATATACTCCTTCAACCTTTCTGCTTTCCCTTCTTTGTTAATGGTTCAAATGGCTCTGAGCACTATGGGACTCAACTGCTGAGGTCATTAGTCCCCTAGAACTTAGAACTAGTTAAACCTAACTAACCTAAGGACATCAAAAACATCCATGCCCGAGGCAGGATTCGAACCTGCGACCGTAGCGGTCTTGCGGTTCCAGACTGCAGCGCCTTTAACCGCACGGCCACTTCGGCCGGCCTTCTTTGTTAGGATTGGTTTTCCATCTGAGCTCTTGATATTCATACAGGTGGTTCTGTTTTCTCCAAAGGTCTCTTTAATTTTCCTCTAGACAGAACCTATCTTTCCTCTAGTGATATATGCTTCTACAGCCTTACATTTGTGCTCTAGCTATTCCTGCTTAGCCATTTTGTACTTCCATCGATCTCATGTTTTAAACGTTTGTATTCCCTTT
Organism: Schistocerca piceifrons; assembly: GCF_021461385.2. Classification (NCBI taxonomy): domain Eukaryota; kingdom Metazoa; phylum Arthropoda; class Insecta; order Orthoptera; family Acrididae; genus Schistocerca; species Schistocerca piceifrons. Next base: position 410,004,913 of record NC_060144.1, on the reverse strand, counting down.
CGCCTGCTTCAAGTATTGCATTTTTATATCTTCTCCTTTCCACGTTTAAATTAAATGCTCGTTTTACCCAAGGATTTTTACTAGCCTTCGTCCTTTTACCTATTTGATCCTCTGCTGCCTTCACTGTTTCATCTCTCAAAGCTACCCATTCTTTTTCTACTGTATTTCTTTCCCCTGTTCTTGGCAACCATTTCCTAATGCTTTCAGATCCCATCTCCTTAAATTCCGGCCTTTTTGCACTTTTTTCAGTTTCAATGTGCAGTTCATAACCAATAAATTGTGATGGAGAGTCCACATCTGTTCCTGGAAATGTCTTACAATTTAAAATCTGGTTCTTAAATCTCTTTTCAACCATTATATAATCAATCTGAAACTTTCCTTTGTCTGCAGGTCTCTTCCATGTACACAACCCTCTCTTATTATTCTTAAATCAAGTGTTACCTATGATTAAATTATGCTCTGTGCAAAATTACACCAGGTGGCTTCCTCTTTCATTCCTTTCCCCCAGTCCATATTCACCTACTACTTTGGCCGGTCGGTGTGGCCGAGCGGTTCTAGGTGCTTCAGTCTGGAACCGCGTGACCGCTACGGTCGCAGGTTCGAATCGTGCCTGGGGCATGGATGTGTGTGATGTCCTTAGGTTAGTTAGGTTTAAGTAGCTCTAAGTTCTAGGGGACTGATGACCACAAATGTTAAGTCCCATAGTGCTCAGAGCCATTTGAACCATTTGAACCTACTACTTTTCCTTCTCGTGCTTGCCCTACTATCAGTCCCCAATAACTATTAAATTTTCGGGTCCCTAACTATCTGAGTAATTTCTATTATCTCATAATAGATTACCTCAATCTCCTCCTCATCCAGAAAGCAGTTGGCATATAAACTTGCACTACTGTGGTGGGTGTCGGCTTCATGTCTATCTTGGCTACAATAATGCATTCACTATGCTGTTCATAGCAGTTTATCTGTATTACTATTTTTTTGTTCATTAATAAATTTACTCCTGCATTACCACTATTTGATTTTGTATTTATAGCCCTGTGTTCACCTGACCCGAAGTCCTGTTCTTCCTGCCAACAAACTTCACTAATTCCCTCTATACCTAACTCTAACCTGTCCATTTTCATTTTTAAATCTTCTAACCTACTTGGCCGATTAAGGAATCTGACATTCCACTCTCCGATCCTTAGGACGCCACTTATGTTTCTCCTAATACGGCGTCCTCCTGAGTAGCCCCGACCCGGAGATTCGAGTGGGGGAGTATCTTACCTCCAGAATAGTTTACCTAAGAGAGTGACATCATGTTTTAACCATACAGTAGACCTGCATGTCCTCGAAAAAAATTACAGCTGTAGTTTCCACTTGCTTTAAGCTGTTCTCAGAGCCAGCACAGCAAGGCCGTTTCAGTTGATGTTACAAGAGCATATTAGTCGATCATCCAGACTGTTGCTCAGACTGAGTATCTCCTATTTCCTTTCACTGGTATTGGTGCGACTTGTGCAGCATTCCAGTATTTAGGTATGGACCTTTCAACGAGCGATCTGTTGTATATGGTAGCTAAATATCGAGTTCTTACATCGTCGTACTCTGAGAGGAACCTGGCTAGTATACAGCCATGGCTAAAAGCCTTTAGTAAGAGATTTAAGCTGCTTTGATACACCGAGGATATCGACTTCTAAGTTTCCCATGTAAGCAGTTATTCTTGGTTCGGATTCTTGAACATTCATTTTGCCTTCCTTGGTGAAAGGATTTCAGAAAACCATATTTAGAGTACGCGAAAGAACTTGCCCCCCTTCTAACAGCCGTGTACCGCAAGTCTCTAGAGGAACGGAGGGTTCCAAATGATTGGAAAAGAGCACAGATAGTCCCAGTCTTCAAGAAGGGTCGTCGAGCAGATGCGCAAAACTATAGACCTATATCTCTTACGTCGATCTCTTGTAGAATTTTAGAACATGTTTTTTGCTCGCGTATCATGTCATTTCTGGAAACCCAGAATCTACTATGTAGGAATCAACATGGATTCCGGAAACAGCGATCGTGTGAGACCCAACTCGCCTTATTTGTTCATGAGACCCAGAAAATATTAGATACAGGGTCCCAGGTAGATGCTATTTTTCTTGACTTCCGGAAGGCGTTCGATACAGTTCCGCACTGTCGCCTGATAAACAAAGTAAGAGCCTACGGAATATCAGACCAGCTGTGTGGCTGGATTGAAGAGTTTTTAGCAAGCAGAACACAGCATGTTGTTATCAATGGAGAGACGTCTACAGACGTTAAAGTAACCTCTGGCGTGCCACAGGGGAGTGTTATGGGACCATTGCTTTTCACAATATATATAAATGACTTAGTAGATAATGTCGGAAGTTCCATGCGGCTTTTCGCGGATGATGCTGTAGTATACAGAGAAGTTGCTGCATTAGAAAATTGTAGCGAAATACAGGAAGATCTGCAGCGGATAGGCACTTGGTGCAGGGAGTGGCAACTGACCCTAAACATAGACAAATGTAATGTATTGCGAATACATAGAAAGAAGGATCCTTTATTGTATGATTATATGATAGCGGAACAAACACTGGTAGCAGTTACTTCTGTAAAATATCTGGGAGTATGCGTACGGAACGATTTGAAGTGGAATGATCATATAAAACTAATTGTTGGTAAGGCGGGTACCAGGTTGAGATTCATTGGGAGAGTGCTTAGAAAATGTAGTCCATCAACAAAGGAGGTGGCTTACAAAACACTCGTTCGACCTATACTTGAGTATTGCTCATCAGTGTGGGATCCGTACCAGGTCGGGTTGACGGAGGAGATAGAGAAGATCCAAAGAAGAGCGGCGCGTTTCGTCACTGGATTATTTGGTAACCGTGATAGCGTTACGGAGATGTTTAATAAACTCAAGTGGCAGACTCTGCAAGAGAGGCGCTCTGCATCGCGGTGTAGCTTGCTCGCCAGGTTTCGAGAGGGTGCGTTTCTGGATGAGGTATCGAATATATTGCTTCCCCCTACTTATACTTCCCGAGGAGATCACGAATGTAAAATTAGAGAGATTAGAGCGCGCACGGAGGCTTTCAGACAGTCGTTCTTCCCGCGAACCATACGCGACTGGAACAGGAAAGGGAGGTAATGACAGTGGCACGTAAAGTGCCCTCCGCCACACACCGTTGGGTGGCTTGCGGAGTATCAATGTAGATGTAGATGTAGATGTGGTACTGGCATGACCATCGCTATCGCGCAGTGAAGGTACTGATTCTGTCATTCGGCTGGTGTACTTTACATACGACCAGAATCTCTCTGGATTTTCTGCCGGATTTCGAGACAGAGTATAGTTGTGGAAAGTATTAAAAGCATCTCGCATTGAAGTTCGCGCTACATTTCGAGCTCCCGTAAGACTTTGCCAATCTTGCGTTGTTTTAAATTTGACATATTGTTTCCGTTGCTTCTGCAACAGTGTTCTGACCTGTTCAGTGTACGATGGAATCAGTGTCATCTCATTAAATTATTTAGTATATGTCTCTCAGTCGCCGTCAATACTATTTCTTTGTATTTTAGCCACATCTGATCTCCGCTTAAAGATTCAGATTGGAAGGAGTTGACACTATCTCTTAGGAAGACCTCAACTGAATTTTCATCTGCTCTTTTAAATAGATGTTTTTTGTATTTATTTTTTGCAGGTTTGGATGTTATGGTATTCAGTCCCGCTACAGCAACCTCATGGTCACAAATACCTGCATCCGCCACGATGCTCCCTATTTGTTCAGGTTTATTTGGTATTAAGGGGTTAACAATGTTTTCACAATCATTTACACTTCGAGTAGACTCTTGAACTAATTGTTCAAAATAATTTTCTTAGAAGGCGTTCAGAAACATTTCGGACAATGTTTTATGCCTACCTCCAACTTTAAACATGTATTTTCCCCAACATATCGATGGTAGATCGATTCACCACCAATTATACCTGTTTGTGTGGGGTATCTACCTGAAATGAGATCAGGTTTCCTTTGAACTGTTCAGCAACTATATCATCTGAGTAGGGGGCTCGGTAACAAGAACCAATTATTAATTCATTCCGGTTGTCAAGTATAAACTCTACCCATGCTAACTCACACGAACTATCTACCTCGATTTCACTATAATGTGAACGACTTTGACGCCAGTAAACACTCCACCACCAATTGTATTTAATCTATCCTTTCTGAACGCGATTAGGTCCTCTGTAAAAATTTCGACTCAACTTATTTCTGGGTTTCATCAGATTTCTGTACCTATAACGGTTTGAGCTTCAGTGCTTCTATTAGCGCTTGGAGCTCTCATCGTTTTCCAACACACCTACAACAATTTACAGTTACAATACCGATTGTTTATAGGTCTACTTTCCTGTGTTTGTCCCGTACCCTTTTAGACAGACGTCTGTTCTACAGTTTCCTGAGACCCTCTGACCTAAAATACCGCCCAGTCCCCTCCACACAACCCCTGCTACCCGTGTAGCCGCTTTCTGTGTATAGTGTATCTCTGACCTGCTAAGCAGTACATGGAAACCTGCCACCCTAAGGCGCAGGTCGAGGAATCTGCAGCCTACATGGTCACAGAGCCATCTGGACCTCTGATTCAGACCTTCCACTTGGCTCTGTACCCAAGAATCATAGTCGGTTCTGTCGACCATAATACATATGGCGAGCACCAACTTCATCTCACAAGCACGATTGGCAGCTTTTACTACTTCAACTAGCCTCCTGAAACCAAAGAGAATCTCTTCCAGTCCAAAGGCACACACATCGTTAGTGCCAACCTGAGCCACCACCTGCAGCTGGGTGCACCCTACCCTCTTCATAGCATCTGTAATCATCCTTTCCACATCTGGAATACTCCTCGCGGTATCCACAAAGAATGCACACTGGATTCCTTCTCCTTAGTGGCCCCATTACACACCTTAATTGGAGTTCACAACTACCAGTGAACCAGCTCTCTGTGAATGCCCAGGTCTTGCAGGCTGAGAGGGTTCCTCTGGAACAGGGCGAGTGACTTCATCTGGTTCAAGGGCTTCGTCAGTCACAATAGCGCCCAAAATCTGTTTGTCAGACAAATTGCAGTGGTCCTCTGACCGACACCCTGGAAAGTCTTTCACTGTCTGCCTCTCCTTGGACCGACCTTCCACTCGACCACGAGTGAGTGCTCAACTTCAGTGTGGTCAGTACCCTGGGTGGCCACAGTAGTTGACCAGTCGGGGGATACGTGGAACATTCTGGATGACCCAGGATCCCCATGCCTGGACCACAGAGTGACAACTGATGGAAAATGCTTCACTATTCTAACTACACATCGAAATTGGCGTGAACAAACAGCACTCGTAATCAACAGGTCATAATGCAACACATGTACTGAGGGAAAATTGTCGTCCCTAATGATTGCAGAAGGGAGGCAATTGAACTTATGTTCTCCTCGGTGTAAGGCCGGGAACTAGTGAAATTATAGGCGCACCTATCTCCCCTCCTCCGCCCCCTCCCTCCACCTACGGTGGGGACACGGCTTTTTCAAATGGTCAACCGCTACTGTGCATCTCGTGGTTTCTTCACAGCTCTTCCGCCATCCCCCGAGGGTCGCTGGCCGCACCTGGCCTTCCATCATCCCCCAGCAGTCACTGGCCACACAAGGTCTGCATTGAGGCTACGGTCAAGGCATCACAAAAGCATGTAAAACCAACTAAACAATAGGAGATAAATGAGGGCCACCTAAGTACAACTTCTTTGTTCGCCTACAATGTAGGGACACCATACCACCCCTGACGCCGCCCCTGACCGAAGTACAGCTGTCTCCAGCAACCACACACATGCACACATGCACACACACACACACACACACACACCTTGGGACGTTCCTCACACCGCCCTGGCAAGCACCAGACGTTTTGAATGTGAAAACACTTCATTGTAACAATACAATCATGAAAATAATATATGTCCTCTTTCCACGAAAATAGGTGCAGTCTATTTTCTTTTAGTTTTATGAGCAAAATCGGCGCAGTTTTTATGTTCAACACAGGATACAATTCGCATCTCATTATTCTGTGACATCCAACCAAGTGAAAACAATTACAGCACCGCTGGCGATTACAGATGACCAGACTGCAGAGACATATTCACGCTGCATGAAATCAGGAAAAGAGATTCCACTATTTATCTGCAAAAACTACCGACTACTTGTAACGTTCTTACGCGTTATTTTACTCATTGTAAGTGGCAATCTGTCGCAGCAGAAGTCCTAAATTCTCAGTCACTGTAAAAATTCCAACTTCGGAAAAGTTAAAATTAAAAATCAATCTCGTATTCTGTTTCAGCTGAATATTTATTACAATCACAAAGTAAATAAAGTCATCTTGACAAATCTGAAATAAGTTGTAACATACTTACAATAATAAAATAAATTATGGTCAACAAGCTACATGCTTTCTGTCCAACGTAACACAAAGTAGTGACCCTCTTTGCCAACATGGCTGTAACTATTTCTACTTTCTTAACAATCGCGAACAATCCTCGGCATTGTTTAGAATCATTTTTTGATTAATTAACAATTAAAATTGACATAGAAAAATTGAAAATACATATATAACTGTATGTTTATTCCAGAACAGCTAGTACACTACGATATTAGTACTTGTCTGTTATTTTATTCGAGAATAACTTCTCGAATAAGAAATTACAATAGTAGTCTACATTTACATTTTTTATTAAATACTAGAGGTTCCCTTCATGGGAAATGTTCCCTTTATTTACAGAGCTTCTACACAGTAGTGTAATTAAGATTCCACAATCATTTTCTTTGTAACTTTTCCACAAGTACATATTTCCATACACCTCTGTGTCAGAAATTACTGTTTATGGTTAAAATTTACGTCTTTAAATGAGTTTCAATTAGACTGCTACATTTCCCACTGCATAATGTCCTCTTTACATTGAAACCATCATCAGAGTAAAGAAAAATCGAGAATTTAAATTCTGAAGAGAAAAGATCTGTGTTAAGCAATGTCTTTTAGACTGATGGACAAATTACGTGACCTGAGAGCGTCTATCGCGTTCAAATCAGTGCCAGTAAATAAACTGTCATACACATGTGTATTACAAACATTTGAGACACAGGAAATAACATTGCAGAATACAGCCTTTCACCCCATTTGCTCACATGTCGGAAAAAACACGATCATTTTACGTTCCACAACAAGAAACTATAATTCAAGAGGACGTTGCTGTTTTGTACAAAATTTTACCAATGAGATGCTATATCACACTGGCGTTTAAGAAACAAATCGTGAGAGCCTGTCCTGTAATAGAACCTCCTGCAAGATTTTACTAAGTCTCTCTCTTCCAATATATCGGAAAACAAATACCATCTATGTGTTGACATCAAGCATATTTTATATACATGTATCACTCCTTTGGAGCCGGTAGCCAGTGGTCGAACTCCCTTGCACAGACCTGTGTAAAGTTTTGTCGACTATACCGGAGGAAGACCATATCCAACAAACTATCAAATACATGAGAGGGTTCCTGTATTGTTCCTCCATAAGCAGTTTAATACATTTTTTTTTTCAGCTGTAACACATCCAAGCACGACTACAGCTTTGTACACTGCCATACACTTTGTTTCTCTACCATGACTTAGAGGTCTATGTCAGGTGCCAAACCAACTTTAACAAGTGTTGATCCACTGGCTCTCACAGAAAGCTGAACATCACTGGTGTAAACTATAAAGCTGCCACAACATACAGTTTGGTAGAAATGGAACACAGAGGATGTTTCCCATTGACAAAAATATGGCAACGTATGGAAACTGGAAGAGTTTATGGCACTGTAGAGCGTTTCCAACAGCGTAATCTCTTCTGCCACTGCGATGGGTAGCGGATGTCTCAGTGTTCTTTTTCGAAGAGCATTGCTTCCTCATTTTACGGTAATGTACTTGATTATTGTTCTGGTGTTGACCATCACCAGAAGGTGCTGTTCACAATACGCACGAGGAAGTAGAAATGCAAAGATGTACTGTTATCTTATTAGTGGAAAAAATAAACATGTGGAGGGCGTCGCAACATATGGAAATAGGACAAATCTGCATCTTTGAGGAAAACTGCCAAACAACTATCTTAGCGTGAAGACCTCTACATTTAATCCCATGCTCCACAGTGACAAGTAATAGATATCCAGTGTTCCGCCAAGGCTCTCTCCATCTTGACCAAGTGGTGTCTGTCAATCACTACGTGGTAATCAACAACAGCCTACCAGTGGATGGATTGGTTGGGAAAGATATCGTTGATATGGGATGAAATACTGTAATATGGACCACTGTTGAGAGTGCAACCAATTTAAGCAATTTTAACAGTTGCTCCATAATTACAGTGACAGACAAAGACACAGCAGATTGCTTCCCAGTTTCTGTATCATCGCTAAATCACCTCTCCACTACTTCGCAAATACGGTATACTACAGGGTGTCCAGAAAAGGACTCTCTGATTTCAAAATTAAATATCTCGAAAATAAAGATCGATAGAAGAATGCAGTAAACGGTTATGTTTATTGTGAAAACTGTAAGAAGTTTATACAGCAGTTTGAAATAATAGTTACAAAAGCTGCTAACAGATGGCGCTGTAATCGCCATATGTAATGCCTAGTATAAATAGTAATCCGAAGCCCAGAGCGATCAGTTCCACTATTGAAATGTGAAAGGAGGTTAGCGTACCGAAGGAAGAGAATAAAGCCATGTACTCCATTTAACAACGCGTTTTTCTGGTGCTAGAGTACCACAGGTTAGAAGAGAGTTCTACGGCAACAAGGCGAAGTTTTCAAGCACGATTTAATGTTCCAAAAGGACCCGATGCGCAAACCATTCGTACGCTCTTCGCAAAATTTCAACGAACAGGCAGCGTAACTGATGATCTAGTGGGGCATGTTAGCCGCAAGCAAACCGCAGTTACGCCTGAAAATATCGCCACAGTTTCTGGAATTATTCAGCGAAATCCAATGTCATCCGTCCGTAGAATTGCATCTGAGACTGGTTTGAAGCGTTCCAGCACGCATAAAATACTGAGAAAGAGCCTACACATGTTTCCATTCAAAATTCAAACGCACCAGGCCGTACCCGTACGAGCTGTGCAACAAAGGGTTGCCTTTGCTAATCAGATGCTCACAATGATTGATAGTGAAGGATTTGATGTTGGCTGCATCTGGTTTACAGATGAAGCACACTTCCACCTGAATGGATACGTGAAAAAGCATAACTGGCGATTTTGGGGTTCCGAAAAGCCATATTGGTGTGAAGCGAAACCCCTGTATTCTCTTAAAGTTACTGTGTGGGCTACAGTATGCAGCAGAGGCATTATTGGCCCTTTTCTTATTAGAGAAACGGTCACTGGTGCACGTTACGTTGCAATTTTGGAACAATTTGTCGCCACACAGCAAGCGTTAGAGGATCGACCAGGTACTGAATGGTTTATGGAAGATGGAGCCCGACCACATCAGACCGAACAAGTGTTTCGCTTTCTTGAGGAATACTTCGGGAATCGAGTCATTGCTTTGGAATATCCCAAATTTACTGGTGCAGGCATGGATTGGCCTCCATATTCGCCGGATTTGACTCCCTGTGACTTTTTTTTGTGGGGCACAGTGAAAGACATGGTCTACCCGAAGCATCCCGCCACGCTGGACGAGCTTGAATCGGCGATCTCTGTGGCATGTGAATCCATTTCGGTTGAGACACTACGAAATGTGATGGCGAATTTCATTCTTCGTTTGCGCCACCTCTGTAGTGCCAATGGTGAACATTTTGAAAACATTGTGATGTGATTGTTTGCAAAGATTGTTTTCATACGATTATTTCACTTGTGTATGCTGATATGAGCTGTACAGCGTACAGCGCCATCTGTTAGCAGCTTTTGTAACTATTATTTGAAACTGCTGTATAAACTTCTTACAGCTTTCACAATAAATGTACCGTTTACTGCATTCCTCTATCGATCTTTTTTTTTTTTCGAGATATTTAATTTTGAAATCAGGGAGCCCTTTTCTGGACACCCTGTAGATTGTGATAGCAGGTATATGGCTGTGCAGTAAGTCTATTCTCTCACATAAACCAAAGTATACAAGTTGTTCTGTAATATCAACACCAGCCAATGACACAGTAGAACGCCTCCAGCCAAAATTCAGAATTCCAGTCAAGATCGCAATTGCCGCCACTTGGGTAGGTGGAGGAGAGGGAGGGGTGGGGAGAGGGAGAGAGCTGAGGAAAACACATGACATCAGCGGGGGGTGGGGGTGAGGTTGGTGTGGTGGTTAATTAATCTATCAATTTAATTAATTTGCTTATCCATTTGATACCAAAATTCGGGTAGGAGCCCCAGTACCCTACTACTTACACAGTTGTTAGAACGCTAGACTATGCCTGGTAAACCCTTAAACATGCAAGAAAGGAAGAAAGTAAAATAGTATCCACACAGATGACTGAAAATAAGATACTCCTGTTTGAAGCTCGTAAATACAATTTGCAAACAAGCGGTGTACTCACCTTATCTCGGGCAGCAATGGAAGGTGCTCGCTCTTTGGTGTTCCAATGGAATACATGATTCATCTTGAAAAGTCAGCTGTCGCCACTCAATAGACATCCAGTTGCGGTACTGGCCTGGAAATTCTAGTTCTCACTGCAGATGAACAGCAGTCATCATCGGTGCCAGAACCAGTCACCTGCTGCAGAGGCCCCTATGCAGCAATGTTCACTGAACGTTCATTGAGGAGACACTGTTGGTACCCTAAGGTTCATCTAGGCCAAGGTTTTTTGGTTGGTTGCTTGATTTGGTGGAGGGGAATAAACAGCGAGGTCATTGGTCCCATTGGATTGGGAAGCCATCCCGGTATTTGCCTGAAGTGATTCAGGGGAATCACGGAAAACCTAAATCAGGATGGCCGGACGTGGGTCGGAACCATTACTCTCCAGAATATGAGTCCAGTGTGCTATCCACTCCCTACCTCGCTCGGTCTAGGCCAGGACCTCTCACACACAGAAAATCGCGTGGGTGCAAAGTGGGGTGCAGAGAGTACTTGCATGTTGTATCGGTCCAACTCGGCTTCTATAACCTCAACTCGGCTAGCATGGTGAAGCGGCCATTGTGCACTGCAGAGTGCGTTGCTGGATGGCTTACTCAACACTGAAATAAATAAAAGCAAGACAGCTGTTAGGATAATACAGCAACCTGATCCTAAGTAACTAAAAATCTCTCAAAGTACATTTAACCCACACTTGGGAGTTTCTTATTTGTTCGTTAGTTGCGACGATAAAGCCAAAAGTCTAATCTGCGGTGCAGTAATCACGCATTTAAGAAAATCATCTATTGGATGACACTACAACAAATTAAATTTTAGAAAAGTACAGTGAAATCGTAGGAGAAGCCAGAGAGGAAGAATTAAGGAAGTTTCAAACTCTTGCAGAAGAGAATTCATTATCCGCAGGTAAGGTCTGTACCAGTATTCAGCATATTTATTTTGATTGAAGGTTCTGCGAAACGAACTGTAATTCGTTTAAATTCCTCTCAAACGTGTATTCGTTTTCATTTTCGCTTGTATTATTCCTAACACATTCCTTTTTCTCTGATTTAGGGCGAAGAAGATGAAGGCTGTTGCAAAGGGACTCTTAGAGCTAGTTATAAAGTTGTTCTACGTTTAGCAAGAGATGCGAAGCAATGGCCATTAATAAAGAATATTTTGTTGGACGTAGCAGAGACAATGAATCCAACATTAGCTCCCGCACAGGCAGAATACCACTTTCCAGAACGCCAATGTCCCAGCGAATCATCGATCTTGTCAGGAATTTACATGAACAATTGACAGCCAAAATTGAAACACTCGTAGCGTACTCCGTAGCACTTGTTGAGTTCACAGACGTTAGTGACACGCCTCAATTAGCCATTTTTTCACGTGGCGTGGAACGACTACCTGCTTGGAACGGTAAAACTCGACACTGCCAGAGGCGCGGATATTTTAGAAGCGGTCGACACAGAAGCTGAAGGAATAGGACTCACTTGGGAAAAGTTGTTTTCCGTAACCACTGACGGAGCACCAGCAATGCGCGATAAAGGAAAGGGTTTATTGGCCTACTGCGAAAAAAGCTTAACATGCCGAATTTACCTTCTGCTCTTTGTTTTGCACACCAAGAGGCTCTTTGTGCAAAAGTTATCGGTCTCCTAGACGGGATGAACGTAGTGGCGCATATAGTGAACTACGTTCGTTCTCACGTGCTCATCATGATCAATTAAGGAATTTTTTACTTCATTAGCACACATTCTAGATCTCCTCTGAAAGTCAAAAAATAAAATATTCCCATCAACGATAAGGCCGGCAAAATAAAAGCTTTCCAGCGGGATCTTCAGCTCCTCAAAAACAAAATTTCAGTGAAAAGTACGTAACACTTCCCTGAGCTAGGTACGCAATACATAAATTTTACCTTTACGAGGCATCCTGATTTTTGAATGTCCATTGTTCAAAACTCCATTGTGGTTTTATTTGACAGCATCTGTACGGGGATGGCCCCCTTCGAAAAATGCGTTGAGGTGCTCAGATCCCTTGAAAATGAGTTTAGCGAACGATTCCAGACAATGTACCGGTCTATCGCTAAGAGCAAAATGAGGTCGATTTTGTTAAAAGCAAATGCGTAACATTACATTAAAAACAGTTGTTCACAGTATCTGTATATTAAAACATATCGTCTTTTAGTACTTCAAAGCAATTTTATACATTACTTTCATTTATTAACATTTCGTTTTGTTTTTGTTACAGGAAATTACTAACTTACAGCCATTTCTTAATGTGTTTGTTGAGCCCTTTTCGATAGGAATTGAGAGTGCGTCTCGAGATTTATATTTCGAACAAATCGATTTGCAAACCGATGATTATCGAAAGGATTTTTTTTTTACAGTACCAAAGGTTTGCTCGAATTCTACCAGAATTTGTCGAAGGAAAACTTTCCGGAGTTCCACAGAGGTGCAGCGAAGATTATTTCCATGTTTAGTTCCAATATGTATGCGAAAAGTTTTTTTATGTTTTGTCTTGGACGAAAACTAGATTGCGTGCAAGTATTTGTGATTGTTTTTTTTAGGAAATGCTCTCAGAATTGCTGTCAACCGGTCCCTTATTTCAGATCTTAGTAACGTCATTGCAAATAAATAAGGGGATAATAGGATACATAATTTTCTGTTTAAACCAGATTTAAAACTATTACTATTGCTATAACCCTTTGATTGTGGCACCATACACAATCATTAACCTGGCTCCAGGGAGGTAGGGTGCCCATCCCTATTCCTCCACTGGGGTAATTCCTGTCTGGCGCGTCCACGTCGCGGGGGTGGGCATCCTACACTTCAGTAGGCCGGAGTGCTACGATGGCTGAGTTCAGGCAGGGACGCAATCCCGTGGGGTATATCACGGAACCCATGCCCAGGGTTACAGGTGAAGACCTTAATGGCAGCGACGGCGGAGAAGGAAGACTTCGGAACGGCGTAGCTGGCAGATGAGGCAACCCTCCTTTCTGGGGATTAAATGAGAAGGGAACCACTGCCTTGTGGTGGAGGAGAAACTCCAAAGGCTAAAGGAGACAACCCCAACAGAAAATCCTTCCTTGCGTTAGGCCTAGCAAGCCAGTAGGAAAGTCCTCATATATTGCTTTCAAAACACAGACGAGCCTCAGAACGAACCACTCAGGATTTGACCCCACTGCTTCTTCAAGTACTGGTGCAAATGATGGGAGACTTGATGATATTCATCAGTACAAGAAGATGAAAACAACTGGACTAAAAAATAACCTAAATATTGGCACCCTTAATATATTAACCCTCAATGGAAAAATGGAAGAAATGACAGATGTACTAACAGAGAGGAAGTTAGATATATTGGGATTAAGTGAAACAAAGTGGAAGGGAAAAGGTGAGAAGAATTTGAGAGGAGGAGGAAAACTGTACTGGAGTGGGAATAACAGGTCTGGAAAAAATGGTGCGGCAGCGATGGTGAATAAGAATGTACAAAGCTGTATTGAAAATGTGAGATATATATCAGACAGGATCATAATCTTAAACCTGAGATTCCAAAAAGAAACACTAAAAGTAATCTAGATTAATGCACCTCAAGTGGGATGTAGCGAAGAAGAGAAGATGGACTTTGAAAATGTGTTAGAAAACCATATAGAGAGTGCTAATATAGTGATGGGAGATTTTAATACACAGGTAGGCAAAGATAGAAAGGGATTTGAGCAAGTATTGGGATGTTTTGGATATGGAGGCAGAAATGAAGAAGGGGAAAGACTCCTGGATTTGTGCCAGAGGAATGGAATGAAAATAGCAAACAGCTGGTTTATGAAGAGAGAAAGTCATGTTACACCAGATACAGTTGGGATGGAAGAACGAAGAGTGTAATTGATTATATTCTAGTAGATAGGGAATGGGGAGAGAAAGTAACAAATGTGAAGGTAATTCCAAGTGTGAGTGCAGATGGAGACCATAGATTACTGGTGGGACAATGGAAAATGAATCAGTGTGTAAAAAATAGAAAACAGAAGAAAGTGATGAGGATACAGGACTGGAAATTGAAGGAGAGTGAATGTGCTGAGAAGTACAGAGAATTAATAACACAAAAATTTCCAAAAGAAGTTTTCTGCGATGTAGAAAAAGAATGGAGTTTATTCAAAGACACTTTAGTCAAAGCAGCACAAAAAGTATGTGGCAGAACATCTGGGAAGGAAAAAATAAGGCAGACAAGTTGGTGGGATGATACCACAATCCAAGCAGTTAGAAGAAAAAATGGAGCATGGAGAAAATGGTGGAAAACTAAAAATGACGAAGACCATAAAAGATATATAGAGGAAAAGAAGAAGTGCAAAGAAATAGTGGAAACAGCAAAGAAAAAGGCATGGGAAGAGTTTACAAAAAAACTTGAAGAAGAAGTGAAGAGCAATAATAAAATGTTCTATAAAATGATGAAAAACAAAAGGAAGGCTTCTGAAGTACCAGTAAAGATGGAAACAGAGGACGGTACCATTATCGAAGATCCAGGGAATATAAAAGATCTCTGGAAAGAACATTTTAAGAAGCTGTTAAACGCTGAGGAGCAGGTACACGAGGAAACAACAAATAATGGAGAAATTGAGAGAAGTTGGGAAGCAGAATTAGGACAAATTACACGGGAAGAAATGGAAAAAGCTGTGAAGAAGATGAATGGGGGGAAAGCCCCAGGACCTGATGAAGTATCAGTGGACATGATAAGAGCAGCAGGTCCAGTGGGAATGCAGTGGCCGTATAGAGTACTATCAAGCGTGTGGAGAAATAGTAAAATACCTGACGACTGGAGAACAGGAGACATTGTTCCCATCTTCAAGAAAGGCAATAAAAGACTTTGTAAAAACTACAGAGGAATAACGCTCATGAGTCATACAGCCAAGATTTTTGAAAGAATTTTACTAAATCGAATAAGTGAAAAGATAGAAAAGGAGCTGAGTGAAGAACAGCATGGGTTTAGGAAAGGAAGGAGCACGATTGACCTGATATTTTCTATCCGTCAACTGATGGAAAAAAGTTGGGAGTATAACAAAAGGGTGATAATGGTTTTTATAGACATAGAAAAGGCATATGACTCAGTTGACAGGTTAGATTAGATTAGATTAGATTAGATTAATACTAGTTCCATGGATCATGAATACGATATTTCGTAATGATGTGGAATGAGTCAAATTTTCCAATACATGACATAATTAGGTTAATTTAACAACATACTTAAGTTAATATAACAACTTTATTTTTTTTTAATTTTTTATTTTTTTATTTTTTTAAATATTTTTTCTTTTTTTTCCTTAATTTATATCTAAAAATTCCTCTATGGAGTAGAAGGAGTTGTCATTCAGAAATTCTTTTAATTTCTTCTTAAATACTTGTTGGTTATCTGTCAGACTTTTGACACTATTTGGTAAGTGACCAAAGACTTTAGTGCCAGTATAATTCACCCCTTTCTGTGCCAAAGTTAGATTTAATCTTGAATAGTGAAGATCATCCTTTCTCCTAGTATTGTAGTTATGCACACTGCTATTACTGTTGAATTGGGTTTGGTTGTTAATAACAAATTTCATAAGAGAATATATATACTGAGAAGCTACTGTGAATATCCCTAGATCCTTAAATAAATGTCTGCAGGATGATCTTGGGTGGACTCCAGCTATTATTCTGATTACACGCTTTTGTGCAATAAATACTTTATTCCTCAGTGATGAATTACCCCAAAATATGATGCCATATGAAAGCAATGAGTGAAAATAGGCGTAGTAAGCTAATTTACTAAGATGTTTATCACCAAAATTTGCAATGACCCTTATTGCATAAGTAGCTGAACTCAAACGCTTCAGCAGATCATCAATGTGTTTCTTCCAATTTAATCTCTCATCAATGGACACACCTAAAAATTTGGAATATTCTACCTTAGCTATATGCTTCTGATTAAGGTCTATATTTATTATTGGCGTCATACCATTCACTGTACAGAACTGTATGTACTGTGTCTTATCAAAATTCAGTGAGAGTCCGTTTACAAGGAACCACTTAGTAATTTTCTGAAAGACAGTATTGACAATTTCATCAGTTAATTCTTGTTTGTCAGGCGTGATTACTATACTTGTATCATCAGCAAAGAGAACTAACTTTGCCTCTTCATGAATATAGAATGGCAAGTCATTAATATATAATAAGAACAACAAAGGACCCAAGACTGACCCTTGTGGAACCCAATTCTTGATAGTTCCCCAGTTTGAGGAATGTGCTGATCTTTGCATGTTACGAGAACTACTTATTTCAACTTTCTGCACTCTTCCAGTTAGGTACGAATTAAACCATTTGTGCACTGTCCCACTCATGCCACAATACTTGAGCTTGTCTAGCAGAATTTCATGATTTACACAATCAAAAGCCTTTGAGAGATCACAAAAAATCCCAATGGGTGGTGTTCGGTTATTCAGATCATTCAAAATTTGACTGGTGAAAGCATATATGGCATTTTCTGTTGAAAAACCTTTCTGGAAACCAAACTGACATTTTGTTAGTACTTCATTTTTACAGATATGTGAAGCTACTCTTGAATACATTACTTTCTCAAAAATTTTGGATAAAGCTGTTAGAAGGGAGATTGGACGGTAATTGTTGACATCAGATCTATCCCCCTTTTTATGCAAAGGTATAACAATAGCATATTTCAGTCTATCAGGGAAAATGCCCTGTTCCAGAGAGCTATTACACAGGTGGCTGAGAATCTTAGACTCTGGGAAGAACTGAAGAAGATAGATATAGAAGATGGATACATTAATGTTTTAAAGACATTGTACAGAGGCCACAATTGTAGAATTAGAACACCATTGGGGAACTCTGAATACTTCGAAATAAGACAAGGACCTAAGCAAGGGGCACGACTGACTTCCTTCCCCGTCCTTCCCCAATCCGATGAGACCGATGACCTCGCTGTCTGGTCTCCTTCCCCAAACCAACCAACCAACCTAAGCAAGGAAGTAATCTATCTCCTGCGCTTTTTAATGTTGTGATGGAGGGAATGAATAGGGCAGTTAAAGATATAGTAAAAGAAAAAGACAAAAAGATGATTTTTGCAGATGATATGGTAATATGGGGTGATAAAGAGGTAGATGTACAGTTACAGCTTGATGAGTGGAAGGAAATAATGAAAAGGTATGGATTAAAAATAAATAAAGATAAGAGTGAAGTAATGGTATTTGGAAGAGAGAAAGGAATCAATGAATGGAAATATTACCTTGAATGGAGAACCCCTCAAAGTGGTAGAAAGTTTCACTTATTTAGGGAGTGAAATATCTAGGGATGGAAGAATAACTAACGAAATTCATAGGAGGTTACAGAAGGGAGGCAATTTCTACCAAACAATAAAACATCTGATTTGGAATAATGAAGTTTCAGAAAGAGCAAAACTCCTTATGTATAAGAATTATTACATCCCTATTGTCTCCTATGGTGGAGAAACATGGACAATGACAGAAAGGGACTGGAGCAGACTGCAAGCAGGGGAAATGAAATTTCTAAGAGCAGTTAATGGAAAAACAAGAATGGACAAGTAAGGAATGTAGAGATTAGAAAGGACCTCAAACAAGAAAGTATGAGAGATGAAACTGAAAGAAAGAGATTAAGATGGTATGGGCATGTTAAGAGGATGCATGGGCAGAGACTCCCCAAAATTATGGAAGAACTAAAGATGGATGGGAAAAGACCTAGAGGGCGCCCAGGAACACGGTGGAAAATGGGAGTGAGAATATCTGTTGAAAGGAGAGGTGTGACCTGGCAGCAAGTGGAGGAAGAAAAGTGGTGGGAGGACCGAGCCAAATGGAGAGGAGTCGTCAACACCCAGACCCGGCAATAGCTGGAGTGGGATTCGGATATAGATAGACTATTGCTATTAATATTAGCCGCCAGGTTAGCCGAGAGTGCTAATGCGCTGCTCCTGGACTCGGATAGGTCCGTCGGCCCAGGATCGAATCGGCCCGGCGGATTAACGCGGAGGCCGGTGTGCCGGCCAGCCTGGTTGTGGTTTCTGGGCGGTTATCCATATCCCGCTCGGTAAATACCGGGCTGGTCCCCCTGTCCTGCCTCAGTTCACGACTCTCAGACATTTGAAAATCGTTCGCACTATTTCATGGCTTACACTAGGAGCAGGTATGGGGATTACTTTTGAAATACTAAACAGTTTGCTTACTTTCTCCCCATCTGCCTCGTTATCATATCACCGCCCTCTGTACAATGATGATCTAAAACATTATGACCACTGCCCATCACGACTTTGGATGCCCCCTTGTGGGATTGTGGGAAAGTGACACGGTAATAAAAGTATGCAAGTGGAGCAGACACGGAGGGGGGATCACCCTAGCGAAGATATGGGTTGCAAATGGGAAAATCCACTGAGATACGTGACTTTGGCAAAGGGGAGATTATTATTACGCAGAGTATGTGAACGAGTGTCTCGAAATCGGCGAAGCTGGTCGTGTGTACACGTGCTACTGTCGTGAGCATCTACAGAAAGAGGTAGAAGGACAGGGAAACTACCACGAGGCGCTAAATTAATTGGACGCTCGCGGCTCTTCACAGAACGTGGGCTTCGGAGACTTGTCTACCCTATAAAGTAAGATAGATGGTGATCTGTGGCATCTCTGCCAAAAGAGCAAAATGCTGGTGCACGCACAAGTCTTACGCAGCACATCGTTCATCGTACGTTGTTGAACATGGAGCTCCGCAGAAGACCAGCCCTACGTGTTCACACGTTGACCCAACGACGTCGTCAGTTACGATTGCAGTAGGCACGGCATAATCGGGATTCGATCGCCGATCAATGGAAATGTGTCGGCTCCTCAGATGAATCACATTTTTGCTACACTACGTCGATGGTCGTCTCGACAAACGGCGTCACCGAGGTGAGCGGCGGCTAGAAACGTGCAGCGCGCCACGGACGCAGGCTGGTGAGAACAGTATTATGCTACGGGAGACATTCTCCTGCGCTTGCATGGGACCTGTGGCAGTAGTAGAAGACGTGCTGACAGCTACGAACCACCTGCGTCCCCTCATACTTGATATCTTCCTCGGCAGCGATGTCATCTTTCAGCAGTATAGCTGTCCGTGTCTCGGAGACAGAACTTTTTCTGCAATGGTTTGAGGAGCATTATAGTGAACTCACTTTGATGTCTCGGCGATCAAATTCGCCGGATGAAAATCCTATGGAACCCATGTGGGTCGCTATTGGGCACCGTCACCGCATACGCAAATCAGCGGCCCGTTTATTTAAGTGAATTACATGAGCACTCCATAGACATTGAAACTTCCCCTTTGTATGTAAAGAATGACAGTGCTGGAAAAACTCTTACGTTATTTGATTTTCAAACAGCTGAGCAAAACTGAACGTACTTATTCTGATCATGACTAAACTGACACACAACATTTTTAGTGCAAAGCAGTCTGACTTTCAATAATCCCTACAAAAGAATAGCCCTGACTGACAATAACCTATACCCTTCATGAATCACTTGCCTCACAAAAATCTTCGTTACTCGAACTACTGCACTACAGCGAGCGCCAATAGTGCCAGCTAAATAGAAGATTCTAACTATTGAAGGCACTAACTACTGATAGGCATACAGGGTGGTCTATTGATAGTGACCGGACCAAATATCTCACGAAATAAGCTTCAAACGAAACAACTACAAAGAACGAAACTCGTCTAGCTTGAAGGGGGAAACCAGATGGCGCTATGGTTGACCCGCTAGATGCCGCTGCCATAGGTCAAACGGATGTCAACTGCGTTTTTTTTTAATAGGAACCCCCATTTTTTATTGCATATTCGTGTAGTACGTAAAGAAATATGAATGTTTCAATTGGACCACTTTTTTCGCTTTGTGATAGATGGCGCTGTAATTGTCACAAACGTATAAGTACGTGGTATCACGTAACATTCCGCCAGTGCGGACGGTATTTGCTTCGTGATGCATTACCCGTGTTAAAATGGACCGTTTACCAATTGCCGAAAAGGTCGATATCGTGTTGATGTATGGCTATTGTGATCAAAATGCCCAACGGGCGTGTGCTAGGTATGCTGCTTGGTATCCTGGACGACATCATCCAAGTGTCCGAACCGTTCGCCGGATAGTTACGTTATTTAAGGAAACAGGAAGTATTCAGTCACATGTGGAACGTCAACCACGACCTGAAACAAATGATGATGCCCAAGTAGGTGTTTTAGTTGCTGGCGCGACTAATCCGCACATCAGTAGCAGACAAATTGCGCGAGAATCGGGAATATCAAAAACGTCGGTGTTGAGAAAGCGACTACATCAACATCGATTGCCCCCTTACCATATTTCTATGCACCAGTAATTGCATGGCGACGACTTTGAATGTCGTGTACAGTTCTGCCACTGGGCACAAGAGAAATTACGGGACGATGACAGATTTTTTGCACGCGTTCTATTTGGCGACGAAGCGTCATTCACCAACAGCGGTAATGTAAACCGGCATAATAGCACTATTGGGCAACGGAAAATCCACGATGGCTGCACAAGTGGAACATTAGCGACCTTGGCGGGTTAATGTATGGTGCGGCATTATGGGAGGAAGGATAATTGGCCCCCATTTTATCGATGGCAATCTAAATGGTGCAAAGTATGCTGATTTCCTAAATAATGTTCTACCGATGTTACTAAAAGATGTTTCACCGCATGACAGAATGGCGATGTACTTCCAACATGATGGATATGCGCGGAATTGGTGACTATAGACAGTAAGCATCACAATTACAAGCGCAGAAGGGTGCTTTCGCCGGCTGGATTCCAGCAGGCCAATCGTGATAGCAGATTTTACCTACTGAGGTGCAGTGTAATCTGTAATTTGTCTCCCAGTTACACGTGACACTGACCTTGGTGCGGTAAGCACAGAACACAGTCCAGTCTGGTGCCGTGACGAACATACGTCCTTGCAACGCGTTTTCTCGACTGGCACAACTCTTTATGGCTTATGTAATTGAGTCCGCCTGTACTGAGAACATTTCTTCTTAGTTAGTCCTAGTGTCTCAGCATTTTCTACTAACAAGGGAACCTCCCCTTCGCACCCCCCTCAGATTTAGTTATAAGTTGGTACAGTGGACAGCCAATTATCAAAGTTCAGGCACTCACACATAATCAGCTTCGCTCTCCAAAATTCCAGGACCTGTTCAGATTTGCTTGGACATATGCAGGATTTGACGGTCTACACACGGAAAAATTTGAAAACGTAAAAAACATGTTTTGACAGAGCACAGGGAAAACTGTGCGACTGTGAAACTGTTACATTCATTTATTGCAGTTTATGTGACAAACTCTTGTGTTTTCATCACTTTTTTGGGAGTGATTATCACATCCACAAGAAAACGTAAATCGGGCAAGGTAGAAGAATCTTTTTACCCATTCGCCAAGTGTACAAGTTAGGTGGGCCGACAACATATTCCTGTCATGTGACGCACATGCCGTCACCAGTGTCGTATAGAATATATCAGACGGGTTTTCCTGTGGAGGAATCGGTTGACCCATGACCTTGCGATCAAATGTTTTCGGTTCCCATTGTAGAGGCACGTCCTTTCGCTTACAAATCCCACGGTTTTGCGGTGCGGTCGCAAAACACAGACACTAAACTTATTACAGTGAACAGAGACGTCAATGAACGAAAGGACAGATCATAACTTTGCGAAAATAAAGAAAGTAAAGTTTTCACTCGAGGGAAGACTTGAACTAAGGACCTCTCGCGCTGCAGCTGCTCACACTAACCACGGCACCACGGCGCTCCTGAGCTTACACCGCCCTTGATGTTGCCTATCTTGCGCATGGGCTACTCAGTTTGTATATTTTGCTTATTTTTTTCGTAGTTCCACACAACTTCTTCCTATTTCTCGATTGATCTGTGTTCAGTTTTTCAAGGCCTATCCACTGTGCCAACTCATAACTAAATCTGAGGGGGGTGCGATGGGGAGGTTCCCTTGTAAGGAATAAAACTGAACAATAAATTGCCAACGGAGATTAAAGAAAGTGCTAAGATACATCTATTTAAAATGCTAGTTAAGAAGTACTTCTTTCTGTTCTACATACTGAAGGTTTATTTAGACAACTCAGAGTAGGGGTTTCGTAAAAAATGTAACAGAAGTCATTAATAATAACGATATAAAACATATATGATTCCTGATAACACTTTGACACTATATTTTTCCTTATTTTTTACTTTTCTGTAAAAGCTGACTCCCAAAGCTATGAAGTGTATCATGCTGACACCTTATCATCGTTCTGAGCTCAGCATCTCACTCGTTATCGAGGGACGTTGACTCATTTTTTTCAGGTTAGCAAATGGGAATTTGCGGTACACAAAATTGTCCTAACGTAAGATGATAATGTGTAGCGTTATGAAACAATGTGTCTATCGTGTTTGTAGAGCGTGAGGCGACTAGGAATTAGAAGTGAATAAACAGTGTAGCATTAGTCTTTTACATTATTAAATAACTTATTTGTGAAACAGTACCGTACGTGAAATTTAAAATAAATATTCAAAAAGATTTCGGTCTTGCAGCCGGTCGTCGTTAGCTTCCATCCACGATATTTCGACTGGACAACTGCCAGCCATCCTCCGGTGAGCCATCGAAGACTGACGGTTTATCGAAAGCCCACACATGCTGATTTGTATTTAAATTCGTCCAGCTACCATCACCCATCGCAAACAATTAGTGCACGTAACACTTGTACACAGAGCTCGTGTAGTGCCAGATGCAGATAGTTTGCCTGAAGAGCTTGCCCATCTGAAGAGGATTTTCAAAGAGAATGGATATTCTACCCGGCAAATTAGCAAGACACTTGCAATTAAGCCAAAGAAACAGGGAGTGGAGAAAGAAGAGAGCACGCCTACTAAATCTTTAGCTTTTCTTCCCTTTGTTGGCAACATTTCCTTCAAAATTGCAAGAATCCTCCACGGTTTCGAAGTGAAAGTGATTTTCCGTCCACCATCGAAGATTTACGACCTGCTGGGATCACTGAAAGATGATTCTGGTATTGCGGAAGGCGGGAATTTATAAAATACCTTGTCAGTGTGGCATTTCATATATAGGACAAACATTGCGAACAGTAGAAGAACGTTGCACTGTGCATCAACGCTGTACTCGCCTTTTGCAACCTAGCAAGTCTGAAATTGCTGAGGATTGCATTTCCATTGGACACTCAATGGAGTATGACAAGATAACAATTTTGGCCACAGCAACAACCTTTTGGGACTCCGTCATAAAAGAATCAGTGGAAATTCGCGTGATAGACAATCTTATCAATCGTGACAATGGCTACCAGCTAGATAATGCGTGGAACCCCGTCATCTCTAAGATCTGCTCCAGACGAAGGCGTCAGAGTACTCCGATTGCCGCGGCAATTGACAACGCCGAAGACAACTGAGTTCTGCAGTTCCACCAGCGAGGGCGCTGCTGGCGGGCGGTGTGGTTCGTCTGTCAATATGATTTTGACGCATGCGCGGAATACTCGCTGCACGCTATATATTACGGAACGGAGTGCA
Source organism: Schistocerca piceifrons (assembly GCF_021461385.2). Lineage (NCBI taxonomy): Eukaryota > Metazoa > Arthropoda > Insecta > Orthoptera > Acrididae > Schistocerca > Schistocerca piceifrons. The sequence continues at coordinate 409,980,792 of NC_060144.1, read as the reverse complement.
TCTTCGTCAGTCTTAGATGGCTCAGCTGAGGATGGCTGGCAGTTGTCCAGTTGAAATATCGTGGATGGAAGCTAACGACGACCGGCTGCAAGCCCGAAATCTTTTTGAATACAGTACCATACGCATAAACGGAATGAGATAGCACCATTTTAGACAGAGTGGCCCTGTATCTGAAAACTAAACACTAAACTCCATCCGAACAGGCCCCGAAAGACCCTAACGGCATTGGCCGACCGTTGTGTCATCCTCAATCTACAGTATATGCGTCAGTGTATGAGGATATGGAGGGCCGCTCTCCTGACCGTTGTCAGTTTTCGTAACCGGAGCCGTTACTTCTTATCAAGTAGCTCTTCAATTTGCCTCACAAGGGCTGAGTGCACCCCGCTTGCCAACAGTGCTAGGCAGACCATCCAAATACTAGCCAAGCCCGACAGCGCTTAACTTCGATGATCTGACGGGAACGGGTGTTACCACTGCGGCAAGACCGCTGGCCATCCAGCCATCCTGATTTAGGTTTACAGTAGTTTCACTAAGTTATTTCAGTGAATGCAGGGATTGTTTTTTCTATAGCCACAGCTCACTACTTGTCTCATCCTTGTCAAGCTAGACCTGGAGCTCTGTAAATGCCTGTATATATCAATTACTTTGTTTGTGTTGTTTTTAAATTGCAGTACCAAGACAAATTCAACATCATTGGAAAAAAAGATCTTCGGATAACTAAACTTACTGCTATTACTGCAACTACTACTACAACCACCAGAAAGAAAGTGTCACTTCTTTGTAAGTTCGAGCCTTGTACTTTCTATGTACACTACTGGCCATTAAAATTGCTACACCAAGAAGAAATGCAGATGATAAACGGGTATTTAATGGACAAATATATTATACTAGAACTGACGTGATTACATTTTCACGGAATTTCGGTGCATAGATCCTGAGAAATCAGTACAAAGAACAAGTACCTCTGGTCGTAATAACGGCATTGATACGCCTGGGCATTGAGTCAAACAGAGCTTCAACACGATACCACAGTTCATCAAAAGTAGTGACTGGCGTATTGTGACGAGCCAGTTGCTCGGCCACCATTGACCAGACGTTTTCAGTTGTTGAGAGATCTGGAGAATGTGCTGGCCAGGGCAGCAGTCGAACATTTTCTGTATCCAGAAAGGCCCGTACAGGACCTGCAACATGCGGTCGTGCATTATCCTGCTGAAATGTAGGGTTTCACAGGGATCGAATGAAGGGCCACGGGTCGTAACACATCTGAAATGTAGCGTCCACTGTTCAAAGTGCCGTCAATACGAACAAGAGGTGACCGAGACGTGTAACCAATGACACTCCATACCATCACGTCGGGTGATACGCCAGTAAGGCGATGACGAATACACGATTCAAATGTGCATTCACCGCGATGTCGCCAAACACGGATGCGACCATCATGATGCTGTAAATAGAACGTGGATTCATCCGAAAAAATTAAGTTTTGCCATTCGTGCACCCAGGTTCGTCGTTGAGTACACCATTGCAGACGCTCCTGTCTGTGATGCAGCGTCAAGGGGTACCGCAGCCATGGTGTCCGAGCTGATAGTCCATGCTGCTGCAAAGATCGTCGAACTGTTCGTGCAGATGGTTGTTGTCTTGCAAACGTCCCCATCTGTTGACTCAGGGATCGAGACGTGGCTGCATGTTCGGTTACAGCCATGCGGATAAGATGCCTGTCATCTCGACTGCTAGTGATATGAGGCCAGTGGGATGCAGCACGGCGTTCCGTATTACCCTCCTGAACCCACTGATTCCATTTTCTGCTAACAGTCATTGGATCTCGACCGACGCGAGCAGCGACCTTTATCAAAGTCGGAAACGTGATGGTACGCATTTCTCCTCCTTACACGAGGCATCACAACAACGTTTCGCGAGGCAACGCCGGTCAACTGCTGTTTGTGTATGAGAAATCGGTTGGAAACTTTCCTCATGTCATCACATTGTAGGTGTCGCCACCGGCGCCAACCTTGTGTGAATGCTCTGAAAAGCTAATCTTTTGCACATCACAGCATCTTCTTCCTGTCGGTTAAATTTAGCGTCTGTAGCACGTCATCTTCGTGGTGTAGCAATTTTAATGGCCAGTAGTGTAGTTTATCATCAACTTGTTCGTCATCAGTATCAGTCAGTAGCTTAAATGAGTATCACTGCCGTTGTTACCGCAATTAATTATTTTCAATATAGGAGTTACTACAAATCTTTTGGCAGACCCATAACGTCCCTGAGCTGTATACAGAGGTGAAAAAAAGTCATTCGATAGTAATATACACATATACTGATGGCAGTAGTACAGCATGCACAAAATATAAAAGGGCAGTGCATTGGGCGAGCTGTCATTTGTACTCAGGTGATTCAGATAAAAAAGGTTTCCAACGTGATTATGGCCACACTACACGAACTTACAGACTTTGATTGCGGAATGATGGTTGGAGCTAGACGCATGGGACATTCCATTTCGGAAACCGTTAGAGAATTCAATATTCCGAGATCCATAGTGCCAAGAGTGTACCGAGAATACCAAATTTCAGGCATTACCTCTCACCATGGACAACACAGTGGCCGACGACCTTTACTTAAGGGGAGGCTTACTATCTTTGGCCCGAAAAAAGCATGTTCCTTGAGAATTTTTTTCTGTGTATGTGTTTTAGATATAAATGTCAAATTTGGTCAAAATGTTTATTGATATTTCCTCTACAAAGTGGAATTTTTTCGACCGGAAATTTCGAAGAGCAAAGGTAGAAACTGCCGTCGAAACGAAACAAAATTTCGATGTAGACCTCCACGCGCTGTATGTCACACGTCAGCCGGCTCGTCTGAAGTTAAAATCGAGTTGACGTTAGCGAAGTATATAAGATTCTTTAGGAGTTGCACCTCGCTTAAGTTATTTGGACCATAGGAAAGAAAATGGCGGCCATTTGAAAAAAATAGGGTTTGTTTAATCGATTTTTCGACTTCGTCGGTAAACTAAAAATATTTCTAGTTGATGGATTGGAATAAAAGTGGTAAAACTCCTAGACAATTTTCGTCGGAAACAATCATGCCAATCGGTTCAGCAGATTTTGAGTTAGCAAACCGCGCGTTAAAAAAAAGTCATTTCGAGAAAAACGTGTCTGAAGTTTTACCTACATATAAATGCAATATTATGTAACTTACGTTCAATCTGCTATTCCGGGTCCATAAACTAGTCCCTCCTCTTCCTCATAGAGGGCATTCTGCTCGATCTGGGCCATCGTGCGTTGCTCCAGAGCCGCTAGTACGGCCGGTGACAAACGGTTTTCGGCCGCTTGAATCCGGTGGTCGTCCGAATGCTTGGCGAACTGCGTCGAATTGAGTCCCAGGGTGATGTCCATCGTTGTCATGGTCTTCAGAATTGCTGAATACCCTTCGTTGAAGCTGCTCACTGCCAGGAAAGTCGCAGTCTCCACAGTCTTCGGACCAGAATGCAAATGCTTGGGGGATAACTTTCGTTTGAGTTTTGTGTGTTTCCTCCCAAGCACCTGTACAATAACTCGTCCTCTGAAAGAAAAAAACTGGTGCGTGAAAAAGGCCGATTTCAGGCATGTGCATTTTTTTGTTCAACCGCGAACAACAAACATTTCCGTTCCGTATTCGGAAAAACCGTTTCAGGGGTTGATTCTAAACATTTTTATCGATCCAAAAATGCAATTTAAAAAAAATCGATTTTTTGAACCAGAAGATAGCAAACCTCCCCTTAAATACTGAGAGCAGCGGCGTTCGCACAGAGTCAGTGCTAACAGACAAGCAACACTGCCTGAAACAACTGTAGAAATCGATGTGGGACGTACGGTGAACGTATCTGTTAGAGCAGAGGAGCGAAATTTGGCATTATTGGGTTGTGGCAGCAGACTACTGATGCGACTGCCTTCCCTAACAGTACTACATAGCCTGCAGCATCTCTCCTGGGCTCATGACTATATCGGTTGGACTCTACACTGCTGTAAAACAGTGGCCTGGTAAGATGAGTCCCGATTTCAGTTGATAAAAGGTGATGGTAGGGTTCGAGCGTGGCGCTGACCTCACGAAGCAAGCTAATGCCCACCTGCACGCCGCGAGAGTTTCTACTACTTGTCTTCCTGCTTGCCAAACCCTTTCTTGGCCAGCAAGGTCGCCGAATCTTTCCCCAACTGAGAACATTTACAGCATTACGGGCAGTGACCTACAACCACCTCGGGATTTTGAGGATCTAATGCGCCAATTAGACAGAATTTGGCACGATATCCCTCAGTAGGCTATTCAGCAACTCAATCAAACAATGCGAATCCGATTAACTGCTTGCATAAGGGCAAGAGGTGGACTAACGCGTTACTGACTTGCTCAATTTGTGAATCTCCTTCTCTTGAATAAATCATCTAATTTTCTGTCCCTGATGCACAACGCCTCTCTTGTAACATCTGTCAGTGGAGTTTGTTTAACATCCCCGTAACGCTCTGTCGCCAGGTAAACGATCCCGTTACGAAACACACTGCTGTTCGTTGGATCTTCTCTATCTTATAAGCCACTTCTTTCGTGGATGTGCTACATTTCCTTAACATTCTTCCGATGATTCTGTTGTCTGCTTTTCCCACTATCTGTTTTATATGGTCATTCCACTTAAGGACGTTCTGGAAATGGCCGAGAGGTTCTAGGCGCTTCATTCTGGAACCTTGCGACCGCTACGGCCGCAGGTTCGATGTGTGTGATGTCCTTAGGTTAGTTAGGTTTAAGTGGTTCTACGTTCTAGGGGACTGATGACCTCAGATGTTAAGTCCCATAGTCCTCAGAGCCATTTGAACAATTTGAACGTTCTGGATAACTACGCCTAGATATTGCTTGTCTGTACATGTACATCACATCTAGCGATTTCCGCCCCTTCGGATAATTTCATCTACATCTACATCATACTCCGTAAGCCACCTAATGGTGCGTGGTGGATGATACTTTCGGTACCACTATCTGATGCCTCCAACCCTGTTCCACTCGCAAATAGTGCGTGGGAAGAATGATTGTCGGTAATACTCTGTATTGGCTCGAATTTCTCTTATTTTCTCCTCGTGGTCAATACGCGAGACGTATGTGGGGGTAATAATATGTTGTCCGACTCCTCCTAAAAAGTGGTGTCCCGAAATTTCCATAGTAAATCTCTCCGTGATGCACAACAACTGTCATGTAACATCTGCCAGTGGAGTTACTTTAGAATCTCCGTAACGCGCTCTCGCCAGCTAAACGATCCCGTTACGAAGCGCGCCGCTCTTCGTTGGATTTTCTCTATTTCCTCTATGAGTCCTACCTGAGAGAGGTACCAAATAGATGAACAATACTCGAGAATCGTGCGAACAAGCGACTTATAAGCCACTTCTTTCGTGGATGAGTTACATCTCCCTAAGGTTCTTCCGATGACTCTGGTGTCTGCTTTTCCCACTATCTGTTTTATATGGTCATTCCACGTAAGGTGGCTCTGGATAGTTACGCCTAGATATTTTACGGCAGACTCTGTCTCCATCTGTTTGTCATCAATAGTGTAGCTGTACAGTAGTGGATTTCATTTCCTACGTATGTGCAATATATTACATTTATTTAGGTTCAGGGTCAACTGTCAGAGTCTGCACCATTCATCTAATCTCTGCAGGTCGTTCTACAAATTATTACTATCTTCTGACGTTGCTACTTTGGTATAGACAACTGCATCATCTGCGAATAGCCTTAAAGAACATCCGACGCTTTCTACTAGATCATTTCTGTATATTGTAAACAGCAACGGTTCAAAAAAATGGTTCTGAGCACTATGGGACTTAACATCTGTGGTTATCAGTCCCCCAGAACTTAGAACTACTTAAACCTAACTAACCTAAAGACATCACACACATCCATGCCCGAGGCAGGATTCGAACCTGCGACCGTAGCTGTCACGCGGTTCCAGACTGAAGCGCCTAGAACCGCACGGCCACACCGGCCGGCTAAACAGCAACGGTCCTATCACACTTCCCTGTAGTACTCCGAATATTACCTTTACATCTGTCGATTTTTTTTTCCGTCAAGAGTGACGTGTTGAGTCCTATCAGCAAGAAAGTCTTGAATCCAATAGCAGGTCTGCCCCGACATTCCGTAAGCTCGTATTTTTCTCATTAAACGGCAATGCGGGACGGTGTCAAATGCCTTCCTGGTGCGTCATTTGTTTGCCTTAGAGTGTATAAGAAAAGTGGTGGTGCAATTTCTAACACGACGCTATACCTTTTAAACATCCTTTTTACTGCACAGAGGTTAGGGTGATTTTAAATGTTTCTACGCTACATTATCGCTGAATAAATATAGTTATATGCAGTATCAATTACAAATAGATTTTACACGTCTGTAAGAATACGGATGCTTAGCTCCACAAACAAATGTTTACTTTCTTAGAGTGCAAAATAAACTTGGAATAAACGCTAAAATCATCAACGGTCTTCAGAACTGCTCACGTACAACAACTGGGTGCAACGTAATACACATTCTTTCCAACACGTGGCACCATCACCTGGACGGTTTGCTGGATCCACCAGTTATTTAAAAGTCAGTGCTGTTCATATGACTTTACAATATGTGTTGCTGAATAGAGACACGGAGGCTCGTCTGCTACCTACTCCACGCTACCTTAAACCAGCCCTGATTAAAAAAAATAATAATAATACGTGGTTGCTGTATTTCTTTAAGTAAACTACTGACTTATTACTGTCAGCTCTATACTCCCCTTTGGAACTCACAGACACCAGTATGCACATCTTCCTATCTCCTGAACTGGAGTAGATCGTGAATGACGAAACTTCGATGCACCACAGTGTCTCTGCGGTCGCCGAAAATGCCATTTCGGCAACAATGCCCCAAGTGGACGAAAGTCGTTAACAAGACCCCATCCCCTTGTAGCACGTGCTGGTGAGCTCAGCGTACGGACAAACTGAAGCGCGTTGTCACAAATGAGTCCTTGACGTCATTTGCTTGCGCAGCGACTGTTCGCCTCGCTCGTAGATAACGGTTTGCCAGAAGTATGGGCGACACTACAGACAAACCTAGCTGTCATATCCTTGACACCATAAACTCTACTGAAGCCGCGTAACTGGAATGCAACAATTAAATCAAGGCCCGCCTTATCGGTTCAACTATTGGTAATGAATCACCTTCAGAAACGACTGTTCACGACTGGTTTGTAGAGTTTCATCGCAGTTTTACTCCTTTCAACCAGACTTCCACAAGGCAGAACAAAATCGGTTGTTATTAAATAAAGGTTTTAATTTACTTCTACGGGACTTCCCTACAGTTCACACTTCAGTGCTTGGCAGAGGATTCATCGAACCACGGTAAGACCATTTCTCTACCGTTCCACTTTCGAACGCAACGTGAGAAAAACAAAGCATTTTTTTTCCGCACAAGCTGTGATTCATTTTATACGATGCTCGTTTTTCCTTACGAACGTAAGAATCAACGAAATATTTTCGCATTAGGATTTAGTGCGAAGACCTTACTGCAACGAAAAACGCCTTTGTTTTCATCTACATCTACATGTACATGGATACTCTGCAAATCACATTTAAGTGCCTGGCAGAGGGTTCATCGAACCACCTTCACAATTCTCTATTATTCCAATCTCGTATAGCGCGCGGAAAGAATGAACGCCTATTATATCTTTCCGTATGAGCTCTGGTTTCCCTTATTTTATAGTGGTAATTGTTCCTCCCTATGTAGGTCGGTGTCAACAAAATATTATCGCATTCGAAGGAGAAAGTTAGTGATTGGATTTTCGTGAGAAGATTCCGCCGCAACGAAAAACGCCTTTCTTTTAATGATGTCCAGCCCAAATCCTGTATCATTTTTGTGACACTCTCTCCCATATTTCACGATAATACAAAACGTACTGCCTTTCTTTGAACTTTTTCGATGTACTCCGTCAGTTCTGTGTGGTAAGGATCCCACACAGCACAGCAGTATTCTGTAAGAGGACGGACAAGTGTAGTGTAGGCAGTCTCCTTAGTAGGTCTGTTAAATTTTCTAAGTGTCCTGCCAATAAAACGCAGTCTTTGGTTAGCCTTCCCCACAACATTTTCTGTGTGTTCCTTCCAATTTAACTTGTTCGTCACTGTAATGCCTAGATATTTAGTTTAATTTACGGCTTTTAGATTAGACTGATTTATCGTGTAACCGAAGTTTAACGAGTTCCTTTTAGCACTCATGTGATGACCTCACACTTTTCGTTATTTAGCGTCAACTGCCACTTTTCGCACCATTCAGATATCTTTCCTAAATCGTTCTGCAGTTTGTTTTGATCTTCTGATGACTTTATTAGTCGATAAACGACAGCGTCATCTGCAAACAACCGAAGACGGCGGCTCAGATTGTCTCCCAAATCGTTTATATAGATAAGGAACAGCAAAGGGCCTTTAACACTACCTTGGGGAACGCCAGAAATCACTACTGTTTTCGTCGATGACTTTCCGTCAATTACTACGAACTGTAACCTCTCTGACTGGAACTGCTATGACAATTCGTGTATCATGTTTGTGACACTCTCTCCACCATTTCGCAATAATACAAAACGAACTACTCTTCTTTCAACTTCTTCGATATCCGTCGTCAAAACCTCTCTGATTGGCTAGCGTTTCTGCCTCTGGATCATGGGGTCCCAGGTTCGATTCCTGGCCAGGTTAGGGATTTTCTCTGCCCAGGACTGGAAATTTGTGTTGTCCCCATCATTGCATCATCATCATTCGTGACAGGGACTAGATAGAAACTGTACTCTAGCAGAGGACGGACAAGCGTAGTGTAGGCAGTAACTTCAGTAGATTAATTGCATCTTCTAAGCGATATGCCAATAGAACTCAGTCTTTGGTCCACCTCACTCAAAAAAGATTCCTGTAAGATGGTTGCAATTTAAGTTGTTCGTAACTGTAATCCCTAGGAATTTAGTTGCATCGACAACCTTTTGATTAGCATGATTTATCGTGTAGGCGAAATTTATCGGAAGTTTTTAGTACTCGTGTAGAGTAACTCATATTCTTTATTGTTCAGGATCAACTGCCACTTTTGCATCACACAGAGGTCTTGTGTAAATCGTTTTGTAATGAGTACCGGTTTTCTGACGAGTTTACCAGGTGGTAAACGGCAGTATCATCTGCACACAATCTAAGACGGCTGTTCAGTTCGTCTTTTAAATAGACTAAGAAAGGCAGAGAGCCTACAACATTTCCTTGGGCAACCCCAGACATCCATTTGTTTCACTCGATGCCTTGCCGTTAGTTACGATGAACTGTGTCCTTTCTGATACAAATGTGATTATGTAAATCGCAAATGAAATTAATTTTTACATAATTTTGAAGAACATAATTGCATACCATCTGAGATCACAACATGCTTTGACAAGGCTGTTAAATAATGTCACTACAAAGGTCAAGCAAAACATCTGCTGTCGTATACCAGAAATAGCTTATTGAAAATGAATGCAGCAGTATACCACACACCTTTCTACACAAGAGTTGGGGAAGTTCGATCCAAATGCAGGTTTGATTTCTGCCGAGTATTAACTGAATGAAAGCTGCTTATTCTTGGGAATAAGGTAATATTGTTAACAAGAAATGACAGTAAGGAAAATATATATGTTGAGAGGCCAATGTCAATATACCCAGATACGTGAACCGGGGTCGACAAGAGTTCGTGAACTTACACCACTTGTTGCCCGAACCGACCGTTTCTGAGCCAAAAATATCCTTTTAGAAAGGGAAGAGTTACCCCAAAATATAATACCGTAACACATAAGCGATGAAAATAAGCAAAGTAGACTAATTTTCGTGTCGAACGATCACTCACTTAGGATACCTTTCGAATAGTAAAAATTGTAGCATGAAGTCTTTGAAAAAGATCCTGAATGTGTGCTTTCCACGACAGTTTACTGTCTATCTGAACACCTAGAAATTTGAACTGCTCAGTTTCCCTAATCATATGCCCATTCTGTGAAATTAAAATGTCAGGTTTTGTTGAATTGCATGTTAGAAACTGTAAAAACTGAGTCTTACTGTGATTTAGCGTTAGTTTATTTTCTACAAGCCATGAATTTATGTCATGAACTGCACTATTTGAAACCGAGCCAGTGTTGCACACAACATACTTTACCACCAAGCTAGTGTCATCAGCATACAGAAATATTTTAGTGTTACCTGTAATAATAGAGGGCATATCATTTATATAAATAGGGAACAGGAGTGGCCCCTACACTGATCCCTGCGGGATCCCCCACTTGAGCATATCTCACTCAGATCCCACATCACAGCCATTCTCAACACTGTGAATAATGACCTTTTGCTGTCTGTTGCTATAGTAAGAGGTGAACCAATAATGAGCTACTTCCCGTATTCTGTAATGGTCCAACTTCTGGAGCAATATTTTGTGATCAACACAATCAAACGCCTTAGTTACATCAAAAAATATGCCTATTGTTCGGAACCTTTTGTTTAACCCATCCAGTACCACACAGAGAAAAGAGAATATAGCATTTTCAGTTGTTAAACGACTTCTAAAGCCGAACTGTACATTTGATAGTAAATAGTGTGATATAAAATGATCAATTATCCTTACATACACAGCCTTTTCAATACCTTTGGCAAACACTGATGGCATAGCAATAGACCTAAAATTTCTACATTATCCCTTTCTCCCTTTTTATAAAGCGGCTTTACTACTGAGTACTTTAATCGTTGAGGAAACTGACAATTCATAAAGGAAAAATTACAAATATGGCTAAATACAGGGCTAACATGTGCAGCACAATACTTTAATATTCTGCTAGGCACTCCATCATATCCATGAGAGTCCTTGTTCTTCAGTGTTTTAATTATTGACTCAGTCTCCCCCTTGTCTGTATCACATAGGAGTATTTCGGACATCAATCACAGAAAGGCATTTACCAAGAAAGCTATATGATTCCCTGCAGAAACTAAATTTTTATTTAATTCACCAACAATGCTCAGAAAATGGTTCTTAAATACTGTACATTTATCTGATTTATCAGTAACAAATATTTTTACTACGAACTGACTTTATATCATCGACGTTGCGCTGCTGAGCAGACACTTGTTTCACAAGTGACCATACGGTTTTAATTTTATCCTGTGAATTAGCTATTCTATTTGCATATCACATACTCTTTGCCTTCCTAATAATCTTTTTAAGTCCCTTACATTACTGTTTGTAATGGGCTACTATAGCCTGATTGTGATTACTTCTAACATTTTGATATAATTCCCACTTTGTTCTACATTATGTCCTTATCCCACCAGTCAGCCACCCGGGTTGCCTTTTACTGCAAGTACACCTTTTAAAACGTTCTAATGGAAAACAACTCTCAACGAGCATGAGAAATTTGTTAAGGAAAGCATTATATTTGTCATCTATGTTATCGGCACTATAAACATCCTGCCACTCTTGTTCCTTGACGAGGTTTAAGAACTCTCTCTTGCTGTGGGATTAACTTTCCTACATAGTTTGTAATTATATGTGACATTTGTTTGAGTACAAAAGCGTTTTAGTGTTAAAATTTGTGCATCATGGTCCGACAGGCCATTCACTCTTTTACTAACAGAATGCCCATCTAGTGATGAAGAATGAATAAAAATATTGTCTAGGGCTGTGCTACTGTTCGGCTGCCCCTTAGTTAGAAAAAAAACACAGTCTGCATCAGATCATATGAATTTAGGAGATCTACTAACATCCTTTTCCTTCATTATCATATACAAAATATACATTGAAGTCACCATATATAACTAGTTTCTGGTACTTCCCATAAAGCGAATCAATGCATTAAATAAAAATATTAATATAAAATAATAAAAACTCACTCCACACTAAAAGGCAAGGAGGTCAGTTGTAAAGTACAGTATAACAGTACAACACTTCCACAAAAGTAACATTACAGTGGGATTTCGAAATAATAACAAATTGAATACATTGTTATGACGTAGCTTACAACAGCCACCGAATAAATTCTGTAGTGGAGGTATCTATAACATTTTCTTAGGTCCATGTGAGAAATATTACATAGGGCAAACTGGAAGGAAAAGCTTAAAGACATTGAAGACGACGTGTCTGTTTTGAGTTTTGATAATAAATGTACAGTACCGGACATTTCAGAAGAAACTGAAATACATGTGAGTAATCAGGCAGACCCAAAATTTATAATAAATGAACAGATCTCAAGCAGCCGTCCATGGTTCTTTAATATTTCGATGATATGTTGCAGGTAGGAAAAAGCAATGAGTCCCATTCCAGCCACTCTTTCGTTTAACTTTCTGTATGTTTTATGGAATTCTTCATGACCACATGTAACTTTATTAGCCAACTGTTTTCATTAGCCCTATTGCAAACCTAAAGACGACATGTATCACCATGTTTGTTTTACAGAACCTGTACTATTGGACTGTGTTTTACTGTTGACTTTTTCCCACAAATGTGCTGGCGAAAAGGAATTAATTAATTTAATTAACTTTGTTTTATTGAAAAATAGTTATTTCAATTAACTCTACTCAAATTATGAACAAATCGTACTGAACATGGTTCTACATGACGTTGTTGTAAATGGGGTATCTTGTACTATTACACTGCTTTTACAATTCACCTTCTTGCACATTAGTGCTGATTGAGCTTTTATTATTTTATATTAATATTTCGATTTTACTCGTTCATCAGAAGTGCTATCCTCTACTCGTAAGGGCTTACATTACGGCTCCATTAGCGGTACCTGTGTCTTGACACTGCAACTGCAGTCAGTTTTTTGTATACGACACATGAAAGACAGATGAAGTAACTGAAGCAACACATCACTTCTGCCGTGATGGACGCTGCCGGATGCATGCTAGTGAAAGTAGGGACGGAACTATATTACCTCTGGATGTGTGTCGGGTCCGCCCCCACCAACCATGGACCTTGCCGTTGGTGGGGAGGCTTGCGTGCCTCAGCGATACAGATAGCCGTACCGTAGGTGCAACAACAGCGGAGGGGTATCTGTTGAGAGGCCAGACAAACGTGTGGTTCCTGAAGAGGGGCAGCAGCCTTTTCAGTAGTTGCGGGGCAACAGTCTGGATGATTGACTGATCCGGCCTTGTAACACTATCCAAAACGGCCTTGCTGTGCTGGTATTGCGAACGGCTGAAAGCAAGGGGAATCTACATCCGTAATTTTTCCCGAGGGCATGCAGCTTTACTGTATAGTTAAATGATGATGGCGTCCTCTTGCGAAATAATTCCGGAGGTAAAATAGTCCCCCATTCGGATCTCCGGGTGGGGACTACTCAGGAGGACGTTGTTATCAGGAGAAAGAAAACTGGCGTTCTACGGGTCGGAGTGTGTAATGTGTGACGACTGCGGTTCTACCCTGTCACTAAATATCGCCAAAATACCCGAAAAGTGCCGTGTTAACTAATGCAGTCAAAATCAAGTCGTATCTAAATAGACGTTTCTCCAAATTTTACTTCCCAACACAATATCTGACCGTGCATTTATCCCAGTTTAGCATAGAATAACCATATTAAAGAAGATTCAAGGACATTGACAAAAAAATTTGCTTCTAACATCAATAAACTAAAGAATACCAAAGTTGAGTGATGAACCCACAATTTTACACGACTCTTATTCAAAGAAATCACAACCCGTGTGGTTTGACAGCTACCCACCTTTGAATTACCCACTATAGAATGTTAGCACCAATAGCAAGCGAGCGTCACTGTCATTGGTCGACGTTTAAGAAATTAATAGCGGGCGCCCCTGTCCAAGTAGCAAAGCATTACAATATTTCTGGTAAATGTTACGGCACACGAATTTAGACACACACCCTCCAAAAGTTATAAAAAATACACATGCCGCGGCAGCGGGTATAAAATGAAAAAAAATGCAAATAATTAAAAGGGAAATTGCTACTGCTAATGAAAGTCAGCAATGTCTACATAGAACACTTTTATTCTAAAGAAGACAAATGTTATGTGAACGTCTGCCAAACGGAAAAGAAATTACAAATTAAAATTGTTTGCAATAATTTTGAATCTTTGAGAGGAGAGCGCTGCTTTTAAATCTTATTTTGTGTGTTGTGACGATGGTCGCGATATCGACGGCAGCTGGCTGGTCCTGGTGAAATGCTGAGATCTGCTCCCACGGTCGTGTGATTGCAGCTGATGATTCTTTCCTCGTAATCGGGCGGGCGGTGATATTCATTAAGCTGCAAATCTGATTACAGTGGCGTTTTACGGGCCACAGGCTGGTCGATGTAATTGTTGTTACAGATGTCCGTATGTGCACAGTTTTAATATTTCCGGCGCACACAATTTAAGTTTACTTATGCCACACACAGTTTATAAAACTTGCCGACCGCGAATTCTGTAGAAAGTCAATTCGTATTATGAGTGCCGCGATCGCGAAAAAGCGTCCTGGGCGGGAATGTACTCACACACAATAGACAGTACGCGTAAGTTCATAACAACTGTTACTGATTATAGGCGTCCGGTAGTTCATCGAAACGCGAATAAATACGTAAGTTCACAGTACTTGAGTGTACGAAAACACAGTCAAAATACAAGCGCAGTTCAACTCACAGACACAGAGCTACAATATCGGGCACTTATGCAGTTTAGCAGGTACGGAAAAAATTTTTCATTCCAAATGTATCTGGCTTGGAGAGCTTTGTGGGTGAATATGTAAAGTTTGTTGGTGATTGTACTTTGTATTTTCATAAATAAAGTGATCTGTAGCGTAGCCCACTTGAGGTTAGGTTGGGAGTTTTTTTTTGGGAATGCGGCCGCGGCAGCGGCCGCCTATGATTTGAAAATACTGATTAGTTAGTGTATTACGCAATGTTGCGTCATCGGCAGCGCCGCGCTTATCGGGCAGAAGATATCGCCGACGGTCAAGGGAAAATGAAAATGGATGTTATATTCGAAATCAGCGTATCAGAATTCACTATATCGACAAAATATTGAAAAATAAAAAAATTAAAAAAAAATTTAAAACAATTTTTTTGATGTAAATAATTGACTGGGGCGAAAATAAATATCGTATTCGTAATCAGCGTATCAAATTTGACTATAATCGATCAAATTTTGAAAAAAATTGATAAATTTTTTCCGTACCTGCTAAACTGCATAAGTGCCCAATATCGTCCATTCTCGATTGCATTGTCATAGTTACTTCGTCTCACGGCACAGTCTCAGTATTTACTTCGCCCAGTTTCTACACTCACCATTATCATATCACGTCCTGGTATAAAACAGTCATTAAAAATGTACTTCGCTTGCCACTAAACTCAATCTTCACCAGCTTGTAAAAGTCACAACTCCCACAGTAAAACATATGTCCGCATCTCTAGTTACCCAACAACACACCCCCGCTTTGTTGGATCGACTATCGATATTGCTCTCTCTCAATACCCTCGCCCACAGTTTATACAACATCAAAGTAAATTATATATATCTTTACACAACTATTTTCTATCAAACTTATTACAGTAAACGATAAACAAAAAAATTAAAGCTTTCCACAATCAATAAACTCTAAACATATTTATCTACTTACAAAAAAGAAATAATTTCCCGTTACATATCACATCGAGAAATACATATTACATCTAAAAAGCAACTTTTATCTCCATATTACAGGACAAATGTAAAATGGGCTACAACATCAAAGATATATGAAAAGATGGAAAAAAGGAAAAAAAAAACAAGATAAATATATATCTATTGCAAATAACGATGTCTTCACAAATGTCAGATCCCTTAATCGGTCAGGTAGGTTAGAAAATTTAAAAAGGGAGATGGATGGGTTAAAGTTAGATATAGTGGGAATTAGTAAAGTTCGGTGGCAGGAGGTTGATTGGTTTGGGGAAGGAGACCAGACGGCGTGGTCATCGGTCTCATCGGATTATGGAAGGATGGGGAAGGAAGTCGGCCGTGCCCTCTCAGAGGAACCATCCCGGCATTTGCCTGGAGTGATTTAGGGAAATCACAGAAAACCTAAATCAGGATGGCCGGACGCGGGATTGAACCGCCGTCCTCCCGAATGCGAGTCCAGTGTCTAACCACTGCGCCACCTCGCTCGGTCGGTGGCAGGAGGAACAAGACTTCTGGTCAGGTGAATACAGGGTTATAAATACAAAATCAAATAGGGGAAATGCAGGAGTAGGTTTAACAATGAATAAAACAAATGGGAACGCGGGTAAGCTACTACAAACAGCATAGTGAACGCATTATTGTGGCCAAGATAGATACGAAGCCCACGCCTACCACAGTAGTACAAATTTATATGCCGACTAGCTCCGCAGATGACGAAGAGATTGATGAAATGTATGATGAGATAAAAGAAATTATTCAGGTAGTGAAAGGAGATGAAAATTTAATAGTCATGGGTCACTGGAATTCGGTGGTATCAAAAGGAAGAGAAGGAAACGTAGTGGGTGAATATGGAATGGGGGTAAAGAATGAAAGAGGAAGCCGCCTGGTAGAATCTTGCATAGAGCATAACTTAAACATAGCTAACACTTGATTCAATAATCATAAATGAAGGTTGTATACATGGATGATGCCTGGAGGTACTGCAAGGTTTCAGATAGATTATATAATGGTAAGACAGAGTTTTAGGAACCAGGTTTTAAATTGTAAGACATTTCCAGGAGCAGATGTTGACTCTGACCACAATCTGTTGGTTATGAACTCTAGATTAAAACTGAAGAAATTGCAAAAAGGTGGGAATTTAAGGAGATGGGACCTGGATAAACTGACAGAACCAGAGGTTGTAGAGAGTTTCAGGAAGAGCATTAGGGAACTATTGACAAGAATGGGGGAAAGAAATACAGTAGAAGAAGAATGGGTAGCTTTGAGAGATGAAATAGTGAAGGCAGCATAGGATCAAGTAGGTAAAAAGACGAGGACTAATAGAAATCCTTGGGTAACAGAAGAGATACTGAATTTAATTGATGAAAGGAGAAAATACAAAAATGCAGTAAATGAAGCAGGCAAAAAGGAATACAAAAGTCTCAAAAATGAGATAGACAGGAAGTGCAAAATGGCTAAGCAGGGATGGCTAGAGGGCAAATGTAAGGATGTAGAGGCTTATCTCACGAGGGGTAAGATAGATACTGCCTACAGGAAAATTAAAGAGACATTTGGAGAAAGGAGAACCACTTGCATGAATATCAAGATCTCAGATGGAAACCCAGTTCTAAGCAAAGAAGGGAAAGCAGAAAGGTGGAAGGAGTATATAGAGGGTCTATACAAGGGCGATATTCTTGATGACAATATTATGGAAATGGAAGAGGATGTAGATGAAGATTAAATGGGAGATATGATACTGCGTGAAGAGTTTGACAGAGCACTGAAAGACCTAAATCGAAACAAGGACCCTGGAGTAGACAACATTCCATTAGAACGACTGACAGCTTTGAGAGAGCCAGCCCTGTCAAAACTCTTCCATCTAGTGAGCAAGATGTATGAGACAGGCGAAATACCCTCAGACTTCAAGAAGAATATAATAATTCCAATCCCAAAAAAAGCAGGTGTTGACAGATGTGAAAATTACCGAACTATCAGTTTAACAAGCCACGGCTGCAAAATACTTACACGAATTCTTTACATGAATGGAAAAACTGGTAGAAGCCGTCCTCGGGGAAGATCAGTTTGGATTCCGTAGATATGCTGGAACACGTGAGACAATATTGACCCTACGACTTATCTTAGAAAATTTATTAAGGAAAGGCAAACCTACGTTTCTAGCATTTGTAGCCTCAGACAAAGCTTTTGACACTGTTGACTGGAATACTCTCTTTCAAATTTTGAAGGTGACAGGGGTAAAATACAGGGAGCGAAAGGCTATTTACAATTTGTACAGAAAACAGATAGCAGTTATAAGAGTCGAGGGGCATGAAGGGGAAGCAGTGGTTGGGAACGGAGTGAGACTGGGTTGTAGCCTCTCCCCGACGTTAGTCAATCTGCACATTGAGCAAGCAGTAAGGACACAAAAGAAAAATTCGGAGTAGGAATTAAAATCCATGGAGAAGAAATAAAAACTTTGAGGTTCGCTGATGACATTATAATTCTGGCAGAGACAGCAAAGGACCTGGAAGAGCAGCTGAATGGAATGGACAGTGTCTTGAAAGGAGGATATAAGATGAACATCAACAAAAGCAAAACGAGGATAATGGAATGTAGTCGCATTAAATCGGGGGACGCTGAGGGCATTAGATTAGGAAATGAGACACTTAAAGTAGTAAATGAGTTTTGCTATTTGTGGAGCAAAAGAACTGATGATGGTCGAAGTAGAGAGGATATAAAATGTACACTAGCAATGCCAAGGAAAGCGTTTCTGAAGAAGAGAAATTTGTCGATTCGAGTATAGATTTAAGTGTTAGGAAGACATTTCTGAAAGTATTTGTATTGAGTGTAGCCATGTATGGAAGAGAAACGTGGATGATAAATAGTTTAGACAAGAAGAGAATAGAAGTTTTCGAAATGTGGTGCTACAGAAGAATGCTCAAGTTTAGATGGGTAGAACGCATAACTGATGACGAGGTATTGAATAGAATTGGGGAGAAGAGAAATCTATGGCACAACTTGACTAAAAGAAGGGATCGGTTGGTAGGACATATTCTGGGGCATCAAGGGATCACCAATTTAGTTTTGGAGGGCAGCACGGAGGGTAAAAATCGTAGAGGGAGAGCAAGAGATGAATACACTAAACAGATTCAGAAGGATGTAGGTTGCAGTAGGTACTGGGAGATGAGGAAGCTTGCACAGGATAGAGTAGCATGGAGGGCTGCATCAAACCAGTCTCTGGACTGAAGACCACAACAACAACAACAACATGTGTCGGGTGACTAAGGGCGCACACTTTGAACTTTTGTAGAATGAACTAGAAATATGTACGTGGTATACTTGTAAATAAAGAGTGCTTTGAAACTTGATGAATCATTTAGGCTAAAC
Source organism: Schistocerca piceifrons (assembly GCF_021461385.2). Classification (NCBI taxonomy): domain Eukaryota; kingdom Metazoa; phylum Arthropoda; class Insecta; order Orthoptera; family Acrididae; genus Schistocerca; species Schistocerca piceifrons. The sequence continues at coordinate 409,961,783 of NC_060144.1, read as the reverse complement.
CAGAATATTCCAGACGTCGCGGACATCACATTAGAGAACCGAAGAACAATTAATGGTGAGTGGTATACTACACTCTGTTTGCCACAAGTTACTTATGAATACGGATTAAACATGTCAAGTGCAACTGCCACACAGCACACCAAATATTCTGTATTTCACAAACAAAAACTCCGAGTTAACGCCTTATTGCTCGTTTTCGCCTGATTTATCGCTAATGACTTCTCCTTGCTCCATTGTGTGAAACACAAGCATAATCTTTATCACCTGAAGCAGCTGTTGAAGTCTTCCGAAACCATGTTTTAGATGTCTCGACATCACAGAGGAAAAAAAGTTTCTTGAATTGGTTCAGACACACGGAAAGCAAATAAACAAAGTCGTATCGCATGAATGGCTGGGCGTCCCCGAAGGGCAGGTTCAACCGCCGAACTGGAAAGGTTTTCCCTATCCTATCCCTCGCGAAGTATGAGAACTGTATATATAAGTGTGTGTGAATTTTAATGGCGAATATTTAGACGAACATTAAACGATTTGTACCAAAAATGTTGTTTTTTCATTGCTTTTGTGGAAACTTATAAAGTAGCCCAGTAAGCCGATCACACGCTTCCATGACATTTTGGTGTAATGTCTGAGTGGAGGGAATCCAAGATTTCCTAGAAATTACGCAATAGACTTTTGTCTGAATTTCCCTAACGAAAAGAAGAGTGAGAAATGGACAACAGACTATGAAATTGACAATCGAGAGGTACTGTCTTGCAAAGAAAAAAAAAATAATTGCTTGAAAGTAATCAGAGTAATTAAGAAAAATATAATTACTGATTCAAGGAAAAATTTTTGTTTCAAATTTCATGGCGAAAGGAAAAGTGCCGGAATGGACAAGCGGAATATCAAACTGGCCAGTGTGACAACTAGTTTTCAAAAAACTTGAAAGTAAAAAAAATTGAAAGAAACGGTTAAATGCTTGAGAAATAATTTGTCTAAAATTATAACATTATTTTAATAGAAATTAAAGTGGAAGAAATATATTTAGAACTGCAAATACGATTAGATTGCAGCTGCACAAATTATACTCCTGGAAATGGAAAAAAGGAACACATTGACACCGGTGTGTCAGACCCACCATACTTGCTCCTGACACTGCGAGAGGGCTGTACAAGCAATGATCACACGCACGGCACAGCGGACACACCAGGAACCGCGGTGTTGGCCGTCGAATGGCGCTAGCTGCGCAGCATTTGTGCACCGCCGCCGTCAGTGTCAGCCAGTTTGCCGTGGCGTACGGAGCTCCATCGCAGTCTTTAACACTGGTAGCATGCCGCGACAGCGTGGACGTGAACCGTATGTGCAGTTGACGGACTTTGAGCGAGGGCGTATAGTGGGCATGCGGGAGGCCGGGTGGACGTACCGCCGAATTGCTCAACACGTGGGGCGTGAGGTCTCCACAGTACATCGATGTTGTCGCCAGTGGTCGGCGGAAGGTGCACGTGCCCGTCGACCTGGGACCGGACCGCAGCGACCCACGGATGCACGCCAAGACCGTAGGATCCTACGCAGTGCCGTAGGGGACCGCACCGCCACTTCCCAGCAAATTAGGGACACTGTTGCTCCTGGGGTATCGGCGAGGACCATTCGCAACCGTCTCCATGAAGCTGGGCTACGGTCCCGCACACCGTTAGGCCGTCTTCCGCTCACGCCCCAACATCGTGCAGCCCGCCTCCAGTGGTGTCGCGACAGGCGTGAATGGAGGGACGAATGGAGACGTGTCGTCTTCAGCGATGAGAGTCGCTTCTGCCTTGGTGCCAATGATGGTCGTATGCGTGTTTGGCGCCGTGCAGGTGAGCGTCACAATCAGGACTGCATACGACCGAGGCACACAGGGCCAACACCCGGCATCATGGTGTGGGGAGCGATCTCCTACACTGGCCGTACACCACTGGTGATCGTCGAGGGGACACTGAATAGTGCACGGTACATCCAAACCGTCATCGAACCCATCGTTCTACCATTCCTAGACCGGCAAGGGAACTTGCTGTTCCAACAGGACAATGCACGTCCGCATGTATCCCGTGCCACCCAACGTGCTCTAGAAGGTGTAAGTCAACTACCCTGGCCAGCAAGATCTCCGGATCTGTCCCCCATTGAGCATGTTTGGGACTAGATGAAGCGTCGTCTCACGCGGTCTGCACGTCCAGCACGAACGCTGGTCCAACTGAGGTGCCAGGTGGAAATGGCATGGCAAGCCGTTCCACAGGACTACATCCAGCATCTCTACGATCGTCTCCATGGGAGAATAGCAGCCTGCATTGCTGCGAAAGGTGGATATACACTGTACTAGTGCCGACATTGTGCATGCTCTGTTGCCTGTGTCTATGTGCCTGTGGTTCTGTCAGTGTGATCATGTGATGTATCTGACCCCAGGAATGTGTCAATAAAGTTTCCCCTTCCTGGGACAATGAATTCACGGTGTTCTTATTTCAATTTCCAGGAGTGTATTAGTGAAAAATGAAAACTTGTGCCTCACTGAGGCCCGAACACGGATTTCCCGTTTTACGCGAGCGGTCACCATAACTACTTCGTCTATTCGAGGAGACCTCCAGGACCGACAGAAATCTCCATATTGTACTGAGTGTCCACGTCTTGGCACTGACACAAATGCGTTGGTTCTCTTACATGGAGATACTTCATTATTCTTTTGGCGAGTCCTGGTCCGTCTAAGTCTTCATTTGTCACAGCTGCAGTCTAGTCGTATTTGCAGTTCCGAATACATTTCTCGTATTTCATATTGCTGTCGATCGTAGCTGTGTTTGTTCCTTCAGAGATGCATGCATTTATGAAGAATGCTGCATTAGTACACCGAAAAACACAAGATGAAAATAGCATAGTAACTAAGTTGTGGGCTGCCTGTAACTGTAACTACTAGGTTAGAGAAACATTTGATGCGCGTTTGAATCGTGCCGCGGAATAACTTACAGCAAACGAGGTGCCGACTGAGAATTTAGACATTCACCAGACAAATATCCTCTACTACTCTTTAAAATTCCAAGATTCTGAGTTGAATAATTGAACTTCAAATTCCCAGTCAGGAACCCGTTTGCAGTACTTGTTTTCGAGCATCATGATAAGACGCGTGAAATGTTTCTGTAATTTATTTTATTTCTTGCTTTTAGGCAAATCATTTCAAGGAACATTTAATCGTTTTTTTTTCAAAATCTGTTTTTTGTTATCACAAACGGTACCAACAACGGTGCATTTAGATAGTTGTATAATACCCGAACATCATATTTTTGTAGCAGGCAAGTTTAAATTCGAAAACAGTCCAACGCAGCAGTTTAGTTTCCCAAAATTGTAAAGTAATCCAACAAGCAAGTTTCGTTGCGGTAGCCGCCGGGGCGGACGTGTGTTGACGACTATTTCCTGGTTGCGAAGGTCAGCAGTCACTGTCAACCGGTAGTTTGTTACGTACGTGAGTGCTATCATTCTGATATGCCCAAGGGGGCAGTTACTGCGAAATACGCTTAAATTCTGTTTCCTTTACGGACACGACTACCATAAGATCTATGAATTGGTCAGTGGTTATTTGAAGAGATAGAAGTAAGAAATACAAGATGTCCGTAAATGCTCGCTGTCATTTAAAAAAACTTAGAAACATCAGGTTGGTGCACAACTTCGTAGCGTATTTCCATAAGTTTAATAAAATAAACAGATAAACATAACAGAGACGTCAGTCATGGATACACTACTGGCCATTAAAATTGCTACACCACGAAGATGACGTGCTACAGACGCGAAATTTAACCCACAGGAAGAATATGCTGTGATATGCAAATGAATAGCTTTTCAGAGCATTCGCACAAGGTTGGCGCCACACAAACAGCAGTTGAGCGGCGTTGCCTGGTAAAACGTTGTTGTGATGCCTCGTGTAAGGAGGAGAAATGCGTACCATCACGTTTCCGACTTTGATAAAGGTCGGATTGTAGCCTATCGCGACTGCGGTTTATCGTATCGTGACATTGCTGCTCGCGTTGGTCGAGATCCAATGACTGTTGGCAGAATATGGAATCGGTGGTTTCAGTAGGGTAATACGGAACGCCGTGCTGGATCCCAACGGCCTCGTATCACTAGCAGTCGAGATGACAGGCATCTTATCCGCATGGCTGTAACGAACCGTGCAGCCACATCTCGATCCCTGAATCAAGAGATGGGGACGTTTGCAAGACAACAAAACATCTGCACGAACAGTTCGACGACGATTGCAGTAGCATGGACTATCAGCTCGGAGACCATGGCTGCGGTTATCCTTAACGCCACATCACAGACAGGAGCGCCTGCAATGACGTGCTCAACGACGAACCTGGGTGCACGAATGGCAAAACGTCATTTTTTCGGATGAATCCAGGTTATGTTTACAGCATCATGATGGTGGCATCGCCATACTGGCGTATCACCCGGCGTGATGGTATGGGGTGTCATTGGTTACACGTCTCGGTCACCTCTTGTTCCCGTTGACGGCACTTTGAATAGTGGACGTTACATTTCAGATGTGTTACGACCCGTGGCTTTACCCTTCGTTCGATCCCTGCGAAACCCTACATTTCAGTAGGATAATGCACGACCGCATATTGCAGTTCCTGTACGGGCCTTTCTGGATGCAGAAAATTTTCGACTGCTGCCCTGGCCAGCACATTCTACATATCTCTCACCAATTGAAAACGTCTGGTCAATGGTGGCCGAGCAACTGGCTCGTCACAATAAGCCAGTCACTACTCTTGATGAACTGTGGTATCATGTTGAAGCTGTATGGGCAGCTGTACCTGTACATGCCATCCAAGCTCTGTTTGACACAATGCCCAGACGTTTAAGGTCGTTATTACGGCCATAGGTGGTTATTCTGGGTACTGATTTCTCAGGACCTATGCACCCAAACTGCGTGAAAATGTAATCACATGTCAGTTATATTATAATATATTTGTCCAATGAATACCCGTTTATCATCTGCATTTCTTCTTGGTGTAGCCATTTTAATGGCCAGTAGTGTATCTTCTGCAGCTCCCTCTAGTACCATGGAAGTTATTCCTTTATGTCTTAACTGATGTTCTACATTCATGTCCCTTCTTACCAATGCTTTCCATATATTCCTTTCCTCATCGATTCTGCAGAGAATCTCCTCGTTCCGTACTTTAACAGTCCACATAATTCTGAACGTTCTTCTGTAGCACCACGTCACAAATGTTTCGATTCTCTTCTTTTCCGGTTTTGCCAAAGACCATGTTTCACTACCATAGAATGCTGAACTCCAAACGGACATTCCTGAAATTTCTTCCAAATTAATTCCTATGTTTGATACTAGTAGATCTCTCTTGCATAGGAGTGCCCTTTTTGCCACTGCTAGTCTGCCTCTGTGTCCTCCTTACTCCGTCTGTCATGGATTCTGCTACCTGGGTGGCAGAATTCCTTAACTTTATCTACTTTCTGATCACGAATGCTGAAGTTCAGTTTCTCACCGTTCTCATTTCTGCAACTTCTCATTACTTTCGTATTTCTTCGATTTACTCTCAATCTATATTTTGTGCTCATTAGACTGTTCATTGCATCAGCAGATCCTGTAACTCTTTTTCACTTTCACTGAAAATAGCAGTGTCGTTAGCAAATTTTATTACTGATATCCTTTCACCTTGATTTTTAATTCCAGTATTGAACCTTTCTTTTATTTCCGTCATTGCTCCTTAGGTGTATAGACTGAACAGTAGGGGCGAAAGACTACATCCCTGTCTTACACCCTTTTACATTCGAGCACTTCGTATTTGGTCTACCACTCTTTTTATTTCCTCTTAGGTCTTTTACGTATTACCTATTTTTCTCTACAGCTTACTTCTCTTTTTCTCAGAATTTCGAACATTTTGCACCATTTTACACTGTCAAATGCTTTCTCCAGGTCGACAAATCCTATGAACGAGTCTTGACGTAATCACACAAGACGTCAAATGGTGTGACATCGATAGAGCACAGGGCCCATGCAAAGCGACTCTCACGACTCATCCACGTCTCAGGAAATGTATCATTCAGCACATCCTACATGTTCAAATTCCAATTAGACACAAGGGGACGTCGACTTCGAGGAAGGTTTTTGACACTGACAGTCTTTTTAAAGATTTTGAAGCACCTCATCATGCTTGCTTTCACCGATGGTGCCCTCCCTTTCGAGAACGAAGAATCAGTAATTTAAGATTTGCTGATGACAACACCCTGTGCACAAAATCACAAATGCAAATCAAGGAACTACTGGATAGAGTTACGAAACAAAGCGAGTAGCGTGGATTGTCAATTAATAACGAAAAGGCAAAGATCATGGTGATTGACAGAGGTGAGTCACTGCCAGTTACTGATGTAATATCAGAATATGAAGAAGTTGATCAATTTGGCTATCTGGGCTCAGTGGTTCAGAAAGGGGGTGGTTCCACACAGGAAATACGATGTAGGATTGTTCTGTGTAAGGATGCTGCTTCGAAGCTGGCAGTGATTTGGAAAGATCGAGCTCTAACCAGACATACTAAATTGAGAGTGCTAAAATTTCTGGTGTTTCCTGTTTTCCTTTATGGCGCTTAAACATGGGCAATAACTGAAAGGTACCACAAAAGAATTTATACTTTCGAGATGTGGACATGTAGGAGGTTGTTGAGAATATCATGGATGGAAAAATGGTCCAACATATCAACCCATCAAGAACTCTGGATGGAGAGGAGGTTGTCCCGATCCGTTTCTAGCGAATCCTACAGCTTTTTGGTCGCATGATTCGACAACAGGAGGATAAGTGGAAAAGATTATCAATGAAGGCGAAGTCGAAGGGAAAAGATTGGAGGAAAGACCATCCAGATGATGGACAGACCACGTAAAGGTGAAGGCATACCAAACATGCGCCATCTACTCCGAGATGCAGCAGACCGGGAAAAATGGATACAGACTGTTAAGAGTACTGCCTGGAGGGTCACCAACTTTCAGCCATGAAAGACGGAGCGTTGATGATGACGATGCCCTCCCATACGGCGTCCATAACTGCGCGAAACCATTGTCACAAATGGTTCAAATGGCTCTGAGCACTATGGGACTCAACTACTGAGGTCATTAGTCCCCTAGAACTTAGAACTAGTTAAACCTAACTAACCTAAGGACATCACAAACATCCATGCCCGAGGCAGGATTTGAACCTGCGACCGTAGCGGTCTTGCGGTTCCAAACTGCAGCGCCTTTAACCGCACGGCCACTTCGGCCGGCCCATTGTCACAGATTTGGATTCTGCACACTAGATGACACATTACGCTGTCGCAATTTTGACACACTTAAAGCCAAATCTGCAACAAAGAACAGATGAAAAAACCTTTGAGATCTGGTAAATGTTTTGCAATAAACAACAGTTCTCTATCTCTAGCATTTTCCCACTTATGAATTCCAAAAATGATAAAGGAACTTTATGGACACCCTGTACAGACATTCTAGAAATGCAATATGACTGTATTGCAAAGGCAGTCTACGTGAAGATAGTTGATGATGAAACTTGGATTCGAATTGTAGCTAGAAATAAAGACGTAGGTATTGTGATAATTCAATTGGGGAGACCATCAAAGTTACCGTAGAGCATATCGCATTAGGATAGCAAACTGTTAATTGTGATCAGTGTCTCCTTTGAAATATCTTCCGACCATACCACATGGTACAATATTACAAACACAAGAAGAGAAATGTTTGAATAACAAACATGTTAATGTTGACAATTGGGCAAGGTATAGTCAGATAGCTGTAAACAAGGACATTCCGTCACTCTGTATATGTCAGGGATATATGGTACCGGTACAGGATGTGTGCCAACTGCGGTTCGGTGACCCATCTTAAGGCGGTCTGTTCTCAAGTTAGGAACACCATAGAGAGCCGAACCTCCCTTCAGAATACACTGAGGTGACAAAGATCCATGGTATAACGATATGCACATATACATATGGCGGTAGTATCGTGTACACAATGTATAAAAGGGCAGTGTATTGGCGGAGGTGTCATTTGTACTCGTGTGATTCACGTGAAAAGGTTTCCGCCCTGATTATGATCGCACGACGGGAATTAACAGACTTTAAACGCGGTTGGTAGTTGGAGCTAGACGCGTGGGACCACAGTATCAAGAGTGTGGCGAGAACACCAAATTTCAGGCATTACCTCTCACCATGGACAACCAAGTGGCCGACAGCCTTCAGAGAGCAGCGGTGTTTGCGTAGATTTACCAGAGCTAACAGACAAGTAGTACTGTGTGAAATAACGGCAGAAATCAATGTGCAATGTACGACGCACGTATTCATTAGAATAGCGCAGCGAAATTTGGTATTAATGGCCTATAGCAGCAGACGACAGACACAAGTGCCTTTGCTAACAGCATGACGTCATCTGCAGCGTGTCTCCCATGAGCTCTTGACCGTAATGATTGGACCTTAGAAGACTGGAAAACCGTGGCCTGGTCAGATGAGTCTCGACAAGGGCGCCCAAACCTCGGGGGCAAGGGGTGGTCACCCCCCTCCAACTCACCATCGCCTCTCGGGGAATGGGAAAAAATAATGTGTTTTTCTTTGAAGCAAATTGTTTAAAAGTCGGTATTACACAGGTTTTTAACAGGGAGAACTGGAACTTTTTTATGGCTGCTTACAAGTCACCATTCGTCTTCCAAAATATTGAAAATACACTACTGGCCATTAAAATTGCTACACCAAGAAGAAATGCAGATGATAAACGGGTATTCATTGGATAAATATATTATACTACAACTGACATGTGATTACATTTTCACGCAATTTGGGTTCATAGATCCTGAGAAATCAGTACCCAGAACAACCACCTCTGGCCGTAATAACGGCCTTGATGCGCCTGGGCATTGAGTCAAACAGAGCTTGGATGGCGTGTACAGGTACAGCTGCCCATACAGCTTCAACACTATACCACAGTTCATCAAGAGTAGTGACTGGCGTACTGTGACGAGCCAGTTGCTCGGCCACCATTGACCAGACGTTTTCAATTGGTGAGAGATCTGTAGAATGTGCTGGCCAGGGCAGCAGTCGAACATTTTCTGCATGCAGAAAGGCCCGTACAGGACCTGCAACATGCGGTCGTGCATTATCCTGCTGAAATGTAGGGTTTCGCAGGGATCGAATGAAGGGTAGAGCCACGGGTCGTAACACATCTGAAATGTAACATCCACTGTTCAAAGTGTCGTCAATAAGAACAAGAGGTGACCGAGACGTGTAACCAAATGCACCCCATGCCATCACGCCGGGTGATACGCCAGTATCACAGCATCTTCTTCCTGTGGTTTAAATTTCGCGTCTGTAGCACGTCATCTTCATGGTGTAGCAATTTTAATGGCCAGTAGCGTACTTCCTAGTTCCTACCATCCAGTTTGCCTCCTCCCCCTTCAAACTATACTCTGAGCGATTGTGAGTTCCGGTTGCAGTCGGTAAGAACTTGTGGTAGGGTTCGAATGTGTCGCAGGCCTCACGAAACCTTGGACTCAAGATGTCAACAGGGCGCTGCGCAAACTGGGGGAAGCTCGACAATGGTGTGGGCATTGGCATGGAATGGACTGGGTCCTCTGGTCCACCTAAACCGATCATTAACTGGAATGGGCTTTTTTGGCTACTTAGAGATCAATTTGCAGTCATTCATGGACTCCATTTTCCCAAACAACAGTGGAATTTTTATGGATGACAGTGTGCCATACCACTATCCCAAAATTGTTCACGATTGGTTTGAAGGACATTCTGGACAGTTTGAGCAAATGATTTGGCCATCCAGGTCGCCCAGCATGATTCCCATCGAAAATTTATGGGATTTAATCGGGAGGTTAGTTTGACAAATGAAAAAAATGTTCAAATGTGTGTGAATCTTATGGACTTAATGCTAACATCATCAGCCCCTAAGCTTACACACTACTTAACCTAAACTGTGGTAAGGACAAACACACACACCCATGCCCGAGGGAGGACTCGAACCTCTGCCGGGACCAGCCACACAGCCTATGACTGCAGCGCCCAAGACCGCTCGGCTAATCCCGCGCGGCGACAAAGAAAATCCTGTACCGGCAACACTATTGGAATTAGGGATGGGTATAGAGGTAGCATGGCTGAATGTTTCTGCAGGGGACTTCCAACGACTTGTCGAGTCCAAGCCACGTCGAGCTGCTGCACAACGCCGGGCAAAAGGAGATCCGACAAGATATTAGGAGGTATCACATGACTTTTGTTACCTCAGTGTGTAACCGGCAGAATTACTTAGAACAGGATGGTGTGATATTATGCACGTCTTCTCGGGCTGTTGTCCGTGAATGATGAAAAGTGCTAATTAACCAGTGCGTCTTGTCCTCAGCATGGACAGGAAAGTTCATATTCAAATATTAAATTAGTAGGTGCTTTTTCCACAGGAATTATTCTGCATTTTTACTTTCAAAGAAATCTATAAAAATATAAGAAATAATTTTGGTAAAGATAATTCGGAATCCTTCGATTATCTTTAATAGCTTTTCCTTCACTTTAACACGCCGAAAAGTTTCAATTTGAATTAATAATTCGTCCAGAATCAAGTTATAGCATTGGCATAGAAGGACGGCGTCGCTAATGTTTCAGTTAAAACCTTTTTGAATGTTTGCTAATTAGCCACCAGTACACTATTTCTATCAGAGTCCTAATATCTGACAATTAGAAAAAAATTACAAAAAAATTCTATTCATTTTAAATACAAAACTCATAAACTCTGTTCTTAAGTTTCAGTGTGTAGAATATGTATATGCTCAAATATAATGTTCATTTCCGGAGCAACAAGTTCCAGCTGTAGTTTCAGTGGTCTGCTATTATAATTTCAAATACAGTAAAGGCGAAGCAGTAACCAAGTTTCATTTCAAAGGCAAGATAGCCATTGATGATGAATACAGATCCAAAATACATTTCTTTTTTTTTAACATTCAAAAATACAGTCGGCCGAAGTCTATCCTCTTGCAATCATAGTCTCGCATCGCGCGTGTGTGTAACTTCAGCTACGCTGACCGTCTTTGCTTTGCATAGGGTCTTGCAGAAGCGGAAATATAAGACTATCGTAACCTACTTCTTTGACACCACGATGCTTGCGCCTACAACATCCACAACCGCGTCCATATCGAACTAATAACAACTAGACCTAAAGCACTGAAACATTTAACGTCAATCGCTGACCTTTCCACCTTTGCAGACATTAAGACAAAATAAGATCACACAATACAAAAAAGCTTGTGCTCGTGTACCATCTAAAAATGACATCCGAAAAGAAATCAAGGCAACTTAGATTCTTGAAGGCTACAACATGTTTCCTCTGCAATAGTCTCATGTGTAGCCACAAGACATGACGAAGAAGTAACTGACTCGCTCCTATACAACAGTACAAGAAGCAACGTCCAAATCCAATACACAAAACAAATCCGGACCTCTAGATCCGGGTAGCGAAGACGCAGAATGTCATACACAAAAGTAGGCTAAACCGAAGCAGACTACCCGTAAACAAAGCAAACAAGAAATAACGTAACTTGAACGGAAACTCCACCTTTGTAGAAAATGCTCAGGAAAGTGACCAGAGGCGAAATAGTTCTCAAAGGCGTCAATACATCTGGCAGATATAATACTGAACATAATGCTGGTTGTCTCGTAGGAAATCAGCTTCCCGAATCGACGGACACAACAGAGAATGGTGAATGTAACCCCATCATTTTATGGTCTAAGGATACATAACAATGATAATGTGCTTTCACAGTGCATATTGGCGGTTCTAAATAGTAACAGAATACCATCAGACTCAACCCCAGAGCCTAAGAGAGTTTCTGTATGCTACAGACGTCGGTATTGCCACATGGCAGTACGTAAGGATTACGCAGATTTCTAATATACGTGGTGATTATAATTAAAGTTAAACATTCAAAACGCTACAGAAATAACACCACTGGTCAGAATGACGTCAAATTGCAACGGAATATTATCGGAGAAGGAGGAAAATGTATGGCCGAAAAAAATAGTATGAACATTGATCAATAGATGGCGCTGTATGTGTCAGAATACGTAAATGGAAACACCCGTCATGCGCACGACCCATTGAAGTTCATATAAACACGCCGGGTACACGGCTTTACTTCCCTCCTTTCGCGTCTGCGAAGTCCGCCATGACTGTCTCAATGAAAGATCGCGCTCTGCTTGCAAAGCTGAATTACAAGAATGATGACTGTGCACATGTCGCTCTGCAGAAGTTCCGGACACTGAAGGGTTTGAAAAAGGCGTTGGTCCGATGACTGCCGTGGGTCTGGAGAAAACGATTCGGAAATTCGAAAAGTCAGTGGAAGCAGTAACCTAAGCAATGCAGGAGGAGACGAGTGGTGGCGTGCATACGCGTAGTGCACGGAGAATTGCCCGAACATTGGACATACCCATGAGCACGGTGCGTAAAATCCTACAAACATCCTTCTTTTGCTATCCGTTCAAAATTACCCATGTGCACGAATTGTTTCCTGTTGACATGCCAGCAAGAAAGACCTTTCATTTAGAATTTCTTGCTCGCATGAAACTGGACAATGATTGGCGGCGGAAGATTTTGTGGAAAGACGAAGCCCACTTCCATCTGACAGGATATGTCAATACACAGAATTGTCGAACACGGGCAACGAAAAATCCACACACAAATCAGTGAGTACCACTTCATCCTGAAAAGGTCACTGCGTGGTGAGGGTTTTGGTTCAAATGGCTCTAAGCACTATGAGACTTAACATCTGAGGTCAGCAGTCCCCTAGACTTAGAACTACGTAAACATAATTAACCTAAGGACATCACACACATCCACACCCGAGGCAGGATTCGAACCTGCGACCGTAGCAGCAGCGCGGTTCCGGACTGAAGCGCCTAGAACCGCTCGGCCACAGCGGCCGGCTGGTAAGGGTTTACGGCATCATTTATCACAGGGCCATATTTTTTTCGAAGAGAATGGTGCTTCCGATCCTGTTACCTATTCCGTCACTGGTAAGCGCTCTGAGTGTCTTTTGCGCAATCGCGTCATTCCAGCTCTCCAACATGGTGTATATGTGGATGGGACTATTTTTATGCAAGATGGCGCACCCCCGCACACCGCAAATCCAGTTAAGCAGATGCTAAAACGCCATTTCGGAAATGCTAGAATTATCAGCCGCCATTTCCGTACAGCCTGTCTGTCCCGATCTTTGATCTTAACCCGTGTGACTTCTGGCTGTGGGGCTATCTGAAAGATGTTGTGTTCAGTGTTCTGAATGCAAACTTAGCTGCATTGAAGGCACGCATTTCTCAACACGTTCTGAACAATACCCCGGGAATGCTGTTTCTCGATTTCAACTTGTTGCAGAATAAGGTGGACGGCATATTGAACATGTTTTGCGCCATTTTTTTTTCTTTATTGTTATTTTCAAATCCGTACAAACAGGCAGGCTGTCAGCAGCATGTTACGCCGCTCTTCAGCCATAGAGTGGATAAAGAAACAACAGAAAGAATACACAGATGTGACATAATGGTGGGTAATAAAACAGTAGACACATAAAGACAAACACGGAGCCGTTCACACTCGACGATAATCCACACTACAAACTGTTGTCACGACGCACTAACACTGAAGATGGCGATGGCACAGGTGAACGATGGAGTGTGACGGCGAACACTGAACACTAAACACGACGGCACACACGAGACACTGATGGCGATGATCTCTGGCGTACGAATGTCCACTTAGCGTGTGCGAGTCCGGGGACCTGCCAAGAGGGGAAGAAGGGTGAGGTGGGGGAGAGCGGAGAACAAAGATGCCAATGACTGAGGAGATGGGGGGAGGAGGAGAGGGACAGGGGAGGGGAAGCCTGGGGGAGGAGTGGGGAGAAATGGAGGAGGGAGGGAAGAGGGAGAGAAGGGTGGGAGGGTGCCCAAAGGAGCAAAAACAGGAAGAGGGAGGGAGGATCAAAGTTGGTAGGAGGGGTAGATGGAGGGGAGGAGGGCATCATCAGGGAGAGCGAGCTGGTGGAAGCCACCTTGGGAGAGGGTAAGGAGGGTGGAGAGATGGAGACTGGGTGGGACGTGGGAATACAGGCGCGGCAGTGGGCGGGGACGGGAGAGGATGGGGGAGACAAGCGGGTGAGGAGGATCGAGTTTGCAGGAGGTGTACAGGATCCATATCCTTTCAAGGAAAAGGAGGAGGTGGGGGAATGGAATGAGATCGTACAGGATCCACGTGGGGGAGGGGAGACGGATGTGATAGGCGAGGCGGAGGGCATGGCGTTCAAGGATTTGAAGGGATTTATAAAAGGTAGGGGGGCGGAGATCCAGGCTGGATGGGCGTAACAAAGGATAGGGCGGATGAGGGATTTATAGGTGTGGAGTATGGTGGAGTGGTCCAGACCCCACGTACGGCCGGAAAGGAGCTTGAGGAGATGGAGTCGGGAGCGTGCCTTGGCTTGGATTGTCCGGAGATGGGGGGTCCAGGAGAGGCGATGAGCGAGGGTGACGCCAAGGTACTTAAGGGTGGGGGTGAGGGCGATAGGACGGCCATAGGTGGTGAGATAGAAATCAAGGAGATGGAAGGAAGGGGTGGTTTTGCCTACAATGATTGCCTGGGTTTTGGAGGGATTGACCTTGAGCAACCACTGGTTGCACCAAGCGGTGAACCTGTCAAGATGGGATTGGAGAAGGTGTTGGGCGTGCTGCAGGGTGGGGGCAAGGGCAAGGAAGACAGTGTCATTGGCAAAGTGGAGAAGGTGGACGGAGGGTGATGGCAGCGGCATGTCCGCCGTATATAAAAGGTACAGAAGGGGAGAGAGGTCGGAGCCTTGGGGCACACCGGCGGAGGGAAAAAAGGTGTAGGAATCCGTGTTATGGATGGTGACGTAGGAAGGACGGTGGGAGAGAAAGGAGCCGATCAGATGGACGTAGTTAATGGGAAGGGCGAAGGTTTGGAGCTTGAAGAGGAGACCGGAATGCCATACGTGGTCATAAGCACGTTCGAGGTCCAGGCAGAGGAAGATTGGGGAGCGACGGGAATTAAGCTGTTCGGAAAGCAGATGAGTGAGGTGAAGGAGAAGGTCGTCGGAAGAGAAGGATGGCCGAAAGCCACACTGGGTAACGGGAAGGAGGCGGTGCTGGCGGAGATGCTGGTGGATGCGGCGGGTGAGGATAGATTCCAGGACCTTGCTGAAGACCGAGGTAAGGCTGATGGGATGGTAGGAGGAGATGGCGGACGGCGGTTTACCAGGTTTAAGGAACATCAGGATACGGGAGGTTTTCCACAGGTCGGGGTAGTAACCGGTGGACAGGACTACATTGTAGAGCCTGGCCAGGGTGGAGAGGAAAGAGACAGAAGCTTCACGAAGGTGACGGTAGGTGACACGATCATGACCAGGAGCGGTGTTGTGTTTCGTGCGGAGTGTAGAAATGAGATCCTGTGTAGTGATAGGGGCATTGAGTTCCAATGTTGTCCAAGTACTGGAAACCAGGTGCGAGGGGAGGGACAGAGGTGTCAGTTCAATCACGGACATCCGGGAAGAGGGAGTAATCGAACTGGGGATCATCGGGGATGGAAAAGACATCGGAGAGGTAAGAGGCAAAGTGATTGGCCTTACTAAGGGTGTCAGGGAAGGGGTGATCATCATGGAGAAGAGGATAGTAGGGGGAGGGTTTAGTTCCGGTAAGGTGATAGAAGGCTGACCAGAACTTGGACGAGTTTATAGGTAGGGTAGCATTTAAACAGGTGCATGTCAGTCGCCAGTCCCGGCGTTTATTAGCCGCGAGCAAATTTCGAATGTGTCGCTGGAGTTACCGGTGGCGTCGGAGTGTGTCCGGGTCACGCGTGTGGAGGAAGGCACGGTAGAGACGGCAGGATTCACGGAGGAGGAGGATGGCCTGTGGGGGTAAGGTAGGACGGTGGGGGTGGATGGCGACAGTAGGGACGTGGGCCTCCACGGCCTCAGACAAGGTCTGCTGGAGAAACGAGGCAGCATGGGTTACATCATCAGGGTGGTGGTAGGTGAAGGGGTGGCTATCGACCTGGGTGGAGAGGGTATCCCGGTAGGCATTCCAGTTGGCACAGGAATAGTCATGGACGTACTTTGGGGGAGGGCCATTACGAGGGTTGGAGCAGGGACGACGACCGTCTGAAACGGTGAGGAGGACAGAGAGATGGTCGCTACCAATAGGCTCCAGGACATCCACCGTTATGCGGCCAAGGAGGTTAGGGGAGGAACACTTAACATTGGGAGTGGAGTTGGATTTGGGACGGGTGTGCTGGGGGATGGGGATGGGTCGCCTTGAAGGGAGGTGAGGAACCGATGCCACCGCCATAACTGGGCAGCGGAACGACTGTGGATGTTGAGGTCGGCGGCGATCACGTAGGAGGAGAACGTACGGTCAATGTGGGAGAGGAAGTCGAAGGGAATAGGGTCGTTAGGGCGGACATAGATGTGGCACAGGTGACGGTAAGGCCGGGGAAGAAGAGACTAAGGATCAGGTGTTCAGTGGGTCGGGAAGGAGAGGTTGGAGCCGAACTGGGATCTGGCGGTGGTGACCAATGGCAACTCCGCCACGCGCAATCGGGAGGGGATTATCGGAGCGGTGAAGGAGGTAGGGCGACGTGTGGATGGTGTGGGGGGTTGGAGGAAAGTTTCATTGAGGAGGAAGGCATCCACACGGTGGGTGGCAAGGGTGTGCAGGAAGAGGTTCTTGCCGGCCGCGGTGGTCTCGCGGTTCTAGGCGCGCAGTCCGGAACCGTGCGACTGCTACGGTCGCAGGTTCGAATCCTGCCTCGGGCATGGATGTGTGTGATGTCCTTAGGTTAGTTAGGTTTAAGTAGTTCTAAGTTCTAGGGGACTGATGACCACAGCTGTTAAGTCCCATAGTGCTCAGAGCCATTTGAACCATTGAAGAGGTTCTTGTTGGCGGGAAGGGAGCGGATGTTGTTGAAATGTTTTGCGCCAGTCACACGGAAATTAATAATCCGATTGCTGCTTTTTATGCGGTTTTTGGCCTCACGACAGTTAAAAACCGATTTTCCCCATTTGATGTGATATGACCTTGCCGTGGTGGGTGGGCATACATAACTAACAGTATCACAACTGTACACCCATGCACACTGAGTAGTATAGTTCGTTTAACGTCAAACTTACACCTTAGGCATTGTCATGTGATTCATTTATCTTTTGTAGTCGACCACCATTAAATTATGATGCCTACAACGCCATCTATTGCTACATTATGTAACTATTTATTTTACTTCTGCCATACATGTTTCCCCCTTCTCTGATAATATTCAGTTGCAATTTGACGTCATTCTGACCATTGGTGTTGTTTCTACAGCGGTTTGAAACTTTAACTTTAATTATCCAACCTGTACTCTGCCTGACTAAAAAATATTAATCAAATATTAATCACGATGAAACCATGATGGATGTCAATGTAACTTTGTACATATACACACCATCGTCGAGTTTGTAAATGGATAGAATTGCAATTCTCCGTGGCGGGTAGAACAGCCACCAGGGTGCATTAGTGTCGTTCGAGTTTAGTATTGTTAGCAGGCCTGGGAGGTTATGCAAGGGGCGTGAACAGTGTCTGATGTTGAGTAGTCACTGTGATGGGTACGGAGAAGTCACTTCCTCATGTGAGACTGTGTTACTAGTACCCGACTGAGTTTGCAAGGGGCCTCATTGTGGGTCTCCATTTGGCCAGCAGTTCGAATCGTGAAATATCCAGATTTGTGGGGCATTTGGATGTGGGGGTGACCCGAAGTTGGACTGCCCGGGAACTTGAGGACAGTCATAATTATCGTCATGGTTCACGTCAACCACGTCTGATCGTCGCAAAAAAGGATGACTGAATTGTGCGCCAAGCATTTAGTAACCCCTTCACATACACACCTGCCACCCAAGAACGAATAATGGACTGCTTGCAAAATTCTGTGACACCTCGCCCCGTTGGTCGGAGACTGGTTGCAGCTGGACTAGGAAATTATTGTCCCATGCGCAGGCAGTTGTTAACACCACAACACAAACGGCTGCTTTTGGAGCGGTGCCATGACCGAGAAAGTGTGGCCTGCTGATGAAAGGCGTAGCATTGTGTTCAGTGACGAATCCATATTCCTAGATTTCCAGAAGGCTTTTGATACCGTTCGTCACAAGTGACTATTAACCAAATTGTGTGCATATGGAGTATCGTCTAAGTTGTGTGACTGGATTCGTCATTTCCTGTCAGAGAGGTCACAGTTCGTAGTGATAGACGGTAAATCATCGAGTAGAACAGGAGGTATACTTGGCGTCCCGCAATGTAGTGTCATACGCCCTCTGCTGTTCCTGATTTACATAAATGATCTAGGTGATAATCTGAGCAGCCCCTTAGATTGTTTGCTGATGACGCTATAATTTACCGTCTAGTAAAATCGTCAGACGATCCAAATTCCAGTTACAAAATGATCTAGAGAGAATTTCTGTATGGTGCGAAAAGTGGCAATTGGCACTATACAAAGAAAAGTGCGAGGTCATTCACATGAGTACTTAAATAAATCCGATAAATCGCACAAATCTAAGGGCTGTCAATTCGACTAAATACCTAGGAATTACAATCACGAGCAACTTAAACTGGAAAGAGCACATAGATAATATTGTGGGGAAAGACAGCACTTTGTTGGCAGAACACTTAGAAGATACGACAAACCCACTAAAGAGACAGCCTACATTACACTTATCCAGCCTCTGCTGGAATATGGCTGAGCGGTGTGGGATCCTTACCAGGTAGGATTGACGGAGGACATCGAAAAAGTGCAAAGAAGGGAGCTCGTTTCGTGTTATTGTGCAATAGGGGTGAGAATGTCACTGATATGATACGCGAGTTGGGTTGGCAGTCACCGAAACAAAGGCGTTTTTCTTTGCGGCGAGATCTATTTACGAAATTTCAATCACCAACTTTCTCTTCCGAATGCGAAAATATTTTGTTGACACCCGCCTACGTAGGGAGAAATGATCATCATAATAAAATAAGAGAAATAAGACCTCGAACGGAATGAGTCACGTGTTCCTTTTTCACAAGCGCCATTCGAGAGTGGAATGGTACAGAAGTAATATAAAAATGGTTCGATGAACCCTCTGCCAGGCACTTAAGTGTGAATTGCAGAGTAACAAGGTAGATGTAGATGTAGATGGTTCTGCATTACCCCCGGATGACCATCGTCAACGAGTATGGTGGCTACCTTCTAATGTTTTGAAGAGGCACAGCGGTGTTACTCCTGACGTCATGGTATGTGGAGCCATCAGGTATGACTGGTAGTGATCCACATCTACATCCTACTCGGCAAGCCATCTAATGCTGTGTGGTGGAGGGTACTTTCGGTACCACTACAGATCCCTCTAACCCTGTTCCACTCGAGAAAAGTGCTTGGGAAGAATGATTGTCGGTAAGCCTCTGTATTGGCTCTAGTTTCTCAAAACTTCTTATCGTGGTCCATACGAGAGATGTATGCGGAGGGAAGTAATATTTTGTCCGACTCCTCCTGAAAAGTGCTGTCCCGAAATTTCAGTAGTAAATCTCTCTTCTCTTGTAACAGTTGGCAGTGGAGTTTGTTCAGCACCTCCGTAACGCTCTCTCACCAGCTAAACGATCCCGTGACGAAACGCGCAGGTCTTCATTGGATCTTCTCTATCTCCTCTATCAGTCCTACCTGATGGGGATACCAGATAGATGAACAATACTCAAGAATCCACAATGAAATTTTCACTCTGCAGCAGCGGAGTGTGCGCTGATATGAAACTTCCTGGCAGATTAAAACTGTGTGCCGGACCGAGACTCGAACCGGGTCCTATGCCTTCCGTGGGCAAGTGCTCTGCCATCTGAGATACCCAAGTACGACCCGTCCTCAGAGCTTCAATTCTGCCAGTACCTCCTCCCCTACCTTCCAAACTTCACAGAAGCTCTTCTGCGAACCTTGCAGAACTAGCACTCCTGGAATACTCAAGAATCGTGCTAACAAGCGCCTTATAAGCCACTTCTTACGTGGATGAGTTACATTTCCTTAAGATTCTTCTGATGAATCTGCGTCTGGCGTCTGCTTTTCACGCTCTCTATTTTATACAGTCATTCCACTTAAGGTCGCTCTGGATATTTACGCCTCCCGGCCGGTGTGGGCGAGCGGTTCTAGGAGCTTCAGTCTGAAACCGCGCGACCGCTACGGTCGCAGGTTCGAATCCTGCCTCGGGCATGAATGTGTGTGATGTCTTTAAGTCAGTTAGGTTTAAGTAGTTCTAAGTTCTAGGGGACTGATGGCCTCAGATGTTAACTCCCATAGTGCTCAGAGCCATTTGAACCATTTTTTTTTTTATAGTTACGCCTAGATATTTTACAGCAGACGCTGTCTCCAGCTGTTTGTCAGTTTGTCATCAATAATGTAGCTGTACAGTAGTGATTTTCCTTTTCCTATTTACGCGCAATATGTTACATTTATTCACGTTCAGTGTCAACTGCCACAGCCTGCATCAATCAGTTCTCTGCAGGTCGTTCTGGAAATTCTCACTATCTTCTGGCGTTGCTACTTTGGTATAGACAACTGCATCATTGCGAATAGCCTTAAAGAGCATCCAACCCTTTCTCCTATATGATTTCTATATATTGTAAACAGCAAGGGTCCTATCACATCCCCCTGTGGTACATCGGATATTACCTTTACATCTGTCGACTTTGTTCCGTTAAGAGCGACGCGTTCTTTCTGCAAGAAAGTCTTGAATCCAATCGCAGGGCCGGACGCGGTGGCCGAGCGGTTCTAGGCGCTTCAGTCCGGAATCGCGCGACTGCTATGGTCGCAGGTTCGAATCCTGCCTCGGGCATGGATGTGTGTGATGTCCTTAGGTTAGTTAGGTTCAAGTAGTTTTTCAATCGCAGGTCTGCTCCGATACTCCGTAAGCTCGTATTATTTTCATTAAACGGCAATGCGGGACGGTGTCAAATGTCTTACTGAAATCAAGGAACACGGCATCACCTTGAGTGCTGTTGTCCACTGCGCTGTGGATCTCATGGAAGAACAGAGCGAACTGAGTTTCCCAGGATCTCTGTTTGCGGAATCCATGCTGATTTTTATAGAGGAGATGTTCATTTTCCAAAAACGTCATAATTCTTGAGCATGTAACATGTTCCATTATTCTACAACAGACTGACGTCAACGATATGTGTCTTACCGCCTTTCTTAAAAACGGGGATGGCCTCCGCTTTTTTCCAGTCGTTAGGTTCCTTTCGTTGCTCAAGCGATCTACGATAAATTACTGCTAGAAGAGGAATAAGTTTTTTCGCATAATATTTATAGAATCTTATAGGCATCTCGTCTGGTCCTAATGCCTTTTTCACTACTAAGCGATTGTAGCTGCTTTTCAGTTCAGCGATCGGTTATCTCAGTATCTACCATTTCGACGTTCGAACGACGAGGTGTTTCAACAAAAATTGTAACATACGGCTCTCAAAAACTGTAAAGAAGATGACTGACCTTACTGCAGACTGGCACTGCAATCCTCTATCTCCACCCCCCCCCCCCCCCCCCCCCGCGCGCCTTACTCAATCAATCACAACGTCCAGCAGGCTTACTAGCCATCAAGCGGATCGGCCACTTGTGCACTTGTGCTCTGTACGCCACAATGCAGTGTTCATTATTATCATGTTATTATCATGAAGCGTCGTAGAGATGTTCCACCTCTAGACAACTGACTCGTACAGTTGATGGTAAATATTAAACCATTCCCCTCTATCAATGTTTATTATTCATTGTGTGTGTGTGTGTGTGTGTGTGTGTGTGTGTGTGTGTGTGTGTGTGTGTGTTTTTGAAGGATTTCTTTAGTTCTTCGTCAGGACAACAGCTCTCTGACCCATTTGATACATCTTAGCAGCACCAGAAATGAAGTTCTCTCACAGGACGACGACTCTATGATGCAGCGCCTGATAAATCTCCTCAGATCATGAGTTAAGTGAAATGGTAATTTTTGAAAATCCACAATTTCGTGATATGAGAGTAGTGCTTTCAGACTGTGAATGGTATCAATTAAGTTAGAATTCAACGCACGTAACTGCAATGTTCAATGCTCAAACGCAATGCAGCGTTACTAGGTTGTTAACACAACATGTGTTGGAGACTATCCAAGAACAATAAAACTATACATCAACGAGGAACCGCACAGTGTACCTACTTTTCAGGAATCTACATTCAAAAGCTTGATGTGTGGTAGTTCAGATATCCAGAGTGCGATGTACGAGTGTGTCGTATGGTGTCCACGGTATGTGGATTTATCTATGGTCAGGAGCGTGTAGAAGAACTGTAGCTCAAGTTTAAATGAATATTTGTCCATGTACAGGATATATACCTTACTAGCAGAACAGTTCTTGATATGTGCGGTCACAACTTTACAGTTCAGTTATTGCTATATGAAAGAGTCTTAGCACATTTTTATGTGAGATGAAACTTACTAGTTCAGCTGTTGCAATGTCAGAGAGTGAGAGAGAAACTTAACAGTTATTGGAAAAAATTGCCTATGTTACAGTAAAGGTGTGGCAAAATGCTTCATGTCACACCTCAACTTGTAATAAAGCGTCTTTCAATATCCATACGTGTTATATAGTTGTACAAGACGTCTCAAAACTGACAACCACAGACATCCACTGTACAATACGTGTAAAATTACAAGACGGCACCTACAGGGTGACTTTTAAGCCCAACTTGTTGCTGTGTTGGTGAGACTTAGCACATTTTACATGAGATGAAACTTAAAACTACAACTGTTGCAATGTCAGAGAGGGACTTAACAGTTAGTACATTTTCAGTTGTCACTATGTTACAGAAGAACTTACCGGATCATGCATTAACAGTTCATTATTTTAAGAGGCAAAATGTGCACTGAATGTGGAAAGCAGGAAGGCAGGGAAGGGAGACGATTCCCCCCACGAATGCCATACTGTTTTGCACCGTGTCTGTTATTGCACGTGGGTACGACGTTGTGCATTTCATATTTCGGATATTCTGCTATGCGCCGGTCCGCGTAGAGTCAAGTATCGCATTCGGATGTTTCATTTGGTCTTTCCGCACAACATTCCTATCTTACGCATGGACGACCCAGTTTGTATATTTTGCTTATTTTTTCATAGTTTCACACAACTTCTTCCTGTTTTCTCGATTGATCTGTGTTCAGTTTTTCATGGCCTATCCACTGTACCAACTTATAACTAAATCTGAGGGGTGTGCGATGGGGATGTTCCATTGTTAGTGGAGACTGATATGGTAAGGATGATATTTATGGCGATGCAGAACACGAACATCACTAGTCTCACTCATGCCAGATTCCCTTGCGATTTGACGCGAACTAACACAAGGATCTCGAACCACAGTGGCAAGAGTACCAGCTTCCGTTTCCTTGTTAGTAACTTTCCATTGCCGGATATATTTCCGATGCATTAAAGATCCAGTTGTTCTCAATTTATCGTAGACATATTTAAATGTACGACGTGTAGGGCGAGTACATGGAGGATATCTTTCAACGGATAAGTCTCTAGCTCTCGCTGAATTTCGTTGGCATCCTCCATAAATGAGAAGCATATCGACTTGTTCTTCGAAAGAATACATCATTCACATTCGCTTGATTTGACGATACTAGTGTTACCGTTCCTATTAGTGTCGTATTGCGACACCGTCGAATAGTGTTTACATGTCAATGGCACATTAGATGGATACGACGTATTCGGCGAATATTTACTATTTGCACAGTATACGAGAGAGAATTGTCAGAGCTTGTGCTTCGATAAGTACCACTCAATCCATGATAAGAAGGTTGCAGCACTGAATTGATACCAATGGTCACCACTTCGAACACCTTCTGTAAATGGACGTTCATGCCACATTTTTGACCTTCGTTGACCTTCAAAGACCTTACTGTTACACATCGTTGGATCGTCTCGATAGCCGCTATCAGAAAATAAGTACCAAACTATAGCATCGAATTTAAAAAAAAACAAAAAAAAAAAAACAAAGTTTACCTTCATATCTCCGACGCGATACCCCCTAGCAACAAAAAACAAACGTCATATTATGTGCCCCATTGTACCATGCAACATTTATCCCACAAACTTTTAAGCTACTATCATACTTTCGGAGTTATTCTAAGTGGCAATAGTTAGTGATTCATCCTTTATAGCCCAGGTACTGTATCTAGAAAACTACACCACACATCGCATATTGTGGACAGTGCACTGGGTACGGTATCATATTATCCCGTACAATAGTCCGGGTATTGCGTCTGTCTACAATACTGCGTCATACTATCGCAACTGAGTATCGTGCAGTACCATCCTCTTCGTAAGGGTAGCATTTGTGAACGGAGCTGCTGCTCCATCCCTCCCTCCCTCCAACAGACATCTTGCATGGTTCACCTGTGCATACTTTAATTTTTGAGCAACTGCATTTCACACACGTTTTACCCCTTCTGACAATGAACCGCCAGGTCCAGCAACAGTTGAAAATGCATGAACTGTGTGGTGTCACCGCCAGACACCACACTTGCTAGGTGGTAGCCTTTAAATCGGCCGCGGTCCATTAGTATACGCCGGACCCGCGTGTCGCCACTGTCAGTAATTGCAGACCGAGCGCCGCCACACGGCAGGTCTAGAGAGACTTACTAGCACTCGTCCCAGTTGTACAGCCGACGTTGCTAGGAAAGGTTCACTGAGAATTACGCTCTCATTTGCCGAGACGATAGTTAGCATAGCCTTCAGCTAAGTCAATTGCTACGACCTAGCAAGGCGCCATTTATCCTTTGCTATGTATCTAATGAAGCATGTACAGTAACAAGACCAATGTTCACCAATTGTGGATTAAAGTTAAGTATTCCAGCAGCTACGTACTTTTCTTTATAGCATTCATTACGTATCCTGTTTCAGACCTCACGCCAGCCTGCGTGAGTTTAAGCGCGTGCCTTTCGGTTACCCGTCACTGTGGATTGGCTGTCTTGCCAGTCCACTACAAACTGCTAAATTTCTCCCTAAGATAGTGGCAATAACTGAAAACGTTCGAGTTGTTAAGTTTCTCTTACACTGCAACGGATGAACTGCTAAGTTTATCTCATATAAGATGTGCTAAGTCTATTCCAGATAGCAATAAGTGGACTGTAAAGTTGTGGCCCCTCACATCAAGAACTGCTCTACTAGATACGTGTGTATCGTGCGCGTGGACCATTATTCACTTAAACTTGAGCTACAGTTCTCCTTCATTCCCCTGCCAATAGGTAAATATTTCGCGTTCATCCTTAAGAGGTATGTCACTGCTGACTCTTTATCTAGATTACTGTACATGTGAAGAATTTTAGTTATCATTTGTTCTTCAGTAATATTAACTGTGTATTTTATTCAACATGTTTCAGATTTTTTATTATATGAATCACAGTTCCGAGAGATAAATACTCATTTATTTCAATTTTTTTTATTTGGTTTACCGTAGTAGGATATACTAAAAAAATACAAATATGCACATATTCCTCTAGCAACATCAGGTAGTGATGATGCAGATACATCGTACGTGCTGTGTACTAAAGCACAAGATGCATCGAATTTTCTAGACTTTCGCTGAAGCGTTGTGATGTTTAAGCTTTGTAAGCGCTTGTCAAACATTTTGAAAAAATCTGTATAAATATGGACATCATTCGAACACTCATACACCACATTCTGGACCGCTGAACAAGCACTCACCAAGTTTCCGAATGTAGATTCCTGCAACTGAGTGTAATGCATGGCATTCCTCGTATTTTTACTGTTCTTGGATAGTTCCCACCACATGATGATGATGAAGTCCCATACTCCTTGACAGAGCATAGGGGACGATGCGGGAGACCCGCACAGGTGTACTAGGCAAGGTCCTAGCGGAGGTGGTTTGTCATTGCCCGACCGTAATGGGGATGAGTGAAGATGATGAAGACGACACAACAACACTCAGTCATCTCGAGGCAAGTGAAAATCCCTGACACCGCCGGGAATCAAACCCGGGACCCCGTGCTCGAGAAGCGAGAACGCTACCGCGAGGCCACGAGCTGTGGACTCCCACCGCATACTGTGTGATAATCTACGAGTAACACTGCCGGTGTTTGAGGGTTGAACATTGCAGTTATTTATCTTCAATTCTGGCCTAATTGATACCACTCATAGTCTGAAAGAACTACTTTCATTTCTCTAAATCGTGATTTTAAAATCTGGGGAAATTCCTACAACTACACATTTACTGTCATTCACATTCATCTTGTAGATTGCAGCAGATAATACCTTTTCTTAGCTACATTAAACGATGGTAGCGGCTCGACGGATGGTGCAGACGTCGAGCTTCACTCGGAGTTTAAACGCAGCCAAAACCTCTCAGACAAACAGAAGCTAAACGATGTCAAAGTTAGAGTAAGGAGGGCTATGCGTGAAGCGTTCAGTGAATTCGAAAGTAAAATTCTATGTACCGACTTGACAGAAAATCCTAGGAAGTTCTGGTCTTACGTTAAATCAGTAAGTGGCTCGAAACAGCATATCCAGACACTCCGGGATGATGAAGGCATTGAAACAGAGGATGACAAGCGTAAAGCTGAAATACTAAACACCTTTTTCCAAAGCTGTTTCATAGAGGAAGACCGCACTGCAGTTCCTTCTCTAAATCCTCGCACAAACGAAAAAATGGTTGACATCGAAATAAGTGTCCAAGGAATAGAAAAGCAACTGGAATCACTCAACAGAGGAAAGTCCACTGGACCTGACGGGATACCAATTCGATTCTACACAGAGTACGCGAAAGAACTTGCCCCCCTTCTAACAGCCGTGTACCGCAAGTCTCTAGAGGAACGGAGGGTTCCAAATGATTGGAAAAGAGCACAGGTAGTCCCAGTCTTCAAGAAGGGTCGTCGGGCAGATGCGCAAAACTATAGACCTATATCTCTGACGTCGATCTGTTGTAGAATTTTAGAACATGTTTTTTGCTCGAGTATCATGTCGTTTTTGGAAACCCAGAATCTACTATGTAGGAATCAACATGGATTCCGGAAACAACGATCGTGTAAGACCCAACTCGCTTTATTTGTTCATGAGACCCAGAAAATATTAGATACAGGCTCCCAGGTAGATGCTATTTTTCTTGACTTCCGGAAGGCGTTCGATACAGTTCCGCACTGTCGCCTGATAAACAAAGTAAGAGCCTACGGAATATCAGACCAGCTGTGTGGCTGGATTGAAGAGTTTTTAGCAAACAGAACACAGCATGTTGTTATCAATGGAGAGACGTCTACAGACGTTAAAGTAACCTCTGGCGTGCCACAGGGGAGTGTTATGGGACTATTGCTTTTCGCAATATATATAAATGACCTAGTAGATAGTGTCTGAAGTTCCATGCGACTTTTCGCGGATGATGCTGTAGTATACAGAGAAGTTGCAGCATTAGAAAATTGTAGCGAAATGCAGGAAGATCTGCAGCGGATAGGCACTTGATGCAGGGAGTGGCAACTGACCCTTAACACAGACAAATGTAATGTACTGCGAATACATAGAAAGAAGGATCCTTTATTGTATGATTATATGATAGCGGAACAAACACTGGTAGCAGTTACTTCTGTAAAATATCTGGGAGTATGCGTGCGGAACGATTTGAAGTGGAATGATCATATAAAATTAATAGTTGGCAAGGCGGGTACCAGGTTGAGACTCATTGGGAGAGTCCTTAGAAAATGTAGTCCATCAACAAAGGAGGTGGCTTACAAAACACTCGTTCGACCTATACTTGAGTATTGCTCATCAATGTGGGATCCGTACCAGATCGGGTTGACGGAGGAGATAGAGAAGATCCAAAGAAGAGCGGCGCGTTTCGTCACAGGGTTATTTGGTAACCGTGATAGCGTTACTCAAGTGGCAGACTCTGCAAGAGGCGCTCTGCATCGCGGTGTAGCTTGCTCGCCAGGTTTCGAGAGGGTGCGTTTCTGGATGAGGTATCGAATATATTGCTTCCCCCTACTTATACTTCCCGAGGAGATCACGAATGTAAAATTAGAGAGATTCGAGCGCGCGCGGAGGCTTTCTGGAAGTCGTTCTTCCCGCGAACCATAAGCGACTGGAACAGGAAAGGGAGGTAATGACAGTGGCACGTAAAGTGCCCTCCGCCACACACCGTTGGGTGGCTTGCGGAGTATAAATGTAGATGTAGATGAAGATTTTGGAAACTCAAAATCTGGAAACATTTCCACATGCTGAACTGATTTCTGCTCCGATGTATCAGGTACACTATGCAATACTGGTGGTTCGACCATCGGTGTATATGTTGAATACATTGGAAACTCGAAATCGGAAACAGTTCTGTGTCCTACTCTGATATATCAGGTGCTACACCACGGAATTGGCCTTTGTGCGTACTTGATTTCCGCTGCAACTCACGTCAAATGTCTCAAGCACTACGTCGGATATGCCAGGGAACTGCTGTGGCGGCGGGGAAATGAAGAAAATGTTGAAAATAAACACATACACATATAACGAATAATAAACGTTGAGAGAGAGGAATAGTTTAATACTTACGATCGACTGCAGAAGTCTTTTTTTTTGTTGTATGGATGTGGCACATCTGATGATGTCTCATGATGGTGATCAGTCTTTCACTAAGGAGTACAGAGCACAAGTGAACCTAGACACTGCGGGTGAGTGGTAAGGTAGACGACTGTACCACCACAGAAAATCGAAAAACTGTTTTGGCTGGTAAAGTTGAAGGGTTTGCTCCTATCCCCAGTTCCCCCACCTTGGATCGCCATTTTGGATTCAAACTTCATTGATGGCGTCATGGAATGCCATCTTGGATTGCCATATTGAACTTTAGGAACATGCAGACTGCTCTAGTTCCCTCAGGATCACTATGTTGGTTTTCTCACCATGCAGGCTGCGTTAAGATCAGTCATCTTGTGTACAGTTTTGGAGAGCATTTTTTTTTTTTTTTTACAATTTTTGCTAAAACATATGGGTGCATGAGATGAAGTGTTATGTAGTCTCCACTGTGCGCTGCATAAATTGTTCAATTTCCCGCCATATTCCCGCTTCGTACGGAATACTCCTCGTGACTTTGACTTTGACTTGGTTCAGCGATATTCGGAAATATTTCGTTATATTCAAACATGTTTCAATGTTCTCCAACATAGCAGGTTCGTAGAGTTTCCCCAAGACCACGCACTTAGTAGTTTCCCATCCTATCTCCTGATACCTACTATTGCGACCAGCAGAAAGACCTCCTGCACAAGCGCCTTTGTTGGAAGAATCGTACAGGCAATTAACTTCTTTTAGTGTTCAACGCTGAGGTTGGTTTGCAGCAGAGTGCCAATCCTCTCTTCTGTCTGCCTTCCTCTTCATATCCACGTATGTGTTACATCCAACGTCATTCATGATCTGTTGCATGTATGATATCCTTGGCCGTACCCGCCGATTCCTCCCCTCAATAGCTCCTTCTGCTATTGTTACAATGATGTTGTTGTGTCGTAAGATGTGCCCTACAAGTTTGTCTCTACTTGTTTAGATGTGCCTCCACAGAGATCTGGTTTCCTGTACTCTTCTAAGCACCTCTTCATTTGTTACTTTGTCTCTCCAGCTGATCTTCATCATCCTCCTATAGCATCATATCTGCAGGGCCTCTATTCGTTTTCTCTCTTCTCTTCCTATTGTCCAAGTTTCACATCCATTTAGGGCCACACTCCAAACGAAACCTTTCATGATACGTTTAGTTATTTTCAGACTGTTGTTGTTGCTGGTGAGTAAGTTCCTTCTCCGATTAAATGCAATTTTGGCCTTTTGTGTTATGCTCGCAATTTCTTTCCGGCTTCTACCATCCCTTGTGATTTTGCTTCCCAGGTAAGTAAATTCCTTTATCACTTCCAACTCCTCACTTCCAATTCTCATTCTCAGATGTTAATTACTGCATACCATCACTTTTGTCTTTTTCTTGTTTTTTCTCATTCCATATTCATTGCATAGAATTTTTTCCATTGTTCTGAGGACTTCCACTAGATCTTCTTTTGTCTCTGTAACTATAGCAATATCATCTGCATAACGTAGCATGTCTGTCTTCTGCCCATTAATTTCGATACCCACCTCAGTAGTTTCTCGAACTTGGTCAATAGCTTTCTGTGTGTAAGCATTGAATATAAGAGAAGAGAGAGCACATCCTTGCCTTACCGCTTTTCTAATATTTGCTTCTTGTTCCTGGTGACAGTTCCTAATCACTGCCACCTCATTCTTATAGAAACTCAGTATCACACGGATGTCTTTGTGCTTTATTCCACTTCTCCTCAGCACTCTGAACATCTCTTGCCGGATAACCTTATCAAATGCCTTTTCCATGTCTACAAAGGCAACACAAATTGGTTTATTTTTCTGTAATTGCTGTTCGATAAGGAGCCTCAGTGCCAGAATCGCCTCTCTTGTTCCCAGTCCCGTTCTGAAACCAAACTGATCTTCACTCAGCATATCCTCCACCTTCTCTTCAATTCTCTTCAGAACTATTTTATGAGGATTTTTGATGCATGTGATATTAGGCTTAGAGTTCGGTACTGTTCACATTTTGTAGATGCTGTCTTCTTTGGTATAGGAACAATGATACATTTCTGTAAGTCTGTCGGTATCTCTCCTGTGTTATAGATGGCACTAATAAGTTTAAGCAGCATCATTTTCATGCTGTCACCAGCGTTCTTTACTAGTTCTGCAGGGATTTCATCAATACCTGTCCCATTGTTGTCCCGTACTTCTTTTAGAGCTCTGTCAAATTCTTCTTGCAGAATGTCATGTCCCATGTCATCTTCGTCTACTTGCTCTTCTCTTCCTATTACTTCCTCCGAAAGAGGTGTTCCGGCATACAGCTCCTCTATGTATTCTTTCCATCTCGTCACCATGTCTTCTCCAAACAGCATTTTCCCCTCTTTATTTTCTATTGTGCCTGAGAGTGTAGTTTTACGTTTGTTAAAAAATAGATTTGCTGTTCTTTAGGCTAAATCAGTTCTTCCGTTTTGCATATTTTCTTTCACTTCCCTGCACATTTCTTCAAGAAAATTTTGTTTTGCTTTCCTAGCTTTTCCGTTAATTAAATTCCTTAGTCTTTTGTATTCAGCTTTTCCTTGCTCATCAGTTGCATTTACTAGAAAATGATTTTGAATTCCTACGGGAACTTATGTGCTTGCTTATAAAAGTCCCACTACACCATCAGTCGATTACAAGCAGTTTCACCTAGTCAACATCTTCAGATCCCCCATCCGCCACCATTTAGAATCGACCGGAAATGTTAAAGGTCTTATGTACAACATAAAATACTTACAATTTTTGTGAAGATAAGAACGACGATTAGGTTTAAGTTTCGTCTACACCAGTATTAAATTTTCCATCAGATCAAAGAGCACCTACAGCGAAAATCAGCATTAGCTAAAAAATAATACTGTCACCACCAAAAAGTGTGTGGTCGCTGTGGTACAGTTGGATGAGAATCCGCGGTTATAAATCTACTGCTGAAGCTAGTTTGGAACCTATTGCAATCTGTAGTATGAATCTACCGCTGCTACCTTACCATATTCGCTGTTTGAATCTACTGAATCTGCTGTTACTACTACTACTAATACTATAGCCACTAGTACTCTATCAGGTGAGCCACATCAATTCACACGTCTGTATAAACTATTATAGCACATTTTCCTGTACAAGCACCCTTAAAGTTCATCAGAAATGGTCTAGAAATCTCTTAGAAACGTTTGATGTATATGTCACTAACTTATGTATATTGAGATGGAGAACATTTGCAGTCCAAATTAAAAGGGCTACTCTGTCATGTCACCTGCAGTACTTGCAAGTACAAGACATTCACGCTACTTCTATGAAGCTGCAAACTGAAACATTAGATCCACAGTTACAACCAAGTTCTTCACTGTTTCCTGATTTGGTATTGGAACACTGTCGAGAGGAATAGGAGGCATTTGTTCGCAGAATTCTGAGCTTACTAATTTTTGATAGGATACCAAAAATACTTGGCACTTTTTCGCATTCAGTTTGTCTCAGGATTTCGTCCCACAGAAGACATATCATCATTCATCTGGACGATCGCAGTATTAGTATCTTCAGGACTGGCACTAACGTGAACGATATTTACAAGACAGAAACGACGAAATATCAATGACATTCAAGAAAAACAAAAGTGAACCTAGGACTGACTCTGTGGCACCCCTCACAGAACATGCTTCCAAGATGACTTTTCATTCCCACAAATAACACACTGTGGTTTGTTTTTCAACACGGTTTCAAGCCACTTCAGCATACTATCGGAAAATTTTAGATGTCTCACTTTCTTAGTAGTGTGTCGTAGATTAGAAATGGTTCAAATGGCTCTGAGCACTATGGGACTTAACATTTGAGGTCATCAGTCACCTAGACTTAGAACTACTTAAACCTAACTAACCTAAGGACATCACACACATCCATGCCCGAGGCAGGATTCGAACCTGCGACCATAGCAGTCGCGTGGTTCCGGACTGAAGCGCCTAGAACCGCACGGCCATAGCGGCCGGCCGTAGATTACAGTACCAGAGTATTTGCTGAAGTCTAAGTAGAGTGAATTATTGTGGCCTTATAATTGTCCGTGGCTTGTTTCAGGTCATCACTTACCATGATATGTTGATTGCCGCGAGGTCGCCGGCGTACACAGCTGTTTAGTACATTGCTAGCGACCCGGCCCAGATTCGTACGGGTAGCTTTAAGCATCTATGGACAGAAGACTTGCGTGGCTATTTTGTATTTTGTTTGCGGGCCACTGCATAGAGTTACGAATAAATATTAGAGAACAACACGGAGAACAACATTTATCCTTTCAGAACCTCCGGCTACAATTGTGTACATTGACTTTTACTGTGTCTTAGATGCAAAAAAAAGTATTTCTTTGCAACGGAAACCTCAGGTACACATTTGTGAATGTTCAACGTTTTCATCATGTTCAAATGCTGTGAACTGTTGGGCATCACTATGAAAATGTCAGCAAGTCAATGTAGCAGTGCGCAGCAGTTAGTGACCGCTAGATTACACGGTTGTTGTTGGTCCGCTATATTCCACTGAATAATCGAGAATTGTTATTGTTATTTGGGATGGTAATTATTAAATGATTATTTTGCTATTTATTACAATACAGAATTATTCGTAATTAGGTATTTTAATCAATAAAATTTCTTTATAAACCTCGTATATAAAATCATTAAAAAATCACCTAAGGCATTACCATACACAGAAAAATTTTCCTTCCTCCAGGAAAAATTCAGGTGTGAAAGGGTTAAGCAACTGAATATCGTCATTTTTATATAATGTAGGCGTTGTAAGCAGTGCATGGCAGGAAAGTTGTCAGAAGACATGAATGTTATGTGTTCCATATTGAACTGGCATTTGGAGTGACATCTCACCCCAATGATGGGAGCACATTGTAGTTGTGGACTGATGGTGAGTGTAATGGATGTGTATCCAGTATAGTATTATGCTTGTGTTGTACTGTGAAGACGATGAGAGAAGGGAGATGGTGGAAGTCGGTGCCGGTACATAGCACAATCTACATAGCACAATCCTCTTTGATAGTAGAAAAGGAACCCCCGAGCTTAACATCCCCATCCAACAGAAGAATTATCAGCAACAGTGTCACGTGCCCTCAATGCAAGAGAGACCCAAAGGGACCCCGAGCTTAATGTCCCCATCTGACAGAAGAATCATCTGCAACAGTGTCACATGCCGGCCGCGGGGGTCTCGCGGTTCTGGGCGCGCAGTCCGGAACCGTGTGACTGCTACGGTCGCAGGTTCGAATCCTGCCTCGGGCATGGATGTGTGTGATGTCCTTAGGTTAGTTAGGTTTAAGTAGTTCTAAGTTCTAGGGGACTGATGACCACAGCTGTTAAGTCCCATAGTGCTCAGAACCAAAACAGTGTCACATGCCCTCACTGCAAGAGAGACCCAGAGGGACCCCCAAGCTTAATGTCCCCATGTCCCCATCCAACAGAAGAATCATCCGCAAGAGTGTCACATGCTCTCACTGCAAGAGGACCCAAAAGGACCCCTGAGCTTAACGTCCCCATCTGACAGAAGAACCATCTGCAACAGTGTCACATGCCCTCACTGCTAGAGAGACCCAAAGGGACCCTCGAGCTTAATGTCCCCATCTGATAGAAGAATCATTAGCAACAGTGTCACATGCCCTCACTGTAAGAGAAACCGTGGAGACGTCTGAAATGTAATCTAGGATATTGGGGCAAAGACTGGTGATCAGGAACCTTACACCA
Source organism: Schistocerca piceifrons (assembly GCF_021461385.2). Classification (NCBI taxonomy): domain Eukaryota; kingdom Metazoa; phylum Arthropoda; class Insecta; order Orthoptera; family Acrididae; genus Schistocerca; species Schistocerca piceifrons. Next base: position 409,927,411 of record NC_060144.1, on the reverse strand, counting down.
CTACCAGCCAAGTACTGACAGTAAAAATTTCACCCATCACCAGGAGTTAAATTATCTTACCTCCGAGCGGAGAGCCACTGTTTTTCGAATAGATTACTGGGAGATCATGATGTTCAACTCTTTGGTTGGAGTGAATCCCGGTATTTGCTCACTAACAGTGCATTCTCTGTCTAAGCTGTTCCATTCTTTCGTGTAATCAGAGAGTGCTTGTTTCTTACAAGATGTTTTGTCCTGGAATCTCTTCTGTCTTAAACGTTCCTAAAGGTTTACTAGTTCAAGTGGTTCAAATGGCTCTGAACAGTATGGAACTTAACATCTGAGGTCATCAGTCCCCTAGAACTTAGAACTACTTAAACCGAACTTACCTAAGGACATCACACAATCCATGCCCGAGGCAGGATTCGAACCTGCTACCGTAACGGTCGCGCGGTTCCAGACTGTAGCGCCTAGAACCGCTCGGTCACTTCGGCCGGCCACAGGCAAGTGCATGCACGCAGCAATAATACAGAACAACATTCTGTTGGCAACTAGAGTGGTGGATACTTTCCGAAAGTTTGATACTGTTATGTATTCGGCACAAAGTATCCTTTTGAAACATGACTTTACGTGTGAAAAATAGTATTGTTCACTTAAGTGCTAACACGCCAATTTGTCGTAGCTAAATTGTAAAATACAAACGCCAGTAAACAAATGAATGAATAAAAAGAAATATCTATGGTTTCATTCGAGTAATACGAAGGAGTATTACTTTTTTAAATCCACTGATGTCTAAAATTAAAGCAACAAACCACTATTTCCCCACGTGTGTCTAATTCACGGAATAATCATAGCCGGTCGCTGGTGGCCGTGCGGTTCTAGGCGCTTCAGTCTGGAACTGCGAGACCGCTACGGTCGCAGGTTCGAATCCTGCCTCGGGCATGGATGTGTGTGATGTCCTTAGGTTAGATAGGTTTAAGTAGTTCTAAGTTCAAGGGACTGATGACCCGAGATGTTGAGTCCCATAGTGCTCAGAGCCATTTGAACCATTTATTTGAATAATCATATACGTGTAAAATGTCAACAGATGTCCGTATAACCATGTTCTTCACGGAAGATGGCATTCCGGTTAATAGACAACCACGTCTACGACGACGTCATGGCACCTATCAAACGGGATAGTATTTGCCGGGTAGTCCCACATCCACAGCTGCTGTGTAGTCACAGACTGTGCAGTACGGCACAAAGAAGACACCTACCAGACTCTCTGCGGTGGAGGGCTATTAGAAGAATGGAAGCAGGATAGTCAAAGACTGACGTGGCCCGAAGGCTTAATTTGAATCGTTCTGTTGCTTCTAAAATGTGGCGACAATTTATAGAGACCGAAACAGTATTCTGAAGACCAGGACATAGCCGACCGCATGTGATATCAGAAGGAGAGGACCGTTATTTGGCCGTAAGAGCACAACGGTACCGTCTCAGTACTGCACGGCAGCTGGTATCTCACCTCGGAGCATCCACTGGACGAGCTGTACCGAAACAAACGGTGTACAGAAGGCTTCGGCAGAGTAGCCTTTATTGTCTGAGACCTTCAGTATGTACCTCTGATGCATCTTCAAAGAAGGGAACTTGTAGAGTGGTGTCGTCAACATACCAGCTGGACTGTCAAACAGTGGGCCAATGTTCTTTTAGCAGATGAGTCACGATTTGGTCTGGAGAATGATTTTCGGCGCATTCGCATCTTGGGGGAACGTGGAACCCGATTTCCACAAACACTGTGGAAAGAGACCGATATCGAGGAGAATTGTTAGTGGTGTGGGGATTATGTTGACCGCTCGAACACCCCTTGATGAAATTGTATGGATGAGTCGGCAAGGTTTAACTGCTCTCAGGTGTCGCAACGATATCTTAGGACCTCATGTACGGTTGCTGCGAGGTGGTGTGGGCCCAGATTCATACTGATGGACGATAATGCTCGACCTCATAGAGCAAGGATGGTTGATGTTTTCCTGGAAACGGAAGATATTGCACGCATGGCGTGTCCTGCTCCATCTCTCTCATAGAGCATGTCTGGGACCCACTAGGGAGACGGGTTGCATCACGTCAGCATCCACCAACTTCTCTCCAAGACTTTCGATCAGCAGCAGGAAGAATGGGCGTTACTCCCTCAAAATAAGACTGATGACATCATTCACAGCGTGCCCCGTCATTGCCAGGCCTGTATTGCTGTCAGAGGTCATCACATCCCATTCTGAGCACATTAACAATTTGTCGGAATGTGTGAGCAAATCCGTTAAGTTGGAAAAAACGAAGAATATTTTTGACTACCGTTATGCGTGTTGCAGTTGTTTGCGTTCTGTGTTCTTTACAGTGTTTCTACTTTACTATCACCTGTTTACACTGTTTTGTGCCAAAATAAACGCAACCTTGCAAAATTTCCGTTTGTTAGTTTAATTTTGGACACCACTGTATTATGGAATTCTGACATCTCGGTTTTTCACCGTACTGAATGAACCTGCAGCCAGTATTATCATCAATTTATCAAAGAAAAGTGACAGTTACGAGTGCAATTCAGGAATGATAATCACAGTGAAAATTAAGACGTGTTCTACGATCCGGAAGAACGATTAAAATCGACCACTTTCCGAATGCGACCATGCATGAAAAATTTGTCTCCGAATGTTGTTGTTGTGGTCTTCAGTCCAGAGACTGGTTTGATGCGGCTCTCCATGCTACTCTAGTTTGTGCAAGCTTCTTCATCTCCGAGTAACTACTGCAACCTACATCCTTCTAAATCTGCTTAGTGTATTCATCTCTTGGTCTACCTATACGATTTTTACCCTCCATGATTCCCTCCAATACTAAATTGGTGATCGCTTGGTGCCTCAGAACGTGTCCTACATACCTGTCCCTTCTATTAGTCAGGTTGTGCCACAATTTCCTCTTCTCCCCAATTCTATTCAGTACCTCCTCATTAGTTACATGTTCTACCCATCTAATCTTCAGCATTCTTCTGTAGCACCACGTTTCAAAAGCTTCTATTCTCTTCTTGTCTAAACTATTTATCGTCCACGTTTCACTTCCATACGTGGCTACACCCCATACAAATAGTTTCAGAAAAGACTACCTGACACTTAAATCTATACTCGAATCAACACATTTCTCTTCTTCAGGAACGCTTTCCTTGCCATAGCCAGTCTGTCTTCGAATAATTAAAAATAAATAAAATACGTAAGAACACGTGCATCACAGAAGAACAATGGAACTCAAAATAATGCAGATTTCAAGGGCAAAAGTAGTGGAAACATTAATTCCACATAGTTTTTTTTTTTTTTTGCTCTCGCTGAGATCGAGAAACAGAAGTAAATGAACGTGTGTTACCACGTGAACAGCAGTCACGGGTTTTTCACTGTTAAAACACGAGTCGTCTGGGGCAGATGTTTTTAAAGCAAGGGAATCAGGAAACGTTTTTTCAGGTGCTGCTATGAGCCAAAGACCTCAGCCGCTCCTCGGGAAGCGCTCGCTGATGCCGGAGAAGGCCGTGCAATGGCCGCAGGCGCCAACACTGTAGGAACTGCACCGCAAGTCCCTCAGGAAACAATGCTCGGTGGCACATTTCCTCGGCGTACATGCGCTCGGTCAGCATGCGCTACGCCACGCGCGGCATCTGCGAACAACAGCGCGACACCACCTTTGCTCTTTCGCGAGTCAGAGCGGACACGTGCAGCCAGGGGAAAAACCTGTTGTGCAATGCTTGCGAAATGCCTCGCGTTGCGAGCGACTTCGGTGAATTCCTCGCAGTAACATAACTCAGTTACGTCTTTTAACTATTTCAAGGCCGAATTAATTTGTAATCCTGGGCAGCTTTTTACAATTTTATCATTGCTTTGTATTGAGTGGAGGGGGGGGGGGGGGGGGGAATGCCCTCCCTTGCTCCTCGCAGGGTACGCTCCTGAGACTGTGATGTGTAAAAAGAAGAATAACAATTAACATTGTATCATAAAAACACAATTATTTAAAAGTTACGAGCTACGAATTTTTTGAAGGGAAGAAGTTTACAATAAGGCACTCTGCAGAGAATACACGTATTGTCAAATGGTTCAAATGGTTCTGAGCACTATGCGACTTAACTTCTGAGGTCATCAGTCGCCTAGAACTTAGAACTAATTAAACCTAACTAACCTAAGGACATCACACACATCCATGCCCGAGGCAGGATTCGAACCTGCGACCGTAGCGGTCGCGCAGTTCCAGACTGTAGCGCCTAGAACCGCTCGCCACACCGGCCGGCCAGGAATTGCACCTATACAATTTGCTTCATTGGTGAAAGTCTCTCCTCTTTAGCTTTGTACAGCTGGTAGCTATCTCAGAAGGACAAGGCAGAGAGATTGTTGGTCGTATCGACTACCATTGTTAACGGTTCCACATGACGTGTTCAGAAAATAAAAAAAAGACGTTGTCGAGTTTGAGTGACCTCGGCAGGAATCCTCAACAGCAGAAAAGAAAATAATTTTGTAGAGACACCTACGACACAGATATGAAAAGGCTTCTTTTTACCGTAGATATAAAGCGATACCTTTACACTCGCTGTGTGCGAGGCAAAAGCATTCCCCTACACTCACTGGCTGCAACGCAGAACCTTCAACCACTTCAAGTACACTTTATGAATCATTGTAACGTGCTGAACGCCATATCTGAAGCAGATAACGTAATAAATTTAAGAAATATTTTCAATAGCCTTATCTCTTACAAGAACGTCGTTTGACCGTCGCACGGACTTCCGTTTGGAGGACGTAGTAACAAAGGCATCCCTGGGATGAAGAAACGACTGAAAGAGTTGAAAACAAGTAAGACGCCATCAGGTTACATTCCATTCGGAAAGTGGGTGCTCTCAGCGACTGCTATGTGACTGTTAGTATTCAAAAAACTGTGACTGACGCTCGAACAACAGGGCCTTACATGCATTGAGGATAGAAAATAGTGCATCGAGAATGGCTAGCTACTAGCCGAAATCTGGATTTGCGTAATAAAATCTAAAAAAGGACGACTGATTACTACACACTATAATTTATAAGTAAGTCGCCATGACCGGATGGTATCCCAATACTGTTTTACGGAGAGTAATCTACAGAATTGGCCAGCATTTATTGTGAATCTCTCGCCCGGAGAAAAGTTCCAAGCAACTGGAAAATTAACATAGGTGACTCCCGCATACAAGAAGGATAAAAGAGCGGACCCAAAAAATTACAGGCAGATGTCGTTAACATCGGTTTGCTGCAGAACTCCTGAGCATGTTCGAATTTTGAATGTAGAACATTCCCTTCTGTCAACAAATCAGCACGGGTTTGGAAAGCATCTTTCGTGGGAAAGTGAGGTTGAGCTTTTCTCAAATGATGACCTGCGATCGATGAATGAAGGACAACAGGGAGATGTCATATTCGAAATTTTCCGGAAAGCGTTTGACGCGGCTCCCACTGCAGACTGTCAACGAAGCCATGAGTATACGGATTAGATTCCCAGGTACGTGAGTGGTTCGAAGACTTTTTTTTGCACTAGTCCTCCACGGCGAGCGCTTATCACAGACAAGGGTATCGTCAGCAGCGCACCCAGGAAGTGTGATAGGACTGCCTTCGTTCCCTATACACGTAAATCATCTGATCGATAGGGAGAGCAGCAGTCTGAGACTGTTTGCTGATGGCGTTGTAGTCTGCAGGAGAGAATGTTCTTGAGTTTTGCTGAAGGATATACACTGAAGCGCCAAAGAAACGGGTATAGGCACGTGTGTTCAAATACAACCCTAAGGAAACAGCTAGAATACGGCACTGCGGTCGGCAACGCATATATAAGACAAGTGTCTGGCGGATATTTTAGATTGGTTACTGCTGCTACAATGGCAGGTTATCAAGATATAAGTGTGTTTAAGTGTGGTGTTATAGCCGGCACACGAGCGATGGGACACAGCATCTCCGAGGAATCGATGAGGTGGAGATTTTTCCGTACGACCATTTCACGAGTGTGCCGTGAATATGAGAAATCCGGTAAAACATCAAAGTTCCGACATCGCTGCGGCCGGAAAAAGATCCTGCAAGAACAGGACTAACGACGACTGAAAAGAAGGGTTCAACGTGACAGCAGTGCAATTCTTTTGCAAATTGTTGCAGATTTTAATACTGGGCCATCAATAAGTGTCAGCGTGCGAACCATTCAATGAAACATCAACGATATGGGCTTTCGGAGCAGAAGGCCCACTCGTGCACCCTTTATGACTGCACGGATCAAAGCTTTACACCTAGTCTGGGCCCATCATTACCGACAGTGGACTGTTGATGACTGGAAACATGTTGCTTGGTAGGACGAGTCTCGTTTCAAATTGTATCGAGCGGATGGACGTATACTGGTATGGAGACAACCTCATGAATCCATGGATCCTGCATGTCAGCAGGGGATTGTTCAAGCTGGTGGAGGCTCTGTAATAGCTTGTGGCGTGTGCAGCTGGAGTGATATGGGGCCCCTGAAACGTCTACATACGACTCTGACAGGTGACACGTGCGTAAGCGGTCTGTCTGATCACCTGCATCCACTCATGTCCATTGTGCATTCCGACGGACTTGGGCAATTCCAGCGGTACAATGTGACACCCCACATGTCTAGAATTGTTTCAAAGTGGCTCCAATAACACTCTTCTGAGTTGAAACATTTCTGCTGGCCACCAAACTCCCCAGACATGAACGTTATTGAACATATCTGTGGAGCCTTGCAACGTGCTGTTCAAAAGAGATCTCCACCCCCTCGTACTCTTACGTATTTATGGACAGCCCTGCAGGGTTCATGGTGTCAATTCCCTCGAGCATTACTTCAGACATTACTTGAAACCATGCTTCGGCACTTCTGCGAGCTGGCGGGGACCCTACACGATATTAGACAGGCGTAACAGTTTCTTTGGCTCTTCAGTGTAGGATGACTTATCATTTCTATTTCGCGTGATGAATGGCTTGGTGCTTGACGTAGTCAAGTCAGTGAAATGTCTAGACGTAAAGCTGCAAAGCGATGTGAAATGGAACGACCATGTAAGGAAGGTAGTAGGGAAGTACAGAGATCGGCTTCAGTTTATTGGGAAGCCTTTAGGGAAGAGTAGAACGTTAGAGCAATCCATCTTGAGTACGGCTCGAGTGTTAACTCTCTACACCGGGTCGGATTAAAGGAACATACCGAAGTACTTCAGAGGAGTGCTGCTAGAATTTTTACCCGTTACTTAGATCAACACGCGAGCGCTACGGAGATGCAAATGGGAACCCCTGGAAGGAAAACGACGGTCTTTTAGGGAAACTCCATTGAGAGAACTTGAGAGAACCGGCATTTGCAGCGAACTGCAGAACGATTCTTCTGCCGACAGCGTACATTTCGCGTATCGACCGCGAAGACAAGATCAGTCAAGGTTCGTACGAAGGCATATAGACAGTCACCTTTTCCTCGCTTCATTTGCCACTGGAACAGGAAAAGAAATGACCGGTAGTGGTGCAAGGTACCCTCCGTCATGCACCATACGGTGGCTTGCGGAATTTGTATGTAGGTGTAGAAGTAAAATAAAGGAAACTGCCTCTACACAAGTAGGTCGATTCGCCTCTAACAACAATGCGACTATCCGCGCTACAGGAGCCAAAAAATGGTCCCACTGCCTTCAGACTGTTGAAGAAACAGATACACAAATAGGACATCCCTGACCGTGTGGGCTCTGGTAAGTAAGTTGTTGATGGTACATATATCTCCGAACGGTACGAATATATATGTATGTAGATGCAGATGATCATGAACAGGGGTGTAGCCAGCGAGGGGAAGGGGAGGGCACCTTCCCCCAAAGAAAAAAATATTTGAAAACCGAACTCGATTCCTGCCCAGCCAAACCGAAAGACGTCCTCAGTCAGTCCCTGATGGAACAGACATAATGCCAGCAGGTGCAGCCAGAGCCATTTGTCGCGGGATCTCGAAACTATTTCGTCAGTCATCGTGAAACCTCTAGCTCAGTTCCTGGCTACGCTCATGGTCATGAAATGCTTAGGTAACGTAACGGTCAGTGGCTCTTAAGTCTCACTTCCGCTGTGCCAATGATAAGGCGATATCTGAATTCAGACATAAGAGTGAGTACTCCTGAACGTCATTTAATGCATGCACTCGCACAACAGGAAGAATGCTGACACTGTGTCCTCACGTACATTTCAAGGACAGTTCCTCACTTTCGTCATTCACCGATTTGAGCAGCTGACTCTATCCGTTGTTGACAACGTTCAGTGAGAAGCTATTCTCTGCGAGCAACTTGTCCTGCCATCTTTCTGTAACAGGCGTAACTGTTTCTCCTCTCTCTGGTTCTTCGTCTCCCAAACGGGATTAAGTATAACTTACGTGTGGCAGATCCATCCACTCATTATCCTGCTCTGCCAAAAGTCTCGACGCTCCCTTGTAATATTACTCATTAAAGAACTTGTCCTCTTTCTTCATTCCAGTCCCTATCTTATCGTATCGATCAGAGAACTGCTTCTTTCTGGTCCCAAACAGTTTTTCATCTTACATTTATCACATCCGCGACATTATCTCCCTACCTCGAGACAATACAAAACTAGTTGCCTTTGAACTTTTTCATGTCCTCCATCAATCCTACCTGGAAAGCATCCCATACCCGCGGCAGTACTCCGGAAGAGCACATACAAGCTTAGTGCAGACAATCTCTTTAGTTGATTTATTGCGTCTTGCACGTGTTCTGCCAATATAACGCTGTCTTTGGTTCGCTTTCCACATAACAGTTTCTATGTGGTGGTTCCAATTTAAGCTGATCGTAATTGTAACCCCTATGATACTCTACAGCCTTCAAATCCGTAACGATTTATCGAGTAACCGGAATTTAACGGGATTTTTTTGTTCTCAGGTGGAGGACTTTTTATTACTCTGGTCAACTGTCACTTTTTGCACCATTCAGATATCTTGTTAAATCATTGTAGTTCGTATTGATGTTCTAGCGAGCTTATTAGACGGCAAACGAATGCGTCATCTGCAAACTATCTAAGAGGGCTGTTCAGATCGTCTCCTAAATGGACTAAGAATCGTACACATAGATTAGAAACAGCAGAGAGCTTATATCACTTCCTTGTGGAACCCCAGATGTGAATTCTGTTTTACTAGATGACTGTTTTACTACAAACTATGACCTTTGTGACAGGAAATCACGAATTTAGTCGCACAACTGAAACGATACTCCATAGCTGCACAATTTGATTATGAGACGCTTATAACGAAGAGTATTAAAAGCCGTCTGGAAATCGAGAAATGTGGAATTAACTTGAGATCCCCTATCGGTAGCACTCATTACTTCGTGTGAATGACAGCCACTTGTGTTTCACAGGAACAATATTTTCTGATCCGTGCTGGCTGCGTGTATCAGCAGACAGTTTTCTTAGAGGTATCTCAATTTTCGAACACAGTATATGTTACAAAACCCTACTGCAAATCGATGTCAGTTACAGGGGTATATAATTCAGCGAATTGCTTTCACTTCCTTTCATGTGTATTGGTGTACCCCGTGCAACTTTCCAGTTTTTAGGTACGGTTCATTCGTTGAGCGAACGGTTGTATATGATTGGTAAACATGGAACTATTACATTAGAATAATCCGAAAGGAACTTGATTGGTATACAATCTGTTTCGGAAGACTTGCCTTTATTGAGTGACGTATGCTTCTTGGCTAAACCGACGGTACCTGCTCCTAAGTTCGCTATGCTGGCAGCAGTTCTTAACTCGAATTCTGGAATGTTTACTACATCTTCTTTGGTGAAGGAATTCAGAAAACACCGTATTAAGTACCTTCTGTGGTTTCCCCGTTCTGGGTGTGTATTCACGAATCGTGTCGGACTTGTTGACAGCAGATTCGGTGAGCTTTTAGATGACCGCCCCTTTCTCTTGGCACTTTTTTCTGCATCCTTTTAGGCCCTCCACAGAGAAGCAACTAAAAAGAATTCTGTGTAAAAGACTCTTAGTTTTCTTGCTCTCCGAAAGTAAGCTGAAAAATTGGAAAATTGATTCGTGTAAAAATATAAACGTTTTTACAAAAATGTTCTTTGGGGTGGGGGTGGGTCGGTCATCACCCCCACGATTCTCAACCCCATTGGATCCGTGATTGGACTTAGCTTGCAGAAACCTAAGCCTACTCTAGGTTCGAGTCGAATTTGTTAGTCTCATCCAATCGTTGTTAATTATTTTATACGATTTCGTGACCAAGGTGAAGTGAGGCTGTCAATAGCTTTGTCATTTGGTCAAAGAAGAGAGAGTGCGTTTTCTACATCTACATCTACATTTATACTCCGCAAGCTACCCAACTGTGTGTGGCGGAGGGTACTTTACGTGCCACTGTCATTACCTCCCTTTCCTGTTCCAGTCGCGTATGGTTCGCGGGAAGAACGACTGCCGGAAAGCCTCCGTGCGCGCTCGAATATCTCTAATTTTGCACTCGTGATCTCCTCGGGAAGTATAAGTAGGAGGAACCAATATATTCGATACCTCATCCAGAAACGCACCCTCTCGAAACCTTGACACCAAGCTACACCGCGATGCAGAGCGCCTCCCTTGCAGAGTCTGCCACTTGAGTTTGCTAAACATCCCCGTAACGCTTACCAAATAACCCTGTGACGAATAGGATGTCAGTGGAAAGGAGATTGTTTAAGGAAAGAAATTTAAAAATCTTATCCACGCCAGTTATTTATTATACACCAAAATTTTGGGGATATGGAATGGCTAGAAAACTTTCGAATGACTAAAGATACTTTCTTATTCCTACACAGAGAATTAACGCATTTTGTGGCAGCAGCCATGGAATGTGTAGGTTATACCACTTTGAAGTCCAGCCACTTAGAAGAATTCTGGACTAGCAAACCAGCCATTTATGCCATTACTTAAAGTGACTGGCACATATGTATTCGATATACGTTAAGGTTCAAAATGGTTCAAATGGCTCTGAGCACTATGGGACTCAACTGCTGAGGTCATTAGTCCCCTAGAACTTAGAACTAGTTAAACCTAACTACCCTAAGGACATCACAAACATCCATGCCCGAGGCAGGATTCGAACCTGCGACCGTAGCGGTCTTGCGGTTCCAGACTGCAGCGCCTTTAACCGCACGGTATACGTTAAGGGGTAATACATATTATAAATGACAAAACTTCAAGGTTTATTTTTCGTATTTACTTTAGTTGCTTGATAGATTACAAATTTTAAAATAATGGTGTAAGAAAGCATAATTATTCTTCCAGAAAAAGTGCGAAGTGAGTGTCCGAGCAATTTAACACGTAATTACAGTGGCGGCTCGCGCAGAATCCATGTGCTACAATATTACAAAAATAAACAGACTGCGTTACACAACGTCATCATGATAGGCGCGATATAACATTGTAGCTATGGCAGTTCTTCTAATGCACTAACATGAGGTATGTTGTTTATACGTTCATGACTTCCGCTGCTGGTCTTTATTAATGCATTAGCAAGCCCTAGACCTTTCTGTTCCCCTGCACCCCACACATCACTATTCCCAAATAACAAACACGGGAAGCAAAAATTGCTTTGCCAACTTCACACCCGCAGATTCAGTTGGTATAAATGGCTCTAAGCACTATGGGACTTAACATCTGACGTCATCAGTCCCCTAGACTTACAACTACTTAAACCTAACTAACCTAAGGACATCACACACATCCATGTCCGAGGCAGGATTCGAACCTGCGACCGTAGCAGCCGCGTGGTTCCGAACTGAAGCGCCTAGAACCGCTCGACCACAGCGGCCGGCGCAGATTCAACTCTTTTTATATACTTCCATATTAAATTTCCTTGTATACTCCATTTTTTTATCCACTGTCTATAGCCTTTTGACTTAGTAACTGGGTTAAATTGTAGTAACTGGGTTAAATTGAATATATTAATTTTATGTGTGTAAATTGAACTGTTTAAATATATTTATATTTTACAGTTAATTGTTTAGGATACTGAGGAATAAAATAAAACGAAAAAATCTGTGGTAGCACCAGGAACCGAACCCGAGCTGACAAATTGCTAGTCAGCGTGTTTGACTGCTGTGCTAGACTCCAACAAGTAAAATGCTCCTCCGAAAGTCCTCATGCTCTGTGCTTGCACAATACTTTATATGCACTTTCAAATAATTATACTGCCCCTGGTTCTGGAAGGGACGAATTCACATCGGAGCATGCGCAGTCGCGTCCCTTCTCAGAGTTGATCGTAGCGGGGCTGACCATCATATCAGCAGTCGACACTGGTTTCTAGTTGTCCTGGAGAGAGCGCTACAAAACATGTTTTCGTCCGTTTCCTTTGCGTATCAGCACACATTCGAAGATAAATGGCGTGCTTTTCATGCGATTTTCCGCTCGCATTTGAAAATAAATGACATGATATAAGGGCGCTATTCACAGTGTGCTGTAGCACGTTAGCTCATGATCAACGGCCGCCACTGCGTAATTCGCTTTTGCATGAAAAAGTCTGAAGTATTCTGTCATGCAGACAGGTATGTTGCAATCAGGACAATATTAGTTGTTTTCTTTTATGCTTTTTTTGCCAGTAAATTGTCTCGTCTCCACCAAACAGATCTCGAAAACCTATGATGGAAGCTGCTTCATCATGAGATTCATCTGTAAAAAAGACAAGAGTAAGACAAATAAAAGAGAGCCAAGTTGTAATTATAGCAGCAGAGTTCATAGGAACAATGCTAGCGACGAAAAATGGTAGCAGACTGCAGTATACGCGAATGTGAATAAGCTTCAGACTGTTTCCACTCATATTCTCCCTCCGATCCAGACTCATTGAATTCTTCCTCTTGAGCGTCCCAAATTTCTTCCTCACTCAACAGACATGACATACTGACAGCAGAATTACAGCAAACTGCACAACCCACACACGAAATTAACGACAATACGACAGGGATGCCTGCAGCTTTTCATGTTAGTAGGGGCAAAACATTTTCCCCTTCTGTGTGATTCAGAAATTTTGAGGAGATTGTTATTTGCTTTCTCATTTTCTCTTGTTGGTTTTCACATTGCACTTTTGATACCTGGTCAATGGCACACACACTAAACAGCTAACTGTACAATCACAGTAAACCTCTTTCCCGAGTCCCACATTTTATGATTTTCCACCACTCACGTTATTTTCTGTTGGTACTGTAGTAAGCCCTATTCTTTCAGTTAATTGTTTCTTGCTATTAAAATTTTCGTATGGATCATATTTTCTACATTTAGCGCTATTGAACCACTGACACATGCTTCAACATCGATTTTCAGATTGTTTTATGTGGAAGCTACATCTGCTGGATGGTTGTCGATGCGGTACTTCTTCCCAACGCGTGTCTCACCTGATGGCTGGGATTTAAGCCCAGGGAAAGGGCAGGCCAGTCCATTCGCCGAGTATCCTCACGTTTCAGAGAGCTCCTCCACCTGCGCTGTTCAATGTGGTCGTTCATTGACATCCACAAAAATGACGTCAGGGCCGAATGCACCCACGAAAAGACACACGTGGAGAAGGAGTACAGTGTTACGATAAAGTTTACCAGTGAGTGCACATGGTCGAAAGATCTGAGGGTCAGTACGCCCATACAACTTTAGTTCTACACCTTGTGATCAAAAGTATCCGGCCACCCCCAGTGAAGTATAAAATAAGATTAAACGGGGTAAGAAGCGTTTTTTTCTTCTCGCGCCTGTAGCACGAATCCTAGGCCAAATTTCACGCGCGCGTATCGTAAGTTCAAAATGGTTCAAATGGCTCTGAGCACTATGGGACTTAACATCTATGGTCATCAGTCCCCTAGAACTCAGAACTACTTAAACCTAACTAACCTAAGGACAGCACACAACACCCAGCCATCACGAGACAGAGAAAATCCCTGACCCCGCCGGGAATCGAACCCGGGAACCCGGGCGTATCGTAAGTAAACAGTGACTTAAGCTTATATGTAATCGCCAGTTTTTTATTCAGTACTCTTCCAATTTATTTATATCTGCCTGAATAGTTTCTAGGGAACTTTGTTTACGTTTTAGTCAGTACTTAAATCGGTTTATACGATTTCTGTTTTTACCATGAGTGAGAAGTGTGTGACATGCCGTAGGATTGTTAGTTCCAGTGTGTGGTGTGATGGGTGCTGTAGTTTCTTTCATTGGGGCGAATGTAGCGGCGTGGGAAATGGGGACATAAATGAGGCTCACCAGTGGTATTGTAGGATCTGCAGTAGAGATAGGAAAATACTGGAACAGGAAGGGAAGATTGCAGCTCTTCAAGCTGACTTAGACAAGGCAAGGCAGGATCTGGACAGGTTAAAGAGGAAGAAGGGTGAACAGAGGTGGGAAGTGGCAACAGGTAATAGGGGGAACAGGCAAAGGAGAGCATCAGACAGCTTTGTCATAAATCTTGAAAATAGATTTGACCTGTTGCCTCAGTCAGAATCGGATGAGTCTCACGTAGCTGAAGCTGTAGAAAGGGGACAACAAGCTTTCAAGGACTCGAAAAATGTAGGAAAATGTGTAAAGAGAAAGAAAGTTCTGTTGTTAGGAACTCCCATGGTAGAGGTGTTGGCCAACTACTACAGGAAAAGTTAGGTCCAGAGTACTGTAACAACAACAACGCTGTACTATTGTACATATAATGACTTTTTTTCTGATTTTCGATAGATTAGTATAATCGATGTTCTGATTTCATTTCTTTTTTTTTTTTTTGTTTCATGCCATTATGTTAAAGGAACTGTAAACTGTTTTCGATGTGAATATTAATGTTTATGTCAAATGTTTAAGCAATATTATAACAGAATTGACATGTGAGAAACGTTGAATCTGTTGTAAGATGTTAAAGTTGTAATTGTGCGTCTGGTCCATACGTAGGCAATGTATTGGGATATGTAGACTGCAAAACCTCTGGTGAATACCCTGTCTGTAGGGGAGCGGTAAAAGGTGGATGGCAGGCGAGCGCGGGAAAATGCACACGGGCGCTGCACGGCATAACGGGCTCAGCAGTAGTAGTCGGAGTTGGGCATTGATCTGAGCAACACGATCTGGATCGAGGAGGCTCTCCTGGAAATCGTGATTTCGTTGAGCCTCGGATGTGCCGTTTCCGACGCCTATACAGCATGGCAAAATGCCATAGGCACTAAATGGAAAAGAATTGCGACGCTAAGAAGAAGCGAAGTGCCGATACATCAAGAGCCATTGCTGTGATTGTATGTGTGCCCTGTGCCTCGCCATCTCGCTGCCTGCCGACCGCGGCATCGATACGAACAGGTGAAACTTTTAGTACTGTATTCGTGTGGACCAGTGTTACTTTTATTCCATACTGTTCAATAACAACTTAAATTTTACCAGAACTGTCCTATCCTTTAATTATCCTCACAACTAACCTAGACATGGTCCTTCCCACAAGTTGTGCAATCCGAGTGTCCCGAAATGAAGATTTAAAGTTTATGTTAATAATAATTACCTGCGGACCTAGCTATGTTAGAATGATGTTTAAAGAACTTTGTTGTTAATGAATATATAGGTAAATAACTAAGGAATGACAAAGTTGGAAGACAATTTCGAAACTGATTCAGTAATGAAGTTTAATTATTTTGATGCAGATATAATGATAATTAAATGAGCAGGAAATAAGCTAAAAAGAGTAGCAATTCATATATTGGAAATCTTGAGCACTTAATGATTTCAATAATCGAAAGTTTCAATACAGTGATCATAACAGTTTAAGGTTCCCCCCACCCCCCCTCTTTCTTATTCAATTGGATTCTGAAATATACTGAACTGATTTGACCAGCAAAGTTAAAGTCAATATAAAACCAAAATTTATCAGTGTTTTACCCTTTTCAAAATTGACATTGTATGTGTGTTTCGAAAGTGCTATTTCTAGGGTAACCTATGCCCGATTTTAATCCGGTCAATAGACAGTACGAAGTCTTGTAGTAAACATTATAGTGTAACGTTATGTATTTATGATTTATCCATATTGGTACAGAAAGTGAAATTATCAGTTCAGTAGAATTTCCGGTTCTAAAATTTACCATATTATGCAGTGTTACTACGTGTTGTTATGCTTGAACGTACATCCACTTGTACAGGGAAGAAACTCAGTTAATGCCTAATTAGGCTGGCGACCGTATTATTAACAATTTGGTAGCATCTGCTGTGTTGTTTCTTGTCCGTCCTAAGGTGTGGTTGCACTCCGGAATTGCTCGACGTATCATTGTTATTACTGAGTGGGTGTAAGTCTGATTTGCCTCCATTCAGGTACACGCGGTCAAAATCTATACAAAAATCCTTTCTCTTAAGGTGAAGCCCGTCAACTTACCATAGTACAGGCTTTAAAGAGTATCATGTGCATTAGCATAGCGTTACAGTACCATGTCACAAACTTTTTCAAGCCTAGTGCAGATAGTACAGATCTGGATCAGGTAACAGAGGATGTAGGTTTTTTTGCAAGGATTTCACAAAGGAGGGTGCCGTGGTTATAGTGGGTGGTCCGGAAAATAGCACTGACAGAGACTCTGAATATTCCATAGAGTGTGACCTGGTGAAGATAGCATCAGCAACGAAGCATACGAGTGTAGGATTCGTGTCTGTGTTGAGACGCCATGATCGGCCTCATTTGAACTCTTCCGTCGGGAGGGTGAACTTGGAGTTGGAGTGGCTGCTTAGATACAGGGTCTCATATTGGTTTGATTCCTGTGGATGCTATCGATAGGTGGGACTACACTAGACATGGCCTTCACCTCAATAGGAAAGGGAAGGGAAAACTGTCTGGGTTGATTGCAGAAAACTTAAGGGGGGACACTGTCACGAGTGGTAAAATACCACTGGTCATAGGTGTCAGAGGGATGCCTTTTTGGGATAGGGAAGGGGCAAAGAAAACGAGTTTCAAGAGAGATTGGCAGACACACTCAGTTTGAGAAACCAGATGAACAGGAGTCAGATTTTAGCATACAGCCTCCATTTAAACCATGTTTAACAGAAAGTAATCAGAAATTGCCAGTTCATCTTCGCCTAAGCAGTTACAATCCCATTAGTATGCAGTATCAGTTATCTTTATTACACTAGAACATTCCGGGACTCAGAAATAAAGTTGATGAACTACTCATTTGTATTGATGAAATGAATTCATCTAACCAAATTGACATAATCTGCCTCTCTGAACATCAAGTGACCACTGGCATAGATATGTTAGACATTTCAGGATTTAAGCTAGCTTCCTACTTCTGCAGAGTAGATATGGATGGAGGAGGAGTTGCCACACTTATTAAAAACTGCCATAAATTCAAGAACATTGACATTAATAAATTCTGTTTAGAGCAGCGTCTAGAAGCATGTGCAAAAGAAGTAGAGTTCCATAACAGATCCTATATAATAGTAACTATTTACCGAGCACCTGCAGGAAATTATAATCTATTCATAAATCATCTAAGAGCTCTTTTGGGTTATTTAACAGGAAGAAACAAAGAAATTTTGATTGCTGGTGACTTTAATACAGATTTTCTAATGCAATCTTCCAGTAAACATTTACTGCAGTTGGTAATAATGTCTTTCAATGTAACTCACACTGTAAACTTTCCAACTAGGATCACTAAATCCTCAAGGACAGCAATAGATAACATTTTTATAGACAAATCAAAGGAACAAAATCATATCATAAAACCTGTAATAAATGGACTATCAGATCATGACATGCAGCTCCTTGTTTTAGATGTAAATTCTAAGCAGATTATCAAGACTGTTAAATCTGAGTACGGGAGAGTAGTCAATCAACCAAAAATTGAGTGTTTTAGAAAACTGCTCAAAGATATGAACTGGAAAGATGTTTATAGTGCTCATGACATGAATGAAAAATATAACACATTCATGAACAATGTCAGTACCATGTTTGAAAACTGTTTTCCTCTAAAAGTTACTCAAATTAAAGAGAAGTCTATAATAAAACCATCGAACACAAGGAAAAAGATTTCCTGTAAGACAAAAAGGAAAATGTATCTGTTGACCAAGAACAGCTCGAATGCTGATGATTTAGCTAAATACAAGGAATACTGTAAAATATTAAAAAAAGTAATTCAGATATCTAAACAAATGCACTACAAGAAGGAGATAGCAATGCCAGGGAACAAAATAAAAACAATATGGGATATAGTGAAAGAGGAGACTGGTAGAACCAGAAAGGAACTGGAGCAAATAGCATTAAGGGTAGATGACACATTAGTAACCAATGGGCATAGTGTGGCAAATCTATTTAGCAAGTACTTTATACCCATTACTGATAGAGTGGGATTGTCAGGGTCAGTAAATAATGCCCCTGAATATCTGAAACTAGCCGTTACAAATAGCTTCAGGTACATGAATATGTCACTCACTTCACCAAAAGAAATAACTTCCATAATAAAATCTTTAAAAACAAAGCATTCTAGTGGATACGATGAAATATCAACAAAGTTAATTAAGGCATGTTCTTGTGAGTTTAGTAGAATTCTAAGTTACTTGTGCAACCAGTCAATTATAACTGGGACATTTCCTGACTGGTTAAAATATGCAGATGTTAAGCCTCTATTCAAGAAAGGCGATAAAGAGATACCATCAAACTACAGACCAATTTCACTTTTGCCAGTATTCTCAAAAATTTAGAAAAAGTAATGTACAGGTAGCTTCTAGACCATCTGACCACAAATGACATATTATCAAGAACACAGTTTGGATTTCTGAAGGGTTCTGATATTGAGAAAGCTATTCACATCTACAGTGAAAATGTACTTAATTCATTAAATAACAAATTACAAGCAGCAGATATTTTCCATGATTTGTCAGAGGCATTTGATTGTGTGAACCACAACATCCTTTTAAATAAATTAGAATTCTATGGTGTCACAGGCAGTGCTGCAACATGGTTCAAGTCATACCTCGCTAACAGGAAACAAAGGGTGTCAGTGCAAGGGACTAGTCAATTAAGTCATCATTCATCATCAGAATGGGAAGAAATTAAATGTCATGTCCCACAAGGATCCATCTTAGGGGCATTGTTCTTTCTGGTGTACATTAATGATCTCTCATCAGTTACACTGCCAGAAGCAGAGTTCGTTTTGTTTACAGATGACACAAGTATTACAATAAATAGTATGTCAGGTGTAGTTCTAGAAAGATCTGCTAATGATATTTTCATGGATATTAATAAATGGTTTAAAGCCAACTTACTGACATTAAACTTCGAAAAGACTCACTATATGTAATTCAGAATCTGAAAGAGGTTTCCACCCAGCATATGCATAAAGTATGAAGAAGAGCAGATAGAAGAGGTTGACAGTCTTAAATTCCTGGTATTACAACTTGATAATAAATTCAGTTGGAAGGAGCACACCACAGAACTGCAGAAACGCCATAACAAATCTGTATTTGCAATTCGAGTGTTAGCTGACATAGGCGACATAAAAATGAAAAAGCTTGCATACTTTGCCTGCTTTCATTCCATAATGTCATATGGTGTAATATTTTGGGCTAACTCTTCAAGTCAAACAAAAGTTTTCACAGTCCAAAACCGTGTAATACATATTATTTGTGGAGTAAATTCACGGACGTCCTGTAGAAACCTCTTCGAAGAATTGGGCATACTAACTACTAACTCTCACTATATTTACTCCTTAATGAAATTTGTCCTAAATAATATATCTCTTTTTCCAACAAACAGCTCAGTTCATACATTCAACACCAGGAACAAAAATGATCTGCACAAGGACTAAAAAGCACTTACTTTAGTTCAAAAAGGTGTCCACTACTCAAAAGGGAACCTCCCCATCGCACCCCCCTCAGATTTAGTTATAAGTTGGCACAGGGATAGGCCTTAAAAAACTGAACACGGGTCAATCGAGAAAATAGGAAGAAGTTGTGTGGGAACTATGAAAAAAATAAGCAAAATATACAAACTGAGTAGTCCATGCGCAAGGTAGGCAACATCAAGGGGCGTGTTAGCTTACGAGCGCCGTGGTCCCGTGGTCAGCGTGAGCAGCTGCGGTATGAGAGGACCTTGATTCAAATCCTCTCTCGAGTGAAAAGTTTAATTTTTTATTTTCAGATAATTATCAAAATTCAGGCACTCACACATAATCAACTTCGCTCTCCAAAATTCCAGGACATGTTCAGATTTGCTTGGACATATGCAGGATTTGACGGTCTACGCACGGAAACATTTGAAAACGTAAAAAACATATGTTTTGACAGAGCACAGGGAAAACTGTGCGACTCTGAAACTGTTGCATTCATTTGTTGCAGTTTATGTGACAAACTCTTATGTTTTCATCACTTTTTTGCGAGTGATTATCACATCCTAAAGAAAACCTAAATCGGGCAAGGTAGAAGAACCTTTTTACCCATTCGCCAAGTGTGCAGGTTAGGTGGGTCGACAATATATG
Source organism: Schistocerca piceifrons (assembly GCF_021461385.2). Taxonomy (NCBI): domain Eukaryota; kingdom Metazoa; phylum Arthropoda; class Insecta; order Orthoptera; family Acrididae; genus Schistocerca; species Schistocerca piceifrons. The sequence goes on along the minus strand of NC_060144.1, from coordinate 409,906,982 downwards.
CCTGTCAAGTGACGCACATGCCGTCACCAGTGCCGTAAATAATATATCAGACGTGTTTTCCTGTGGAGCAAGCGGTTGACCTATGGCCTTGCGATTAAATGTTTTCGGTTCCCATTGGAGAGGCACGTCCTTTCGTCTACTAATCGCACGGTTTTGTGGTGCGGTCGCAAAACACAGACACTAAACTTATTACAGTGAACAGAGACGTCCATGAATGAACGGACAGATCGTAACTTTGCGAAAATAAAGAAATAAAAATTTCACTCGAGGGAGGACTCGAACCAAGGACCACTCATTCTGCAGTTGCTCACTCTAACCACGGGACCACGGCGCTACTCAGCCTAAGTTGTCCTTGGTGTTGCCTATCTTACACATGGTCTACTCAGTTTGTATATTTTGCTTATTTTTTCATAGTTCCACACAACTTCTTCCTGTTTTCTCGATTGATCTGTGTTTAGTTTTTCAAGGCCTATCCACTGTGTCAATTTGTAACTAAATCTGAGGGGGGTGCGATGGGGAGGTTCCCTTGTCAGGAACACTCGTCTTCAATAATTTGCCAGAAAACATAAAAAATTTAGTTACTGTGGTGTCACCGCCAGACACCACACTTGCTAGGTGGTAGCTTAAATCGGCCGCGGTCCATTTAGTACATGTCGGACCCGCGTGTCGCCACTGTGTGATCGCAGACCTAGCGCCACCACAAGGCAGGTCTCGAGATACGATAGAGCACTCGCCCCAGTTGTGCGGACGACATTGCTAGCGACAATACGGACAAAGCCTTCCTCTCATTTGCCGAGAGTCAGTTAGAATAGCCTTCTGCTAAGTCCATGGCTACGACCTAGCAAGGCGCCAGTTGTAACAGTGCATGTATCTTACGAGTCTCATTTGTATAGTCAAGAGAGATGTATCACAAGGAGTAAATAAAGTTAAGTATATTCCAAAGCTACGTATTTTCTTGATAGCAGTCATAACGTATCTTGTTCCAGACTTGACGCCAGTCGGCGTGTGTGTACGCGTGCCTTTCTTTCGGCTACTTCAGTGTGGCGTAACAGTCTTGTTACGTCACAACAGATTGGCGACGAGGCTTAAAGGATCGTGTTCTTTCTACTTGCTTTGCTCTGATTTACTTGTGTCATGGCTTCGCCAGATGTACTGTCCGAATTTTATCGCTTGCAGAATCAGCAGACGCAGGCGTTATTGGATGCCCTTGGACAGCTCGTCCAGGGTCAACGTGCCATTCAAACCGATGCGGCAGCCGCCGCTTCACCGCTACCGCAGCCACAACTTGCAGTTGCACCGCCTTTTAGGAACTACGACCCGGCGCACGAGTCGTGGACCGAATGGTCCCGCCAGTTCGCCTTTCACCTAGCCGCCTACAGAATTCAAGGTAATGAGCGGCAGCCGTTTTTGCTTTCTTGTGTCGGTGTGTCCACCTACCGTGTGATAGTGAAATTGTTTCCCCGACGCAATGTCGCAACTCTGTCCTACGAGGAAATTTTGTCTGCTTTAGATGCCTATTTTAAAGAAACAGTTAATGTAGTTGCAAAAAGGTATACTTTCTTTCGTACAAAACGTACGGCCGGTCAAACTAATAGGGAGTGGGTAGCAACATTGCAAGGACTTACTAGGGACTGTGCCTTTGACTGTGACTGTGGTCTTTCTTATTCAGATACAATGGTGCATGATGTAATTGCACAGAACGTTTCTGATGTTCGCATACGGGAGCAAATTTTGAAACTAGTAAATCCCTCCCTTCAACAAGTGATAGACATATTGGATAGACAAGACACACTTGACTGTGCTCAGGAATCTTTTGAAACTTCGCCAGCTGTGTGTAACATTAACCGGCCCGCCGGGCGCGTTCGCGCTACGCGGCCCGGTCAACTGCCCTCGCGCACGTCCGCACAGCTGCCGCCGCGCTCTAAGCCAGGTGTGCCGCGCCAGCATACAACTGCAGTGAAATCATGCCCGCGGTGTGCTACTAGCCATTCGCGTGAACATTGCCCGTCACGCCAAGATATTTGCTTTTTCTGCAATTAGAAAGGACATGTTCAAAGTGTTTGCCAGAAAAAGCTCAGATCAGACAATCACAATCATTCCAGGCCCTTTGCTTCGCGCCGGAATCGAACCAAGGACACTCAGACTTGTGGACCTTCGCCCATGGACATTCGTGTCGTTAATTCCACTTCGTCCAGTGACACTTTCTCTAACAGTGACTGTGTTCGTCCCACAAAAAGTGTGCGTCGACGTCGCCGGAAATCACGTCAATTGGCAAGTGATTCTGTACCAGTGTCTGTTCAAATTGCGCGAGACAGTCGCTCTTGTCGTCAGCAGGACAATAAACTTTTTGTAGATTTGGACTTTAATGGTACGGTCATACCATTCCAGCTCGATACCGGAGCTGCAGTTTCATTGCTCAATCACGACACGTACAAACAACTGGGCAAACCTCCGTTGCGTTCCGCAAATGTTAAGCTAACCACATATTCAGGACAGAAAATTCCTGTGTTAGGACAGTGCAGCCTTCTTGCAACATACAAGGGACAAACGAAACTTGTGTCATTTTATGTTCTTCGTTCTTCTACTGCAGTGAACTTGTTTGGTTTAGATTTATTTCAGTTGTTTAACATGTCTATTGTAAATCAGGTCCTATCAGTGAATCAAACTGTGCCTTCAGACAGTGTTTCTCGTCTCTGTGACGAATTTGCAGACATTTTTGCACCGGGCTTAGGTTGCGCTAAAAACTATGAAGCACATTTGGAACTGAAAGTAAACGCGCAACCGAAATTTTTCAGAGCGCGCAATGTTCCCCACGCATTGCGTGATGAGGTCGCAAGAACATTAAACGATCTAGAATCACAGGGTGTAATTGAACGTGTGCAAGCTTCTCTCTGGGCCTCACCCTTAGTAATTTTGCCAAAACCTTCCGGAAAATTGAGACTTTGCGTGGACTTCAAGGCCACAGTGAATCCACAACTAGTGACTGCTACTTTTCCTTTGCCCCACCCAGAAGATCTTTTTGCTAAACTGTGCCCGGGAAAATATTTTTCAAAGTTGGACCTAGTCGATGCGTACTTGCAAATACCGGTGGACGACGAATCCCAGCGCGTATTGGTGGTTAACACGCATCTTGGATTGTACCGATTCAAAAGACTGCCATTCGGGTGTGCATCCGCCCCTGCATTGTTTCAGCAATATTTACAAACTATTTGTGCGTCGGTCCCTACTGCAGCAAACTATCTGGACGATATAGTGATCTCCGGACAGACAGAAGAAGATCATCTTGCGAACCTACGAACATTATTTCAGGTCTTGCGACAAAATGGTCTTCGCTTGAGGAAGGACAAATGTGTGTTTTTTGCTCGTGACTTACCATACCTGGGACATGTCATTAATGCCCAAGGCATACATCCGAGTCCAGAGCACCTCCGTGCCATACAAGAATTGCCTTCCCCTCAAAATGTGAAGCAGCTACAGAGTGTATTGGGTAAAATTAACTATTATCATAAATATGTGCGCAATGCCTCTTCCATTTCAGCTCCGCTTCATCGCTTACGCCGTAAAGGTGTTCCGTTCGTCTGGACGACGGAATGCGAACGCGCCTTTCGCCAGTTGAAATCGGCGTTGCTTTCTAATACTTGCCTCACGCTTTTCGATCCCCAGAAACCCCTTTTGTTGATGGTAGATGCATCGGATTTCGGGATCGGTGCTGTGCTTGCGCACAAAGTTGGCTCCCATGATCGCCCTATTGCCTTTGCGTCCAAATTGCTCTCGTCTGCGCAACGAAATTACTCGCAGATAGAGAAAGAAGCTTTGGCTCTCATGTTTGGTGTTACTAAGTTCCATGATTTCTTGTATGGTCGTCACTTCACCATCATCACGGACCACAAACCTTTGACATCGCTTTTTCATCCGACCAAGCCCGTACCTCCACGTACAGCGCAGAAATTCATTCGCTGGTCTATTTTCCTCTCGCAGTACCGCTACGATATCTTGTATCGGTCCACTGCTAAGCACGGAAACGCCGATGCGTTGTCCCGTTTGCCTGTTGCTGAGGATAGAGCATTCGATTCTTCCGAACTTGCTTGCATGTTCATTGATTCGGAAACCGATGAAGTGGTCGAATCGTTTCCGATTGATTTTCGTCGTGTAGCTACAGCCACAGCTGCTGACCCTGTCCTTGCTACTGTTTTGCGTTTTGTTGCTACGCAATGTCCTTTGTTAAAGTCTCGGATCGAGGATCCGTTGGTTCGCCGATTTTTTGCTCACAAGGAGAGACTTTTTGTTCGACGTGGTGTTTTGTTGTTGCGTTCTGATAATGATCAGTCCAGAGTCGTGGTCCCACGTTCGTTACAGTCCTCTGTTTTACGGCTTCTTCACCAAGGACATTGGGGTATCGTGCGAACGAAACAACTTGCTCGTCAGCACTGTACTTGGTTCGGAATAGATGCTGCGATTACGAATATGTGTTCTTCTTGCATGGCGTGTGCCGAACAACAATCCGCACCGCCGCGGAAAGTCTTTGCATGGCCAAAAGCCACTTCCCCTTGGCAACGCTTGCACATTGATTTTGCTGGTCCATTCTGGAATGCTCGATGGTTGGGTCTGGTCGATGCCTTCAGTAATTTTCCTTTTGTTGTCCGGATGTCTTCCACGACGTCCTCCGCCACCATCCAAGCGTTGTCTGCTATCTTTTGCATTGAAGGTCTTCCGCAGACTATTGTTTCCGACAATGGCCCACAATTCATGTCCGCAGAATTTCAGTCATTCTGCCAGGCCAATGGCATTCAACATCTGACATCCGCGCCGTTTTCGCCTCAGTCAAACGGTGCCGCTGAACGATTGGTCCGGACTTTCAAGTCACAGATGTTGAAGTTGAAAGAGTCGCATTCTCGGGAGGACGCATTGTTGCTCTTTTTGTCGTCGTATCGCTCTCAGCCCCGAGGTGGTCGCTCGCCGGCTGAGTTGCTCCACGGTCGTCCTCATCGAACCCTGATGTCTTTGCTGCATCCGCCGCATCAGGTTCCTGTGCAGCGGCAGACTCCTGCTTTTGCTCCAGGCGACGTTGTATTCTATCGCAACTATCGCGGTTCACGGCGTTGGCTCGCAGGGCGCATTCTTCGCTGCCTCGGCCGCGCGATGTATTTGGTTTTGCGGGCCTCTGGTGAGGTGCGTCGGCATCTCAATCAGCTGCGCCTCTGTCGTCGCACGGGTTCTGTCGCTCCCCGTCTGCTTTCAGCGACGGTGCCGTCCGGTCAGCGCCCTAGGGACCCATCTACTGGCTCGCCTCATCCCCAGGTGTTACCGACGATGCCTTCCATTTTGCCCCATGGCGACGCGCCGCCGCAGCAGCAGCAGCCGCCGCCGCCGCCGCCGCCGCCGCCGCCGCCGCCGCCGCCTGTTCTCCCGCCGGCGCCGCCCGCATTCGACGCTTCGCTGCAGCCGCCAAGCGCCTCCCTGGGTCACGCGCCGCCGATCGCTTCCCGTGACCAGCCGTCCTCCGCCATGGACCTCTTGCCCGCTCCGGACCACATGACGTCATCGCGCGTCGGGTACCCCGACGCAATGGAGGTCGACCCTTCGGCCCCTCCTGTCTCATTACGGGCGCATACACCGCATGTTGACGTGCACCCTGGACTAGGTTTTCAGGCGTTTCCTAGATCCCCTCGGACCGAATGGCCGGGTGCGGGTGGCACAGCCTCGCCTGTTGTTAGGCTCCCCACCTCATCGCATAAGTCAACATGGGGTCCTCCCCACGGCGGGCGGAAGCCTTATCACACGACCGTTCGCCGATTTGCGGGGGAGGAATGTGGTGTCACCGCCAGACACCACACTTGCTAGGTGGTAGCTTAAATCGGCCGCGGTCCATTTAGTACATGTCGGACCCGCGTGTCGCCACTGTGTGATGCAGACCTAGTGCCACCACAAGGCAGGTCTCGAGATACGATAGAGCACTCGCCCCAGTTGTACGGACGACATTGCTAGCGACAATACGGACAAAGCCTTCCTCTCATTTGCCGAGAGTCAGTTAGAATAGCATTCTGCTAAGTCCATGGCTACGACCTAGCAAGGCGCCAGTTGTAACAGTGCATGTATCTTACGAGTCTCATTTGTATAGTCAAGAGAGATGTATCACAAGGAGTAAATAAAGTTAAGTATATTCCAAAGCTACGTATTTTCTTGATAGCAGTCATAACGTATCTTGTTCCAGACTTGACGCCAGTCGGCGTGTGTGTACGTGTGCCTTTCTTTCGGCTACTTCAGTGTGGCGTAACAGTCTTGTTACGTCACAACAGTTACAAATAAAGATCAGTTTAAAAGGAGCCTGAAAGGCTTACTAGTGGCCAACTCCTTCTACTCCACTGACGAATTTTTAATAGAAACAAATGATGTATATATTCATACTATTAGTATTGTTATTTCAGCAAAAAAAAAAAAATTGACATGTTCCACATCCACGAGGATCTCCTCAGGACGGATCTATGGAAAGAAAAACTAACCTAATCTAACATACGTTTTTCATATTAGGTGCATTGTGCTGCCACCTACTGCCAGGTACCCCATATCAGCGATCTCAGTAGTCATTAGACATCGTGAGAGAGCAGACTGGGGCGCTCCGCGATACTCACGGACTTCGAACGTGGCCAGGTGACTGGGTGATACTTGTGTCATATGTCTGTATGCGAGATTTCCACACTCCTAAATGTCCACTGTTTCCGATGTGACAGTGAAGTGGAATCGTGAAGGGACACGTACAACACATAAGTGTACAGGCCGACATCGTCTATTGACTGACAGAGACCGCCGACAGTTGAAGAGGATCGTAATGTGTAATAGGTAGACATCTACCCAGGCCATCACACAGGAATTCCAAACTGCATCAGGATCCACTGCAAGTACTATGACAGTTAGGTGGGAGGTGATAAAACTTGGATTTCATGGTCGAGCGGCTGTTCAGAAGCCACACATCACGCCGGTAAATGCCAAACGACGCCTCTCTTGGTGTAATGAGCGTAAACACTGGATGACTGAACAGTGGAAAAACATTGTATGAAGAGACGAACCACGGTACACAATGTGGCGATCCGATGGCAGGGTGTGGGTATGGCAAATGCCGTGTGAACGTCATCTGCCAGCGTGTGTAGTGCCAACAGTAAAATTCGGAGGCGTTGGTGTTATGGTGTGGTAGTGTTATTCATGGAGCCGGCCGGGGTGGCCGAGCGGTTCTAGACGCTACAGTCTGGAACCGCGCGACCGCTACGGTCGCAGGTTCGAATCCTGCCTCGGGCATGGATATGTGTGATGTCCTTAGGTTAGTTAGGTTTAAGTAGTTCTAAGTTCTAGGGGACTGATGACCACAGAAGTTAAGTCCCATAGAGCTCAGAGCCATTTGAACCATTTGTTATTCATGGAGGGGACGTGGCAGTATCACAGCACAGGCCTACAGTGATGTTTTAAGCACCTTCTTGCTTCCCACTGTTGAAGAGCAATTCGGGGATGGCGATTGCATCTTTCAACACGATCGAGCACCTGTCCATAATGCACGGCCTATGGCGGAGTAGTTACACAACAATAGCATCCCTGTAATGACTGGCCTGCACAGAGTCCTGACCTGAATCCTATATCACAACTTTGGGATGTTTTGAAACGCCGACTTCGTGCGAGGCCTCACCGACTGACATCGATACCTCTCCTCAGTGCAGCACTCCGTGAAGAATGGGCTGCCACTACCCAAGAAACATTCCAGCACCCGATTGAACGTATGCCTGCCAAAGTGGAAGCTGTCATTAAGGCTAAGGGTGGGCCAATACCATATTGAATTCCAGAATTACCGATGAAGGTCGCCACGAACTTGTAAGTCATTTTCAGCCAGGTGTCCGGATACTTTTGATCACATAATGTATAGCTCTCCACACCATAACATTCGGACCGCCAAAATGGTCACGTTAGATAGTGTTCCTTAGTACCTTACTATCCATCACATGCCAAGAGGTGGGAACACGTAATACACCCAAGAAAAATTGTAGAATATCGTTTTGGTGGTATAGGTGGTTTGGTGTGGGAAGGCATAATGTTGCATGGACCTACTGAACTCCAAATCTTTGAAGACGGTGCAGTCACCAAGTCAACGTTATTGTGCAACTGTGCTCCTTCCCCAAGGGCATCATTTCAGAGGCACCTTTGGCCCTGGTGTCAGTTTAAGGAGTGACAGTGCTCTGCGGCATCGAAAATTGCACCTGGAGGAGTTTTTTGAACGAGAGGATACTCGACGAATGGACTGGCCTGCCGTTTCCCTGGGCTTAAATCTCAGTGATCAAATGTGTGAAGCGTTGGGAAGATGTACTGCATCACGTCCACATGCATATATGACCATCCAGCTAGTTGTCAGCTGCGCTGATGGAGGAATGGAGCGCCCTGCCCAAGAACTGTAAGTCAATATTGTGGTCGGCATGGCAGCACGTTGCAGAGAGCGCATTGCCGAACGTGGCGACCACATATCCCGTTGCGAGCCGTGTCGCTTCTTTTGTAATGTCCAGGGGATCATTATGAACTGCGAAGACGTCAGTGTTATTACAAGGGTCACTCCAAAAGAAATGCACACTATTTTTGTAAAAACAGTTTTCATTCTGCATGTGTGAAAGTTTTACAGTGTATAGATTCATCCCTCCCGCTTGTTTTTAAACTTAGTACAACCTGTTCCCGTGAGTGGCGCCGTCACAGCATGTCTTCAAGATGGCTGCTACACTTGACGTTCGTCAGAAGCAACGTGCTGTCATAGAATTCCTGTGCTGTGAAGACGAGACAGTGGGAAACATCCATAAGAGGTTGAAAAAGGTTTAAGGAGATGCTGCTGTCGATCGCTGTACAGTTAGTCGGTGGGCAAGCAGGTTATGTGATGAAAGCGGGCACGGCAATATTGAGGATCGTCCTCGCAGCGGCAGACCTCGTACTGAACACACTCCATACAATGTCCAGAGAGTTAACGAATTGGTGACTGCTGACAGACGCATCACAGTGAACGAATTGTCACGCTACGTTGGGATAGAGGAAGGAAGTATTTGCAAAATACTTAAAGTGTTGGCGTTAAAAAAGGTTTGTGCCAGGTGGGTGCCCAGGATGTTGACAGTGGCTCACAAAGAAACAAGAAAAAAGTTATGCAGCGAACTTTTGGAACAGTACGAGAATGGTCGAGACGAATTTTTTGGAAGAATTGTGACAGGTGATGAAACATGGTTCCATCATTTTTAACCAGAGATGAAGAGGCAATCAATGGAGTGGCATCATGCAAATTCACCCAAGAAAAAAAATTCAAAAGCACACCTTCTGCTGGAACAGTTATGGCTACAGTGTTTTTCGTATCCAAAGGACTCTTGCTTTTGGACATCATGCCAAGTGGAACCACCATAAATTCTGATGCATATGTGACGACACTGAAGGAACTTCAAGCTCGACTGAGTCGTGTTCGACCACATCGGCTAAAGCAGGATGTTTTGCTGTTGCACGACAATGCACGGCCACATGTCAGTCAAAAAACCATGGAAGCGATCACAAAACTCGGATGGACAACACTGAAACTCCCGCCTTACAGTCCTGACCTGGCTCCATGTGACTATCATCTCTTTGAGAAACTGAAAGACTGTCTTCGTGGAACAAGGTTTGAAGATGATGACTCCCTTGTGCCAAACAGTGGCTCCAACAGGTTGGTCCAGAATTTTACCGTGCGGGTATACAGGCGCTGGTTCCAAGATGACGTAAGGCAGTTGAGAGGGATGGAAATTGTGTGGAGAAATGAAAATATTGTTCCTAAAGGATGTACCTACACACTGTAAAACTTTCAAACATGTAGAATAAAAAATGGATTTAAAAAAAATAGTGTGAATTTCTTTTGGAGTGACCCTCGTATTATCTTTGCGCATTTCTTTCGCTTACTTTCTGTACTATACTGTAGCAGTTCTTTCTTTGTGTGGTCAAGGTTTCATCGAGTTTTGTTACTTGATAGAGGCACATCATGCGAAAGTTATTTTTGTCCTTAAGTTTTGCACACCATTGTATCCTTCAGTTCCCACATATTCATTCGTTTATGAGATACAAACATTTTGCGAGCATCGGTAATTTTTTTATTCTATTCACTGAATTTTTACACCTCACATTGCACAAGATTCTAAGTAAACCACGTTCACGCATTTCGACTTAGGTATAAATCATTGTTGTCTATGGAAAAAGTGAGATACAACTAGCCGACAACACTCACGTTCCTTACCGATCAGATGAGCTTGCTGACAGCGCATTATTGAGACGTTCACGCTCAAATGTGTTGCTTATTTGCAGTAATGATTATAAACTTACCGAAATGAAGGTGGTTGTACAATAGTTGCTCAATGACCGCCACCCACCGCTAGATCGCATATGTTTGCAGTATCTCCATTACCGAAGACTTCCTACTTTACCGATCGTCGACCACGCTGCACAAGTGAAATGGCAATGAGCGTATGGCATTGTTGGCCGGGAGTCCCCTATTCGGGGAAGTTCGGCCGCCAAGTGCAAGTCTTATTTCATTCGACGCCACGTTGGGCGACTTGCGCGCCGGAGATGAGGATGAAATGATGATGAGGACAACACAACACCCAGTCCTTGAGCGGAGAAAATCTCCAGCCCAGCCGGGAATCGAACCCGGGCCCGCTTGCATGGGAGGCGAGCACGTTACCACCCAGCTAAGCAGGCGGATTGTATAAGCGAAATTTCGCCAGCAAACGAAAAGAAATATAACGCAATGTGCTGCTTTAAACCAGCGCCTGACAGTTGTTAACTATTATTTGAATTTTGGAATAGTAAGTTTTTGTCGAGCGTTTTTTGGCGTGCAACTATTTTGTATCACCAATATCCATTTGAGGTTTATGAAGATCCGCGCACCTAGTGCGTAGGAACTGAGGAGGTGACTTTTTCGGTCCCTAGGAAGGCAATATTTTCGAGATCGAACTCTCACCGCGGACCTCCCTCTTAACAGAACGCTGTACACATGTAGTATCGTCGCTCAGTCGAGTCGCAGCATTAATGTAATTTTATTATAACTCAATACTAATGACTGCAGTATGTAAAGATGTAATCTGTATTTCCGTATGAGCTATGCGTTGTCCAAAAATCTTAGATATTCCGGTTATGAAACTCAAAGTAGCGTGGGGAACCAGGTGCAGAAATTCCGCTTCGCCGTTCTAGGTAAGGTTCTAGTGGAGGTGGTTTTCCGTTGCCTGCCGCCAACCTGTTGTGAAAAATGAATGTTGATGAATGTACAACTTATGGCACTACGAATCGAAAGCAAAGAACTTATTTTTGGAACCTGTTTCCTCACTGAATATATTAAACACAGCACTGTTTACACACTACTGTTTAAAAAGCGTAATTAACAGTGCCTGAAAAAACTGCCACAGTGGTGTTCGTTAAAGATCATTGTCATTTCTGTTTTATTCAAGATGACGATGATGATGATCATCATCGCTTGTGGGCATGGTATTGACGATAACTTCATCGATGACTATTTCCATTATCCCATCTCGTGTACAGTACTCTTGCTCCAGCTGCTGCAATTTCCTACAGTAACCTTACCAGTCCTGCGTAGTAACTGAAAGGAAAGCAGCATTAATTAGATTCTGCAGTCTTTTCTCCGACATGTCACCAGTGACATTGTTCTCTGAAACTGTGTTTCATTTTGGCTCATGCCTGTTCTATCTGATTTTGATTGCATTTATAGGAGGGTAGACGGACTACTTTGTGGCCCCTGCACTCAGCGGTTGTATCCACGACGTACACTTTCTCGGCTGGTTTGTTTTCCTTTATTTAGATAAAAGTTCAGTCTTCCTCGCTGAGTCGTTGCAGGTTATGTGCCTGTCTCGTAACCACTCTAACATCGTAATCCTGAAATCATATTTATTAGGCATTCCGTCGAACTTCCTACTTCTGCAACTCCCCTTCCGTCGATGTTCGCTATTTTCGTCAACTTCTAGGCGTTCACAAGTTAGCGGAATCAGTTTCTTTCTTGAAACTTCTTGACAAATTAAAACTGTGTGCAAGACCGGGTTCCCAGGTTGGAGTCTCGGTCCGGCACACAGTTTAAATTAGTCAGGAAGTTCCAAATCAGCGCACACTTCGCGGCAGGGTGTCAATTCGTCGTAGTTGCTTACATTTTCTTGCAAGTACTTGCCGAATTTGTCATTTCGTGGAAGTTTTTCTCAAACTTACAGAAGTTGTGTGTGTTCAGTACCGGTACGAAAATATCTGCGCCGAAAAGAACTTCACAAAGACAAATGGGCAGAAAGATATGTACCATTGAAATCCCAAAACTCACGTAATTCGCGCTACCAGTCAATGAAGTACGAAATGAGCTTACTGATTAATTTGTTTCACCAGAAGGGATAGTAGAATGGCAGTAGGCCTACATATATCTTTAAATTTTAGCTGACTTTTTTTTAATGCTACATAGACAAATACATTACATTCGTGATAAACGTAATAAATACTGATTGTAAAAATCGAAGACTAATTAAATGGCAGTCTCTTGAAGAATGAAGAGTTTTATTCACCATAAATCATTTTACAATGATATTGGCTTCGTCATACAGGAAGTAGTAGTACATACATAATAATAAGATAAACTAATGTCAGTACATTATAGTATACATTTTAAGCATGGCAGTGTACCATATTACACCAGGATGGTTTCTAAAAGTTAATGCCATAAGCTATACTATAATATAATACAGTATAGTATGCCCCATACATAGTGTATTGTAAACACTATGCAATGACACACGACTTAACCACAGCACACAATAATATGTTTAGCTATAGAAAACTTTTAAATGCTAATATCCTCCTCAGGCATGTCAAAGAATTCTTTGATGTCATAAAACGGATGATCTGACAGCCAGCTGTACCACTCATTTTTTTAAAAAATTATATCCATCGACTGAACATGAATTGATAATTTACTGAACATTTTGAGTGGGTTTACATTGTGGGAATTTCCTGTTCTTGCTAATCCATGGCGTGGCATGTCTAAATTACCCCTAGATCTGGTGTTGTGTTCATTTATTTCCCCTCTGGGAACAAATTCTGAAATATTGTTTTTATTATAGATTACCGATACATAAATGTATGAATTTATAATTGTGAGTACTCTGAGTCTGGAAAAAGAGGACGACAGCGATGCATATGACCTCTTTTACATTTTAGGCATAAGACTTTTTCTGTAATTTCAGAACGTTCTTGATGTGAGGGGAGTGCCCCCATATAATCAGACCATATGAAATATGTGACTGGAATAGCCCAAAATATGTCACCCTAAGGTACTCCAAGCTCACTACCTCCCTTAGTTTCAAGATAAGGTATGCCACCTGGCATATTTTTTCACAACCGTGATTGACATGTTCATCCCAATAGAGTTTTGAGTCAGTATAAATACCTAAGAGTTTTACTGACTTATTGTCTACTTCATTTGATATTCCCATTAAAAGTTGTTGGGTTCAAATGGCTCTGAGCACTATGGGACTTAACATCTTAGGTCATCAGTCCCCTAGAACTTAGAACTACTTAAACCTAACTAGCCTAAGAACATCACACACATCCATCCCCGAGGCAGGATTCGAACCTGCGACCGTAGCAGTCCCGCGGTTCCGGACTGCAGCGCCTAGAACCGCACGGCCACCGCGGCCGGCAAAAGTTGTTGGGTTTTATGAGGATTGCACAGGAGCTTATTGGCTGCAAACCAGTCCAGGGCTTCATCAAGTGTTTCTTTTGTCACGCTACTCAGATCTGAAATGTTCTGAAGTTTGGTAAGTAGTGTTGTAACATACGACAGGTTGGGCTATGTTTTCATGTAAATCATTGATAGCTACAATGAAGAGGAAGGGTCCAAGGATAGACCCTTGTGAAACACCTGTGCTGATTTCCATTACGGAAGAATTTACATTTTTGACTGAGTCAAATTGTTTTGTGTTACTTAAATAAGAACTTATCACAGCTAAAATGCTCTCTCTCACCCCATAAAACTCTAGTTTCCTGAATAGTATGTCAACAGGAATACAATCAAAAGCTTTGCTTAGGTCACATAATACCAGTGATACCACGTTACTGTTTTCAAAATCTGTTACAGTTTACTCAATGATTTCCAAGATGGCCCCTGTTGTGTTTCTCCCCATGCGAAACCAAATTGATATTCTGTTTAGTGAGATACTGTTGTTTCATGTTAGCATATATTTGTTTATACAGTAGACAATAGATGTTCGAGATTTCCATACGATAACCTCAAAGTTATTAATCTAAGTGAAGTGCTCTCATTTCAGTTAACTGAATAGTTGTTTCTTGGTAACATCATTATGTACTCCTCTAACATTTTTTCTATTTTTTTTATTTCAATACTGACCCTACGACTTATCTTAGAAGATAGATTAAGGACAGGTAAACCTACGTTTCTAGCATTTGTAGACATAGAGAAAACTTTTGACAATGTTGACTGGAATACTCCCTTTCAAATTCTGAATGCGGCAAGGGTAAAATACAGGGAGCGAAAGGCTCTTTACAATTTACACAGAAACCAGATGGGAGTTATAAGAGTCGAGGGACATGAAAGGGAAGCAGTGGTTGGGAAGGGAGTGAGACAGGGTTGTAGCCTATCCCTGATGTTATTCAATATGTATGTTGAGCAAGCAGTAAAGGAAAGAAAAGAAAAATTCGGAGTAGGTATTAAAATCCATGGAGAAGAAATAAAAACTTTGAGGTTCGCCGATGACATTGTAATTCTGTCAGAGACAGCAAAGGATTTGGAAGAGCAGTTGAACGGAATGGACAGTGTCTTGAAAGGAGGATACAAGATGAACATCAACAAAAGCAAAACAAGGATAGTGGAATGTAGTCGAATTAAGTCGGGTGATGCTGAGGGAATTAGATTAGGAAATGAGCACTTAAAGTAGTAAAGGAGTTTTGCTATTTGGGGAGCAAAATAACTGATGATGGTCGAAGTAGAGAGGATATAAAATGTAGACTGGCAATAGCAAGGGAAGCGTTTCTGAAGAAGAGAAATTTGTTAACATCGAGTATAGAGTTAAGTGTCAGGAAGTCGTTTCTGAAAGTATTTGTATAGAGTGTAGCCATGTACGGAAGTGAAACATGCACGATAAATAGTTTAGACACGAAGAGAATAGAAGCTTTCGAAATGTGGTGCTACAGAAGAATGCTGAAGATTAGATGGGTGGATCACATAACTAATGAGGAGGTATTGAACAGAACTGGGGAGAAGAGTTTGTGGCACAACTTGACTAGAAGAAGGCATCGGTTGGTAGGACATGTTCTGAGGCATCAAGGGATCACCAGTTTAGTATTGGAGGGCAGCGTGGCGGGTAAAAATCGTAGAGAGAGAGGCCAAGAGATGAATACACTAAGCAGATTCAGAAGGATGTGGGTTGCAGTAGGTACTGGGAGATGAAGAAGCTTGCACAGGATAGAGTAGCGTGGAGAGCTGCATCAAACCAGTTTCAGGACCGAAGACCACAACAACAACATGTTTCGTCTACATTTTTTTCATAAATAATAATGCAACAACAGTGGCGACTGCTGCGAATATTAAGAATAACTGTACTTCTGCAACAAGTACTTCCAGCCAGCTCCTGAAATAAAGTTGCCTCAATGATTTGAAGAAGTAAACTTGAGTAAGTGTGTGTTGTAACGTAAATACGTCAGCAAGTGCTCACAAAAGTTACTTGCTATATGGTAGACAGAGCCCTTTCGTAATGCTTCCCGTCTTGGGGCAACTTCACGTTGGCGGCGCTATGAGGCAAATGAATGTCTTTCAAGTAGTGTCATTTTTATCCGCTTCTGGCAGCACTAGCGAAATCGTCGAGTTATCATGGCCAATCAGTATCCGTATCGCGTGGATGGCTGTGGTAAGTGCCTGGACGGTGTAGTGTTGGGTTTGTGTCGCTACGGATGAAAGGAAGAGAAGGATAAAATCCGGTGCCGGCACATGCCCCACTGCTCTCGAATAGCCTCCAAGCTTAACGTCCCCATCCGACGGACTAATCACCATCAGCAGTGTGACACAAAATCCTTTCACGTAGCACTATGGAGAGCTTTGAAGTTGAATCCAGGACAGTAGGGCAAAGACTGGAGAGCGGAAACTTTGCGCCACCACCTCTTCCCTCGCCGGCCAAATACTGGCAGCGAAAATTTCCCAACATCAGCATTCGAGCCGCCTTACTCCCGAGTAGAGCATCACGGCATGGTGTCGCTCTTGATCTGCCACTGCATTCAATTGGTCTGACTCTAATGTGGAGGACCCTTTTTTCATTGAGGGGTTGGGTGTGGGAAGGGGGGAGGATTGGAACTGTGATCACTTATGTTTGTGATGCCAGCTGAGTACCTACTTGAATGTGATGCAGCGGCCCCAGCTCGCGAGAAGTCGGCGACAGCCGGCAGAGCAATGTGCTAAGGCCGGGGCCACACGAGCGGAATAGCTGCGGAACGTCAGACGCGCGGTAAATGACCGCACCGCTATGGCGCATGGGGTAGATGCAGCAGTCCACACGGGGCGGAACGTCTGCGGAATTTTGCTGCTTGCCAGCCTCATCGCCCATAGCGAGGCGGAAAACCCGCTGCGGCACACGCAGCGCTATAGGTCATGAGAATCAATTGGGCGTTTCACACGGGCGGTGCGACAGGTGTGCGGAGAAGGGCCAGCTGACAGCAGTCAGTGCTGGGAGCGGAGTAGAGTGGCCATTTGCAGCAGGCAGTTGCGTGCTCCGTTCCGTTGCGTGCTCACTACAAAGTGACTTCCACGGTGTGCCCACTAGACATTGAGAAAATAGATGTGGAGATTCTGATAATGAAAGTGGAAAAAAGGCCTTGTATTTGGGATATGAGGACCGAGGAATACAAGGGCAGAAATAATAAGGATGCAGCATGGCATGAATCTGCTGTGCATTTTTCGATGATTTCGCAGATCATTCAAGCACAGAGAAAAAATCCGTTGGTAAGTTTTTCGTCCACTATTAGAATAATACAATTGGTTAAAAGATCAATCTGAATTGCAACATAGTTAGCGAATTAGTTTTCTGGAACTCGTTAAGTATTTTTGTTTAGAGATTGCTGAACAATGATAAGTGTTGAGAAAGTCCTCCATTTCTATTGTTGACATGTTACACATTGATAATGTAACAACAATGCACAAATATAACAATAGAAAAGAACAGCATATTTGGACAATAATATGTAAGAATTGGCAATAATGGTATCGATTCTTTTGCATCGCACGAATTAAGCCACATGATCGCCTTAGACAATTACAATATTGGATAGAGTGATAAATCACTAAAAATAGAACATTAAACAAACCAGGTTCAGTAAGCACTGCTCTCAAACGAATTTCTGGATAGTGTATGAAAGAGTCAACAATAGCTTATTAGTTAGTTTTATTAAGTCTCAGGTGAATTTACAGGTGTAATTACCGATAATAACAAGCTAGAACAATAAAATTAATAAAACTGTAAATATTAAGGAAAATGCATTAAAAAGTTCATTTTCTGCTCTGTGTAACACCTCAGATATTGCTGTCCTGCCAAGGCACTTTACCAGCCTCACTTAACAAAATAATTTGCCATTACATCTCTGTTTCTTATTGCTGACACACTTCTTCTTCTTTCATCCAAGTTTCTTGCAGTCTCAAATCCACTCACAATAAATGTGTCTTCAATTTGGTGCCCATCTCTCTCGCGCACATAATTATGCAGACCACAACATGCTTTTGTTATGTCAACAGCAAAATCCAATTTCACATTCATGGCTCGCTGGAACACGCGCCATTTGTTCGACAACATGCCGAAGGAACATTCAACGTACCTACGAGCCCGTGACAAACGGTAGTTGAAAATTCTCTTCTCGCGTATCAACATTTTACCACCATATCGTCGTAGTACGTGTTCTGAGAGTCCAAATACTTCGTCACCAACAAATACATACCATGTAACTATCCCAGTGGCATTTGGTAAGCTAGAGGGCTCTGCTATACACAATGTATTTCCGTTCAGACGTTTCCATAGGGTAGATTTTTTAAAAATTTTGCTGTCTGAACCTTTTCCAAACGAGCCAATGTCAACAAAAACGAATCTATAATCTGAGTCTGCCACTGATAAAAGAACAATGGAAAAGATGTCCTTATAATTATAAAACAGTGAACCACTCGTCTTTGGTTTGACCAACCGAATGTGTTTACCATCGATTGCCCCTATGCAATTTGGGAAATTTGCACGGGTTTGGAATCCATTGGCAATATTCTTCCACTCCTCCTCTGTCGGCTGAGGCAGACACTTGTCACGCAGGCAGCCCCAAATCGCACAGCACACTTTCCTCACTATGTCACTGGCTGTTGACTTGCCTATTCTGTAAGTATAGTGCAGATCAACTAAGTGACAACCAGTAGCCAAATAGCTAAAACCAAAGATATAAATGTATAAAAATTACGTTCAATATTTAGTCATTATTTAATGATGTTAAAGATTTTAAAGTTACGTTAAATTTCCGTTTCTTTTTTTCTCCTTTGTAGGCCAGAAGGCACAACAAAAGTGGCGTAACATTAGGGACTATTATCGGAAATATGTAAGGAAAGTGAAGAAATCTGGTTCAGAAGCAGTAAGAATATTAAAATACGTTTACGCTGACCAGCTGGGGTTCTTGGCACCTGTTTTAGAAACAAGAGATTCAGTTTCAAGTCTACAGGAAGACGAAATTCAGCACTTGGAACATCCTTTGGAATTTTCCCTGGCAGAAGACGACACCGGCAATCCAGTAACATCAGTTGACGCCTCAACACCTGAGCAGATTTCAGTAGGCTCATCAGTTCCACAAAAGAAAACGAAAGTGAGAAGCGTGAAAAAAAATCTTGAAGCTAAATTATGCAAATTTCTGGATAGTCCTCCAATTCGTTCTCCGTCCGCTGATGAGGACGAAGACAAATCGTTTTTTTGATTCCTTGTTGCCCACGCTGCGTAAGTTTGATTTAGATCAAAAACTAGAATTCCGTGTGGAAGTTTTACGCCTACTTAGCGCATCCGAAACGCAAAATCGCAACCATTTCATGGCTGTTATGCAGCTTGTCAGCACCTATGCAACATGCACCAACGCATGCAGTAAGTCCAGGACATTTCCAAACATTACATACACACGGAAATATGTACAACCAGCGTGCAGATGCAGTCTCAACAGTATCGAGCTGAAAGAATTCTGACGTCTAGAGAAAATTGCCTTCTATTTCACCAGAGTTTATTGATTCTGACTCTTGAGTAGAGGGTTTTTGCAGAAAAGTGAATTAAAAGGAGTTACTTTCCCTTTTTGCATGTCCATTCTGTTAATTTCATTTACAGTTGATTGATGTTTCTTATCCTCAAAAGACAGATTTACATGTAACATATCATTCAATATCAATAAAGAAAAGAGAATTAAGCTTGTTCATTTATTGGCCTATTCATTATCTTTTTTTTAATTGAAATGTAAGTGTTGTTAAAGCTAATTATAGACATTACTGGGTTTCTTTAATTTTAGCTGAGATAATTTTTGGCTGAGATAGGATACTTACACATTAGGATTGACTTACCTTAAAGTTATAGCCAGCATTTCCATTGAAGGTATAGCGAGTCTCATGTTCGTGTCTTGCTTCTGTAAAGCGTTTCTAAGCGTGTGATGTAATTCATCGAAGCTTGAGAAAGACATTCGGAAATAGTTGAAAAATTTCATTTCATCCTCTCGTAGCTCGTTAAATACAACGTAAAACGCTCCTTGCAACAACCGACTACTCACTACTGGATGCACCCAGTACTTTCGGTGTTTTTTTCTCTTTTTCAGTATTTTTAACCCTATGTATGCCACTACTGCACAGTGACGAACATCCATCGCGACTACCAGCTTAAAAAAAAGGAGAGAACAATTCAGTCTATTTGCTTGGCCTCCTCGCGGCTATGAAGCGAACTATCTTCATTCTAAGAACATTTCGCGCTGTACTAGAACGAAAAGTGTATTTTTTTTCTCATCTCTATTGTCATTTAATCGCAAGGTAAACAGTTACCAGGTCGACTTTACTTACTTTCCTAAAAATTGTGTTGATAGTAGTTATTTAATGTTTCGTGAATGAAACAGGGTAGACAAGAAAAAATGACACTTACAGAAAATAGCTAACTCTGCACCTGACTCTGCAAATGTCTTTTTCTACTTTTAAAATGAAGAACCTCTTAAAGATGCAACGTTAACATAAAGTGTGACTGTAAACGCCTTCATAGACGACATGCGGAAAATAAACACAGCAGAACTCTGCATTGTGAGCGGGAATAGCCTCGAGCGTGGCGCGCCGTAGGCAGCTGCGGCCAAGCGCGAATATATATCACTCGATTACTCGAGACTGGAAAGAGATATGGTTCTCCTTCCAGTGTTAAAAACAATTTTGATATCTTAGCTACAATTCGTACGCAGCATTATACGACCTCAAATGCTCCAAACGCAAAGTAGCTAGCGACGACATTTTTTACTGCAAACTTTTCAAAGTATGCGCTGCATTTTACTTAATTATGAAGTATCACGATAACCATGGGCAGCAGCGAAAAGAAAACCAGTTCATTATCAAGCTGTGATATCAGGCTATAAGATGCGCAAAAATAAATTTTTTTCGTCGAATAGTTTCCTCACAATCGAATGAGAGAGATTGCGTAGCGCAGAACACAGACGAATTCCAAAACAGTGGTTTTTAATTTTTTACACGAAAAGGATAAGTTGTAGTGAGAAACTAACTACATGGACGGATGTAGCTTTCCTTTGTTTACATGAAACAATTTTTTTCGAGACAAAATAGATGACTAAATATTTGGCTCTCCGCACGAACATTCCGCCGCTAGCCGCATGGCTACAGGTCTCTGCGTCTAGCCGCAGGCCGTCGACCGTATCGGAAATAATCCGCTCGTGTGGCCCCGGCCTAAATGTTCCTCCGCACCGCATCCGCAAGACGCCAGATGATGAGTCCGACACCATGAGGTTTTCTGGAGTTTAGTTTTTAGCTTTTGAATATCATTTTTAAGATTTTACTTCATTTTTTCATGTTTGTTCATTTGCGGCACAACAGTTTATTTTTTTAATGTTGGCGAGAACTAACTTTGCACTTAACCTTTAAGAAAAACGCAACAGTGTTGCTAAAGAATTTATCTGTACATATTGAAAATAAACTGATGGCTCGTCGGCTCACCTACAAGTTCAAATATGTGTGTATTCCTAAGGAACCAAACTGCTGAGGACATCGGCCCCTAGACTTACACACTACTTAAGCTAACTTAGCACTAAGAACAACACACATACCCATGCCCGAGGGAGAACTCGAACGTCCGGCGGGAACGGCCTGCCACTCCCCACGCTTACCGTCATCATCACGCCATTGTTGTTAACTTGTGCGGGCATTGAAAGAAAAACATTGTACTAAACGTAATGTCCATTTATGGTTCGTTTCTGAAGCTAAATGGAAATATCAAAGTGCACACGCAGGCTATTTCAGCAATTGCTGAACGAGCTTTTCCAACTACAGGCACGTGTTGTCTGACAAAAGGTGTTCCCTCGCTCTGTGTGCTGACCGTCATACACGGCAGTAGCTTTAAAATCGTTTTAAAACAAGCTTTGTTTTATCAAAGAATGAGATTTCTTTAAGAAAATTATTGGCATTTTAAATTAATTGTGACTTAAGTTTCAACTTCCTCCAAAGTTTTCATTACTCGGGCTTACTTTATAACTCACTTTACAATGTTTGCATCATTTTTATGGTTCCTTGCCTCAAAAGAATCCTCTTTCTCAGGAATGGGTACACGCATCAAGTTCAAATTTGTATCACATATTAGGGTCTATGGGTCACTGGCGGTGTAAAACGTTTAAGCTTCTAAAGGCCTGGCCAGACAGAATACGGCCTGCCGCTGCGACGGACGGCGCACAGGCAACGGCCGGCCGACCGACCGCAGCGACTCTTGATGCGTCAGCTGTTACACTGTGGAAAGGCCGGTATTACCATGGAGATAGAATAAGGGGAGATGGCGCTAAAGACTTACGCTGTACGTTGTTTTGAAGCCAGTGGGCGGGGGCCTGCCGCCATCTTGGATCCCCCAAAACATTAGCAGACGAGTGTTTGCAATTGCCTCTTGTTCGTTATTTCTGTCGTGTGCATGCGATATTCGTTTTACATAGTAAATGTTACACTGTTTTAGTGAACAGCAAAGCATAAGGAACGCAATTTGAAACGTTTTCTGGTCTTAAATGCGTATTCGATACAGTAATAGGACACGAAAATATGACGCTTCTGGCCTCAGTACTGTAATTCCTTTTTGTTTATGTTCTTCGAATAACCGAGAAGAGAAGTATGTACTATGAACAGCGTGCTTTCGTAATCCATTTCTACTCACTTTCATTGTGCTTGTGTCGATAATTTGATAATGCCAGAACTCCAAAAGCAATGATTTATTGTTTAGAGGCACCGATTTGTATTCGTTGTATTTTCAAGTCAAATGAAAATTTTAAATGTTCCAGTTTGCAAGAAACTTATCTCGTTTCCTTTGGTGCCCCATAGATGTATGCAGCGATGATATAAACAAGCCAGCTGTCATGTCTACAGAGTGAAAGATTCGTTAAATTACGAAGGAAAAGAACTGAATTTAAGATTGTCAGGCCCATTGTAGTTCACACATCTGCTTTGTTTTTAAATTGTACCTACCAAATGACATTCAGTGTGGCAAATAACAGCAATTTACAAGGTAACACGACAACACAGCGATTAATGTAATGATCTAAGCCTGGTCTTAGATAGGGAACTTTGCTTTAACAAATATGTAACCCTTTAAGTACTTATAATTTAACCACTGTAACAGGTGTTCCGCACATTTTACTTAAGATTTAATTAACTAAATGTAGTTACATTACTTTTTTTTAAATTATTGCATTTCAAAACATTAGTCCCCATTTCCAGGATATTTCTTGGCAGGACTTTGTGGTTACTTGGAAATAACCAAACATTGAAAACCAAGTGTATTCTTCACCTCCAGAGAGCTCTTCGCATTAGATTGATAGGAAATCTAAAGTCTAATCACAGAAATAAGACCATACTGTAAAACTTCACAGTGCATCAGAACTTCGAGTATATATAAGAAAATAGCGCTTAAATATTTATTTATTTATTTAACCTGGCAAGATTAGGGCCATCAGACCCTCTCTTACATCTAACCAGGCATTCTACTTATTTTACATTCATACGTTTTAGTAGGCATGTTAAACTACATCTAGTACAAAAAGTGAAATAAACAATTAGAAAGGTACACCTGGAAAAATACATACATATAGAGTTTATATTCGTAGATCATAAGTACTCTTATAATTAGACATTATTGAAGAGACAAATTTTAGATAGGAGTGCTGGCAGCAGGGAGTATGAGGGAGACTCATGGTGAATGGAGGAGAAGAATAGACATGATGAAACATAATTAAGGAAATATAAAGGAAAAGAAGATTGCCTGGCTAATAGAGATAGATGAAGAGGAAGGCATCTCAGGAGCAAGATAGGAGACGCTAGCTTTGCTATTTGACAGATGAGAGGATTGGCCTGGTACATTAATTTTGTGGAGAACTTTAT